>NC_089251.1:132840714-133165749 GCF_963930625.1 Muntiacus reevesi
AAGGAAATTCCAGAAGCTGGGAGAGAGACCTGGAATGGATTCTCCCCTTCCCCCAACACCTTCAGTGGAGAAGAGAATGACTACCCACTCCAGTATTCTAGCCTGGAGAATTCCATGGACTGTAGAGTCCAGGAGTTGCAAAGAGTTGGACACAACTGAGCGACTTTCACTTTCAATATAACACCTTCAGAGGGAGTGTCAGCCTGCAGACACCTTTATTTCAGACTCTGGCCTCCAGAACTGAGACAATAAATTCCTGTTTTCCTAAGCTACCATCCAGTTTGTGGCACTTTGCTATGGCAGCCCCAACTAACAATATAGCAAAGATGATGGCTCTTTCATGATTGTGTGCCTCACAGGGACTCAAGAATGTTGGCTGAGCTGAAGCTGTAATCATAGACCCCAGAGGACCTGAAGCTTGAGCCATCTAGGGTGATGGGATGCCAGGAAATGGGACCTTGCAAAATTGCCTCCAGTCTTGAGACAGGCTCTTGAGAATGTGCTGGAGTTGACCCCTGTGGCTTGCATCTGATGAAAAGACAGGCATGTGGTAAGAGAATCTACAGATTCCCTACTCCACTCTGAAAGAAGACCATAAAGAAGTGTCTTAATGGACCAGATGGGATGGTTATCTGATGGGGCTGAAGCATCCACTGCGGGATGTTTCAGAAGGACACCTGGGCTTGGGAAGCTCACCTCCTTGAGTTCTTGTAGATATGTGTGTGGAATAAGATGTACCTTTTACCTCTACTAAAGGAATCTGTAACCTTTGGTTGAGTGGATTGGCAATCATATCCCTGGTTCTCTGTGACTCATGAGAAAAAGTTAACACAGCCTGTCCCAAACGGGCCTCCCCTTAGAAGGAGCCTTCTAGGCTGGGGGCTTTCCTGGTGGCTCAGTGGTAAAGAATCTGCTGCAATGCAAGAGACACCAGTTCTGTCCTTGGGTGGGGAAGATTCCCTGGAAGAGGGCATGGCAACCCACTCCAGTATTCTTGCCTGGAAAATCCCTTGGATAGAGGAGCCTGGCAGGCTGCAGTCGATGGAGTCACAAAGAATTGGACACCACTAAAGCGACTGAGCAAGCATGCAAGCACTCTGGATGGACAGATTCAAGGGAATGGGGTAGACAGGGCAAGTTTTTTTTGTTTTGTTTTATGAAGCTATTTTTCCACTAAATATAACACAATGAGCATAAACTTGCTTTGACTCAGCTACACACCCCAAGAAAGAGGCCATTGCCCTGTCTACTCCTACACTGAAGTTATCATCTGATTAAATTAAAACAAATTTGATCATTTGTTGGCTGGGAGATACATCTATCTATACAGTCATGTATGAAGTTCATGAACCTTAAATATGGAGCTGGATATTCTTTTACATATGGATGGATACATTCGTGTCATTGCCCAGATCACCAAGATCTAAAACATTTCCAACACCCTAGAAGATTCCCTTGTGTTCTTCCCCACATTTTTACACGTGTGACTTTGAATCAACTTCATTATTTTTCCTAATCCTGCAAAGAATGCCTTCGCTACATGTAAGCGTCTATGGCAATTCACAAGGCAGGTGGAATGTAAACACTGGCCCAAGGCTTGTCCTGTTGGCTCTGTGCTGTCTGCATAGTCTGCAAACTGGCTGCTTGAGGGTAAAATCTGCTCTTCCAATGTCGTTTGAGTGGACAGCAAAATGCCTTTTAACAATCGAACTATATTTAACATTAAGGCATTTCACCTGAAAATCCAAATTTGAGTGGGGGAAAGGGTTTCTCTTTGAAAAATGAGCAACTGTAGGTTCCCCCCCAGAAGAAATCACCTGGAGCTGGGAGGGGCTGCCCTCTTGGCACCAGGAGGAAACAGACGCCACACCTACACAAGGTCGGCTCACGCCCTCCCGCCCAGCTGGCCTCACGCATGCGCATCTCCTGCCTGGTTCTTGAACCAACAGCTAGACAAGACGGCAAATGAAAGGCAGACCTTTGACAGGGAGCTGTTTTACTACCCAGAGGGAAAAGTTACTTCCAGTACTACCAAAATATTTTTCAAGGAAAATGTAATTGAGTTTAAATTGATCCGCTGTTTCTTTTAACACCTTACAGTGATTTGTTTTCTGGAAATGACTGTTTATCATATGCCATTCCAACTCGTTTTACATGGACACACATACCCAGGTGGGTGTCTCACATCTGGATCTGGCTAATGTTTAATTTTTAATATGAATATTATACTGGAAGGCACTCATTTGTGGTATGCCCACAACTTCAATTTTGTTGTATTTTTCTGCATAACTAGCTCCATTAGATTTCAAACTGAACAGTGAATTGACTCATATTTGTGACTCTTTGTGTTCCAAAAGAGAACTCAAATCACCTTGTTAGACTATGCTTGGTGTTAAATATTATCTGTACATATATCTGAACAGTGTCTATGAATGGCATTTGAAAATAGGGCATGACTATTGCATTTCATAAAAACCTAGGCATTTGTGAAATAAACTTAGTTCCTCGTTCAGACATAGTATAAGAGAGAAAACTACATGGCACATAGGTTTTAAATGAAGAGTGTCTTGACTGCTTTTCTTCTGAACAATTTCTTCTCCTTTTCTGTTTTGCACCAGCTCATAACAATTTTGTTCCAATCTGTGAGATTTGTAATGCCACCGCTTTCCATTTCTTCTACAGCATAAACAAGCAAATGTCAGTGCTGCCTTATCATCAAGGGCTGGTGAGCAGAATTTCTTTCTGATATGACAAATTGTAGTTAAGCAACTTTTGAGTCAACAGAGATAGTTAGCCTGTAAAGTCAATTAACAGACATGAAAAACAGAGACAATGAATCCCATGGGGGGGAATAAAAAGGTTCAGTTCAGTTCAGTTCAGTCACTCAGTCGTGTCTGACTCTTTGCGACCCCATGAACCGCAGCACACCAGGCCTCCCTGTCCATCACCAACCTCCGGAGTCCACCCAAACCTATGTCCATTGTGATGGTGATGCGATCAAACCATCTCATCCTCCGCTGTCCCCTTCTCCTCCTGCCCTCAATCTTTCCCAGCATCAGGGTCTTTTCAAATGAGTCACCTCTTCACATCAGGTGGCCAAAGTATTGGAGTTTCAACTTCAACAGCCGTCCTTCCAATGAACACCCAGGACTGACCTCCTTTAGGATGGACTGGTTGGATCTCCTTGCAGTCCAGGGGACTCTCAAGAGTCTTCTCTAACACCATAGTTCAGAAACAACAATTCTTCACTGCTCAGCTTTCTTTATAGTCCAACTCTCACATCCATACCTGACTACTGGAAAAACCATAGCCTTGACGAAATGGACCTTTGTTGACAAAGTAATATCTCTGCTTCTTAATATGCTATCTAGGTTGGTCTTAACTTTCCTTCCAAGGAGTAAGTGTCTTTTAATTTCATGGCTGCAATCACCTCTGCAGTGATTTTGGAGCCCAGAAAAATAAAGTCTGTCACTGCTTCCACTGTTTCCCCATCTATTTCCCATGAAGTGATGGGAACAGATGCCATGATCTTCGTTTTCTGAATGCTGAGTTTTAAGCCAACTTTTTCACTCTCCTCTTTCACTTTCATCAACAGGCTTTTGAGTTCTTCTTCACTTTCTGCCATAAGGATGGTGTCATCTGCATATCTGAGGTTATTGATATTTCTGCCAGCAATCCTGATTCCAGCTTGTGCTTCATTTAGCCCAGTGTTTCTCAAGATATACTCTGCATATAAGTTAAATAAGCAGGGTGACAATATACAGCCTTGATGTACTCCTTTTCCTGTTTGGAACCAGTCTGTTGTTTCATGTCCAATTCTAACTGTTGCTTCCTGACCTGCATACAGGTTTCTCAAGAGGCAGGTCAGGTGGTCTGGTATTCTCATCTCTTTCAGAATTTTCCAGTTTATTGTGATCCACACAGTCAAAGGCTCTGACATAGTCAATAAAGCAAAAGTAGATGTTTTCCTGGAACTCTCTTGCTTTTTTGATGATCCAGCAGATGTTGGCAATTTGATCTCTGGTTCCTCTGCCTTTTCTAAAACCGGATTGAACATCTGGAAGTTCACGGTTCATATACTGTTGAAGCCTGGCTTGGAGAATTTTGAGCATTACTCTACTGATGTGTGAGATGAGTGCAATTGTGGGGTAGTTTGAGCATTCTTTGCATTGCCTTTCTTTGGGACTGGAATGAAACTGAACTTTTCCAGTCCTGTGGCCACTGCTGAGTTTTCCAAATTTGCTGGAATATTGAGTGCAGCACTTTCACAGCATCATCTTTTAGGTAACAGTGGTTACCAGCTTATAAATACACTCTTATTTCTTTAATTGGTTTTTTCTCCTTTGTTTTAGTTTCCCTGCTTCATTGGCTGTTCTTTCTGGGCTCTGAGCTCCCCATTAAATTGTATTCATTCCACTTGTTGTCTTAGGGTTGCTTTCAGGAGAACTCAAACTAAGATCTTTTCTTTCTGTTTTTGTTTATTTTATGTGTTTATTCCTTTGGTGTCTGGGAATTTTTAGTCCCAATTCAGTAAATATCAAGATACTTTCACAGCTCCCAGCTAGGTCCTTTTTCATGAAATTGAAAGTAGTATTTCTGGCCTCTAATCAGATGTCTTTACCTGAATATCCTGTCATGTAGCTGATAGTCATATTAGGAGCTCAAACTTCAACTAAAATGTTTTCTTCCTCTCAATATGCTCATCTTTTATTCCAACCTCTATAAATAGCATCCCCGTCTTTCAAGTTACTCAGGTTAAACCTTGGAGAAGGCAATGGCAACCCACTCCAGTACTCTTGCCTGGAAAATCCCATGGACGGAGGAGCCTGGTGGGCTGCAGTCCATGGGGCCACACAAAGTTGGACACGACTGAGCGACTTCACTTTCAATTTTCACTTTCATACATTGGAGAAGGAAATGGCAACCCACTCCAGTGTTCTTGCCTGGAGAATCCCAGAGATGGGGGAGCCTGGTGGGCTGCCGTCTATGGGGTCGCACAGAGTCGGACACGACTGAAGCGACTTAGCAGCAGCAGCAGCAGCAGCAGCAGCAGCAGGTTAAACCTGGGAGTCATCCCTATTCTTGTGCTTTTCTATCACATCATACATCTAGTTTCTCAAGACACCTCTACCTTTACAGTCTATCCAGAAATGAACTGCTTTGTTCAGTTTTGTTTTTACCTATTTCACCACCACTGCCCATTTCCATTGTTCTTCACCCACATTATCAGAGCCTTTTACATTGACCTTTTACAATCTGTTGATGACTCAGCAGACAGGATGATCCTGTTGAAACCAAGTCATAAGATGTCCTTTCTCCATAAAAATCCCCCAGAAGTTTCCCATCACATGCTTAGAATGGCCCACCTTCCATCACCTTGGTTCCTGCATGCTTCTGAGCTCATCCCCTACACTCTTCCTTCACTCTGCTTCAACCACATTGACTCTTTACTACACCTGGAACAGAACAAGCACACTCACCTCTCGTATACAAAGAGGCTATAATTTCGTGAGAGCTTAGCTGTAGCTATGATGTGTGTGCTGTGTATTGGGGTGGATATATAATATCAATTTCTTACTTTGGGTCATAGTTTAAAAAAAATTAGAAAAATACTTGCTTGTACATTCACTTGAATCAGATCGCTCTTGCTGGTAAAGGACTGAAAATTCCCTGAATTTATGTTTCAATATTCTCTGCAGTAATTTAATGGACATGAGTTTGAGCAAACTCCGGGAGACAGAGGACAGGGAAGCCTGGCATGCTGCAGTTCATGGGGTCACAAAGAGTCAGACATGACTTAGCAACTGAACAACAACAACACAGCAACCTATCCAGTATTTGTAATCTTATTGTACACCAATCTAAGTGTTTCAATTTCTGAGGCATGAGGTTATAATTAATTAGGCTGTTTAGATTACCGGACACAGCACATTTCTCTTGGAGCCTTTATTCATTGGGTAAAAGAACTTTACAGATAATTTCTCCCAAACCATGAAACAATTTAGCATCTTTCATCACTAAGAAAGTAGGCATACACTAACATAAAGGTATGGCCATCTGGAGAGCTAGTAGCATATATTAACTGAAGACATACAGGAGGGAATAACTTTCTTAATTAGAAAAAACATACAAAAACTCAAGTAATATTTAAAACTTTCCATTTTGAGTAGTGCCCTGAAATAAGGAAATTTATTTTATTTTCTCTATGTGATTTTATTTAATTCCCTGTCAGAAGTCACTTGTGATTTTCTTGATGGTATCTTTAGAGATGGCCCAATATATATTGCACAGAAAATGCCCAATGACAAAAAAAAGGGATGAAATATAAGGATGATGAGCAATGTTAGAAAGAAGGCCAAGCCAAGAGATTAGATGTGGGTTGAATATCATGAGAAAAAACAAAAACAAAAGAACTGCTAGAGATCAGAATGAAAACAGAGATGGGTAGATGGAGTAGGAAGGAGGTGATTAAATATTCTGAAGGATGACTGTTGTACCATCTTGGAGTTCAGTTGATATAAATAAATGTGAGAGCCTTCAGTGATTATTATCATCATTACTGTACTCATCTAGGAAATTATAGCTTATTTGGCACTTTATTCTTCATATTAATGATGTGAAGTTTCATGACAACCCGCTAAGAAAATAAAGATGAAAATAATAAATCAGCTTGCGGTACTTAAAAGCCTAATGAAATACAAACACTTCCCAACAGAAGATGACTCAGTGACACAGAATTGGCAGTTGTTTGTTGTTAGATCATTAGTTTTTACTGGCTTTTGTCCGATTTTAAGAAGGCATCTGGAGACCCCTCCTTTCTCCTCTGATCTGCCTGGATTCATTTAAAGAGACCTGGACTTAAGTCATCAGTTGGAAAAATAGAGTAGAAGCACCCTTCAATAGCTTAACTAATCTTTTCCAGTGGGTTTTAAATTACAGTCATTTTTATTTAAAATACAGATGAGGCTCACTGAAGCAGCTTTCTTTTGCTCTAAGAAAAAGTGAGAAGAGAAGCCCACATATTTCAAACTCATGTAAGAGATGCACGACCAGATTTATAATGACATCACCATGCTCTAAGTGGGGTGAAGAAAACCTTATCTTTGAGTAAATGTGTAAGTCTTTACTGGCATCCAGAAAATGAAAGTGTTGGAAATCGCTGCTGGTGCTTCTCAAGCTGGGAATATCTTCCATGGGAGACACCTTGTCTGCTTTTTCAATTTATTTTATTTTTTTAAATCTACTTCTTTTTTTTTTTTTAAATCACACTTTGTCTGTTTGATAGGGGTTTTCCTCTAGAAGCTGGCCCTCAGTGGATCAGCAATGACTTTAACTCCACACAGACAGGAGCTCTGACATTCAAGTAAAACTACTTTAACAAATGAACTAGATACATCTTATGCCAACTGTGGCCCTAAAACTTAGTTTTTTAAAGTTTTACTGTCAAAAAAGTAGACTATGTCATAAATGATTTAATTCATTCAACAACCCTGCAAATGCTAAGTAATTCATGCAATACTTTTCACTGAATGCTCTCAGACACTTTACTGGACACTCAGAATAGGGTAGTAAACAAGACAGGTCCTTCAAAGAACCTATATATCAGTAAGGTAGCTGAGCAAGTTACAGTTAAACCAAACAAATGAAATGATTGTAAATGGTATGCGGTATGAGACAGAAAAGTCATAAGGAAGGTCAGTTAATTTTATCTCTTACCTATGAAGTTCTTGACTTAATATGAAGTGTGTGCAAAGGTCCTGAGGTGGAAAAAGAGCTCTGTATATTTAAAGAGCTTAAAGAAGACCTGTGAAGTTGGAGTAGAAACAGCAAGTATGGAATTGTTCAGAGATAACTATTGTTTTTATTTTAGGCAAATGGCCTGGCATTTGTTGATAGATGTTGCTGCTGTGGTTCAGTTACTAAGTTGTGTCCAACTCTTTATGACCCCACGGACTGCAGCACGCCAAATAAGAGAATGGAAATTCAGAAAAATTAAGCATACCTTCAACATTAAACAACTAATAAGACCCCCAGTTTCCTAAACCAGCTGCGTCTGACTTCACCATTCTTTCTACAAAGCTACTTCTCATCATCCGCTGAATACTCACCAGCTTTTTAGATCTGATGGGCTAATTTGGGATCATTTAAAATTGAAACCCACCCACATATGCTACCTAATGACCAGAATCTGATGAGCTACCTGGGAAGGCTGTCCATCATATGGAGAAGATGTGAGCTTTTTGTGCTTCCCAGTGGGACTAGAGAGCTTATGGGGTGAAATTTTACACTTCACAGTTTACGATGTGATAATTTGGGGAAATTAAAAGTCAGTCATGGGAAGGCCTTCAGTAATTATTGGGTGTCACTATTTTCCTGCTTACTAAGTGAATTATATGTGTACATATGAATATGTGGGTATGTCCATAAATACATGCACTCATGCAACTGTATAGTATTATTTTTGTTTCAAATAAAAAATGCATGCACTGCCTTTAAAATTGCATATTCAATCATAAAAATGTGCAAAAAATAACAGACTAATTCAAATTTACTTTTTAAAAAATTAACAGACATTTCTATTAGCTGAATATAGGTGAATACCTACAAAGTCCAATATTATGCTCAACACTTTATACATGTTAATTTGTTGAATCTTTTCAATATTCTGATGCTGTGACATTTAGAATGACATTTCATTTTACAGATGATAAAACTAAGACTCTGTGAGGCTAAGTTACCTACACCATAACACAGAGCTAGAAATTAGCAGAGCTGGGTGGAGAATTTAAGACTGTTTGCACCTCACCAAGAGTTTTCAAAATATTTTCTTTTTTAAGAGGAACCATTAAACTGATGATGCATATTTACACTCCCATATTTCAAAGCATTATCTCCTTTCTGGTTCATGCCCTATGAATTATGGAAATATTTATTTCGGCAGAGGCTGTTTTAAGGTTGAAGGAGGAAATCATTTGGGCCTTTTATCTAAACTTTACCCATCCTTTGAGATTAACTGCCTAGGACATGCCAACTTTCCTCCTTGCAACTGAAAGATGTTGAAATGTCTCTTACTCAATGCTTTTTTTGTGATAGTAGAAAGAGGGAGAAATGTGAGAATTGGCGGTTTTCCTTTCAACCAAATCACCTGAAAGTCATGTGCCAATATTGATTCCTCCAATACGACACATTTCATTATAGTTTCATGATGACAGCACTGGAATATTGGTAGAGTTTTTCTTTCCAGCTGTTAATCTGTTACTAGTATTTTGTGTGGCATGTTTAAGAGAGAAGGGTATATTAAAGAAAGAAAAAGATTAGAAGAGTTATTTTAAAATTTATCAATATATGGAACTTCCCTGGTGCTCCAGTGGTTAAGAATCTGCCTTACAATGCAGGGGATGGGGGTCCAGCCCTGCTGAGGGAACTAAGATCCCACACGGCTCCAAACAACTAAGCCCATGTGCTAGAACTACTGAGAGTGCACCACAGCTAGAGAGTCTGCGCACTGCCTTGAAGCATCCAGCATGATGCAGTGAAGACCCCGCGTGCCACAACTAAGATCCAACACAGCCAAATAAATAACTAAATATTTATAATAAAATTAATCAATATATGACATCTGACATCTCAAATTTTAAAAAACAGTAACAAAAAGGCCACACTGTTACTGAGTTGCTAGGTGTCGTGTGTGTGTGTGTGTGTGTGTGTGTGTGTGTGTATCTGTAGACTACCACTTGTACTTGATTATTCTAGATTTACGGAATTCCTTATTTAAAATGAAAACAAGCCTAGCAACAAGAAAGAATAGATGTATTCTCCTTTATACTCTGTTCACAATCAGAATGTGCATGAGACTGGTCAGATCAGAATATGAAAGTTTTGATATAAGTGTTACTCCTAGATGTGGCATTGTTGGTCTAGATCGGTTGAGGCATAATTCCCCCAAATAGATGTTCTACTGTGGCATTTCGCTCTCATCTGGTAACATATTTCGGGAAGAAGCAGGTATTTTGCTCAAGCAGCTTCTACCATCAGCTGGTTGGGGACCAGTATTCCCATGTATAGGCCTGACCACACATTTGAAGAGGGAGCAGCAGGGGAGAATTTAACATCGTGACTCAGTGTTTGTAGACTGACCACCAGGCTTCCAAGAAGTGGGCACCAGAAGCACATTATAAATGGAAGGAAAAAAGAGGACAAAATTTCACTAAAGGAGCACCTGATTTAGACTGCTCAATTTTTAAAGAAATGAAATGGGCTTTCTTCAATGAACTAATGCGCAAAAAAACTTACACAAAGTTTTTTTTCTAAACTAAGACCGAATGTTCAACTGATTTTTTAAAAATGGCTTTGGTGAAGATGACTAAGCTTCATTGTGGAGAGAAGCCATACGTGTACGGGCTGTGGCTGAATTAGCAAACACATGCCCAGCTCTATATCCTATGGCAGAGCAGAATGTAATGCTGTCATTGGGTCCCTTGAATTTCTGTGAAGAATGATATCTGTGTTCAGAGCCAGGTGTCTACAGCTTTAAGGCAACAATGGATGGAAAGAATTATGCACCTCACTATTTGAAAGGGATCTTACCCTGCCTTTCTCTCTATCTTTTTCATAGTATCCCCAATAGGTAAACGTCCCATTTTTGCTTTAGAGGACATAGAGATTGTATTCATCCCTCACAAGTCAGACCTTTCTTGGGTCATAGAGTTGCAATTGTTAGAAAGTTCTTTTCCCATCTGAGTAAAAATACAATACATCCATTGTTCCTAGTATTGATGTTTAGAAACATAAAGTGAAAAAATTATGTATTCCTCTATGAAACATGTAGTTGTTTTAATATTTGAATATACCTACCATATCCTCTTTAATCTTTTCTTTTCCAGGCTAGACCATTTCATCTTTTTTTCCAAACATTCCCCATGTTGGAGACACGCTTCCATATCTCTCTCACAGACACTTTTGTTGGTACACCTTACCCAGCATTAATAGTTAGAAACCTATTAGCTACATAAGCTTCTTCCCAAGTTATGACAGGATATCAAGTGGATTCTGGGGCCTGAATAAAGGTCTGCTTGAACATATGGAGGAAGTAATGCAGAGTATGATGGGACTATTAACCCCCAAATCTAGGAACTATAATTCTACTAACTAAAGCCTCCAGGCAAGTCTCTAATACTCAACACTTAAACAATTAATTCTTGAAACTAAGTGTTCCTATTTATCTCAGGCTGCCTTCTCTTCGATCATTGAGATCTAGTTTTCTGACCCATGAAGAGTATTTTGAATTTTGATTCTATCACGTGTAGCATTTTTTAATTAATTTACTTTTAATTGGAGGATGATTGCGTTACAATATTGTGTTGGTTTCAGCATGAATGGTCAAACGTCAGCATGAATCAGTCATAGGTATGCATGTGTCCCCTCCCTCTTGAATATCCCTCCTACCTCCCACCCCATCCCACCCCTCTTTGTTGTCACAGAGCACCAGTTTGAATTCCCTGAGTCATCCAGCAAATTCCCACTGTCTGTCTATTTTACATATGGTAATATATATGTTTCCAAGCTACTCTCTCAATTCATCTCACCTCTCCTTCCCCTACTGCGTCCACAAGTCTGTTCTCTATGTCTGTGTCTTCACTGCTGCCCTGCAAATAGGTTCATCAGTACCATCTCTACATTCCATATATATGCATTAAATACACAATATTTTTCTCTTTCTGACTTACTTAACTCTATAAAGGAAAAGGAAAGTTAGTCACACAGTCATGTCCAACTCTTTGCGATTCCATGGACTGTAGCCTGCCAGGTCCTCTGTCCATGGAATTCTCCAGGCAAGAGTACTGGAGTAGGTTGCCATTCCCTTCTCCAGGGGATCTTTCCTTCCCAGGGATCGAACCTGGGTCTCCTGCATTACAGGCAGATTCTTTACCAACTGAGCTACTAGGGAAGCCCGCTTAACTCTATAATAGGCTCTATGTTCATCCACCTCGTTAGAACTGACTCAAATGCATTCCTTTTTATCACGTGCAGTATTGAATTATCCTCTTTTAAGCTTTGAGTTTTCTGAAAGCTTAGTAAACATATGTCTTCATTCATATCATCAGTAAAATGGTAAATAGAACAAAATCAAGAGCAATATCCTAGGGCACTTCATTAGAACTTTCTATCTGGCTGACAGGGACATACAACTCCTCACTTTGTAGTATGTAGGTTCAAATTAACCTAATGATATTTAAAGAACTGGAAGTAAAGTTAACTTGCTATTAGTCACCTGAGTGATGACCCAGTGTTCCTTAAGACTTCCACTTAGTTAAATCAAGCTTTTACTCAATTTATTTTCAACAAGAATGCCAAGATAATTTAATGGAGAAAGAACAATCTTTTTAACATATAGTGCTGAGACAGCTGGAGATTTATATACAAAAGAATGAAGTTGGATCACAATTACACTATGCAAAAAATTGAATTCAAAATGAATCAGAGACCTAAATGTAAGAGCTAAGTCTATAAGACTTTTAGGAAAAAAAACAAAAAACAAAAAACTTAAGCCTTCATGACCTCGAATTAGGTAATGGATTCTTAGAAATGACACAAAAGTACAAGCAGCGATAGAAAATATTTTTTAATTTATTTTTTAAAACCCTTTTTATTTTGTACAGGGTATGGCCAGCTAACAATATTGTGATAGTTTCAGGTGAACAGTGAAGGGACTCAGCCATACATATATATATATCCATTCTCCCCCAAACTCTGCTCCCATCCAGGCTGCCACATAACACTGAGCAGAGTTCAATGTGCAATACAGTAGGTCCTTGTTGGTTATCTATTTTAAATAGTTTGAGGGAAGGATGAGGGGAAGGGATAGATAAGGAGTTTGGGATGGACATATACAAAAGAAATTTTTTTTAAAAAATTGGACTCCTTCAAAATTAAAATTATTTATTCTGTAAAGGATACCATCAAGGAAGAGGGAACACAAGCTATAGTATGGGAGACAAATTTTTACCAATTATACTGGAGAATATATGAAGTACTAATATATGTTACTACTTAGGTGAAATTTGAAATATGCTAAGAGAAAGAAGCCAGTCACAAAAGACTATGCATTGTATTATTTCTTTCTTTTTGTTTTTTTTTAAATTTTTCCAATTATTTTTATTAGTTGGAGGCTAATTACTTTACAATATTGTAGTGGTTTTTGCCATACATTGATAGGAATCAGCCATGGATTTACATGTGTTCCCCATCCCGATCCCCCCTCCCGCCTCCCTCCCCATCCCATCCCTCTGGGTCTTCGCAGTGCACCAGCCCCGAGCACTTGTCTCATGCATCCAACCTGGACTGGCGATCTATTTCACACTTGATAATATGCATGTTTCGATGCTGTTCTCTCAGATCAATCCACCCTCACTTTCTCCCATAGAGTCCAAAAGTCTGTTCTATACATCTGTGTCTCTTTTTCTGTTTTGCATATAGGGTTATTGTTACAATCTTTCTAAATTCCATATATATGCGTTAGTATACTGTATTGGTATTTATCTTTCTGGCTTACTTCACTTCGTATAATGGGCTCCAGTTTCATCCATCTCATTAGAACTGTTTCAAATGTATTCTTTTCAATGGCTGAATAATATTCCATTGTGTATATGTACCATAGCTTTCTTATCCATTCGTCTGCTGATGGGCATCTAGGTTGCTTCCATGTCCTGGCTATTATAAACAGTGCTGCGATGAACACTGGGGTACTCGTATCTCTTTCAGATCTGGTTTCCTCAGTGTGTATGCCCAGGAGTGGGATTGCTGGGGCATATGGCAGTTCTATGTCAATTTTTAAGAAATCTCCACACTGTTCTCCATAGTGGCTGTACTAGTTTGCATTCCCACCAACAGTGTAAGAGGGTTCCCTTTTCCCCACACCCTCTCCAGCATTTATTGCTTGTAGACTTTTGGATAGCAGCCATCCTGACTGGCGTGTAACGGTACCTCATTGTGGTTTTGATTTGCATTTCTCTGATAATGAGTGATGTTGAGCATCTTTTCCTGTGTTTGTTAGCCATCTGTATGTCTTCTTTGGAGAAATGTCTGTTTAGTTCTTTGGCCCATTTTTTGATTGGGTCATTTATTTTTCTGGAATTGAGCTTCAGGAGTTGCTTGTATATTTTTTAGATTAATCCTTTGTCTGTTGCTTCACTTGCTATTATTTTCTCCCAATCTGAGGGCCGTCTTTTCACATTGCTTATACTTTCCTTTGTTGTGCAAAAGCTTTTAAGTTTCATTAGGTCCCATTTGTTTATTTTTGCTTTTATTTCCAATATTCTGGGAGGTGGGTCATAGAGCATCCTGCTGTGATTTATGTCGGAGAGTGTTTTGCCTATGTTCTCCTCTAGGAGTTTATCTGTTTATTTTTAGTTTGGAAAAGTATAACTTTCCAAAATTGAACCAGGAAGAAATAGAAGATCTTAACAGACCCATCACAAGCACGAAAATCGAAATGTAATCAGAAATCTTCCAGCAAACAAAAGCCCAGGACCAGATGGCTTCACAGCTGAATTCTACCAAAAATTTAGAGAAGAGCTAACACCTATCTTACTCAAACTCTTCCAGAAAATTGCAGAAGAAGGTAAACTTCCAAACTCATTCTATGAGGCCATCATCACCTTAATTCCAAAACCAGACAAAGATGTCACAAAAAAAGAAAACTACAGGCCAATATCACTGACGAACATTGATGTATTATTTCATTTCTGTGAAACATCCAGAATAGCCAGGTTACAGAGACAGAAGCAGATTAGTGGTCTCCTTGGCCCACAAGATGGAGAGAATGGGAAATGACTACTAATGAATACTGAGCTTTTTTTCAGGGATGAAAATGTTCTGCAGTTGATGGTGCTAATGGTCACACAATTCTGTGATACATTAGAAACCACTGAACTGCACACTTTAAATACATGAATTGTGTGGTGTATAAATTGCATCTCAATATACAGTTACCCTCCTAGATTTTGGAGCAGTGTTCTATAAATGAGGAAAAACAGAAGACGATTGGACAACTTAACCATGTCACCCTGGACAGTCCTAATTTTCAAAGAAAGAATAAAGAGCTGGATTTTAGAAGTCATTAGCATCCTTTTTATACTTCCAGAATAAAGAGTTTACAGACATTTAAGAAAGAATGTGGTAAACTTTAAGAGCCAGTGTAAGTCCATGCTATATCAACACCCATTCCTTTTTGACAGATTTGGTCAGTTGGGGGAGGTCTGTAGACATAATGTACCCTGATTTCAACTAAGAGGATTCTAGTACACTAAAAGTATTTTAAATATGAAAAGTTCCTTCTTGAAGACTATCTCATTCTCGATAATACTTAAGTGAATACTGAAAAAGAACCACAGAACCTGCTTCATCAGATGAAATTTTTATGGCTTCCCTAGTTAAGTGGAATATGAGTGGCCTGTAAAAATTAGTGTGAGACTTGGATCGATGTAGGTGTGGTAAGACTTGAATCTCTAACAGATGTCACATTTAGCTTCTGGAATCATTTAGTAGATGACATCAGTAATAATGAGTAGTATTAAAGCAGAACATAAATTTGCCTATAATGAGGCCATATAATGCTAACTATTACCAAAACTGAAATCCCAGAGATCAACTTGGAGAGGAAGCATCAGAGGAAGTTTTTCTCTCTCTCCCCACCTTCCCCCCATCCCCATCTCTACCTCTAACACTGCTGGATAATTGAGTATGAACAAAAAGAGAAAAAAACAACCCAGATATAGAAAATTATAGCTCCTTGTCATTAGGAATGGTGAGTCTGGAATGAGATGCTAGAGATGGCTTGCACCGGCTTACAAAAGCCACTGATGCTCATCTTTTCCCAACACTGTTGTTCAGTGAGTCATTTGAGTAGCCTGAACTCACTCATGGTGGGAAGATTTACACCATGAAAACTGGCAAATGTTACAAACCTGACCTTTGTTTCCTCTGGAGAGCCAGTTGTCAAGCATTTACCAGCACACCCCTGGCAAGCCTCTAAGTGCTGGCTAGCTAAAGCAGTGTGGTGAAGAGGACATATCTTTGAATGTCCACAACATGCAAGTTGTGGCACAAAGATGCCAAGATGGGAGTTGTAATAATATACACTATATGAGCAACATCCACATCCACAGCAAAGAACACTGCTAAGAGTCAAGCTTAAAAGAAAATGTGCTATACTTGAATATACTTACCACTACTGAACTATATACTTTAAAATGGTGAAAACAATACATTTTGATTCCACACACATGTTTTAATATATGGGAAGCTGCTGAATAGCAAAAGGAGCTGAGTTCAGTGTTCTGTGATGACCTAGATGGATGGGATGGGGGTAGGGTGGGAGATCCATGAGGGGGTGGATCAGTTCAGTTCAGTTCAGTAGCTCAGTCGTGTCCGACTCTTTGCAACCCCATGAATCACAGCACGTCAGGCCTCCCTGTCCATCACCAACTCCAGGAGTTTACTCAAACTCATGCCCATCCAGCCGTCTCGTCCTCTGTCGTCCCCTTCTCCTCCTGCCCCCAATCCCTCCCAGCATCAGGGTCTTTTCCAATGAGTCACCTCTTTGCATGAGGTGGCCAAAGTACTGGAGTTTCAGCTTCAGCTTCAGTCCTTCCAATGAACACCCAGGACTGATCTCCCTAAGGATGGACTGGTTGGATCTCCTTGCAGTCCAAGGGACTCTCAAGAGTCTTCTCCAACACCACAGTTCAAAAGCATCAATTTTTCAGTGCTCAGCTTTCTTCACAGTCCAACTCTCACATCCATACATGACCACTGGAAAGACCATAGCCTTGACTAGATGAACCTTTGTTGACAAACTAATGTCTCTGCTTTTTAATATGCTGTCTAGGTTGGTCATAACTTTCCTTCCAAGGAGTAAGTGTCTTTTAATTTCATGGCTGCAGTCACCATCCGCAGTGATTTTGGAGCCCCAAAAAATAAAGTCAGTCACTGTTTCCACTGTCTCCCCATCTATTTCCCATGCGGTGATGGGACTGGATGCCATGATCTTAGTTTTCTGAATGTTAAGCTTTAAGCCAACTTTTTCACTCTCCTCTTTCACTTTCATCAAGAGGCTTTTTAGTTCCTCTTCACTTTCTGTCATAAGGGTGGTGTCATCTGCATGTCTGAGGTTACTGATATTTCTCCAGGCAATCTTGATTCCAGCTTGTGCTTCTTCCAGCCCAGCATTTCTCATGATGTACTCTGCATATAAGTTAAATAAGCAGGGTGACAATATACAGCCTAGACGTTCTCCTTTTCCTATTTGGAACCAGTCTGTTGTTCCATGTCCAGTTCTAACTGTTGCTTCCTGACCTGCACACAGGTTTCTCAAGAGGCAGGTCAGGTGGTCTGGTATTCCCATCTCTTTCAGAATTTTCCAGTTTATTGTGATCCACACAGTCAAAGGCTTTGGTGTAGTCAATAAGGCAGAAATAGATGTTTTCCTGGAACTCTCTTGCTTTTTTGATGATCCAGCAGATATTGGCAATTTGATCTCTGGTTCGTCTGCCTTTTCTAAAACCAGATTGAACGTCTGGAAGTTCTCAGTTCACGTATTGCTGAAGCCTGGCTTGGAAAATTTTGAGCATTACTTTACTAGTGTATGAGATGAGTGCAATTGTGGGGTAGTTTGAGCATTCTTTGGGATTTCCTTTCTTTGGGATTGGAATGAAAACTGACCTTTTCCAGTCCTGTGGTGACTGCTGAGTTTTCCAAATTTGCTGCATATTGAGTGCAGCATATATGTATACCTATAGCTGCTTCAGGCTTCCTTGGTAGCTCAGCTGGTAAAGAATCTGCCTGCAATACAGGAGACCTAGGTTCGATGCTTGGGTTGGGAAGATCTCCTGGAGGAGGGCGTGGCAGCCCACTCCAGTATTCTTGCCTGGAGAATTCCGATAGACAGAGGAGCCTGGGGAGCTACAGTCCTTGAGATTGCAAAGAGTCGGACACGACTGACCGAGCAAGCACAGCACATAGCTGATTCACTTCACTGCACAGCAGAAACTGTACAAACACAAAATTGCAAAGCAATTATACTCCAGTAAAAATATGAGAGAAGTGGAAAAAAAAGAAAATGTGGTAGTTCTTTAAATTAAACAAAATTTATTTAAATAATTTAAATTTTTTAAATATTTTAAAAATTTAAATTATTTAAATAATTTAAAGAATTTAAATTCTTTAAATTCACAAAACCCAATTTATACTCAAGGCATATGTTTTGATTGATCGATCTGCTTCTTGATCTATCA
Source organism: Muntiacus reevesi (assembly GCF_963930625.1). Lineage (NCBI taxonomy): Eukaryota > Metazoa > Chordata > Mammalia > Artiodactyla > Cervidae > Muntiacus > Muntiacus reevesi. The sequence continues at coordinate 132,859,008 of NC_089251.1, forward strand.
TTACAGTAACTGTTCTTCAATTCCCTAGGAACAACTTTGCATTGTTATAAAATCCAAGAATACATTTGCCTGTATTTTCCTTTGCTTCTGATTCACATAGACTCTGAGAACAATACCTAGCTAATAAGAGAACTGTCCATATAAACCAAGAGTGAATAAGTGAAACCACATTTGGATTAATAGGAATGGTTAGAATAGAAATGTAGAGTAAATTTATTCAAAATAGTTTCTTGGAAAGACTGAAAATGAAATTAGGTAGATAGATACCTATGCCTATGTACACTGTGGTCAAAAATTCCAGTGGAAAAACCAACATCAGTAGAATTGGATTTTCTTCCCCCAAAACAGTGTCAGAAACAGCATGATCTGTTTTCTGTGAAACAGAATCCAGAGGCTTCTCTCATGGAAAGGCAACATCTGTTTTAAGAAATCCTTTGAAGAAAAACTATATAAACATGTGGGAACAGCGTGGTATATATACTCCCTTGCTTACAGTTGCCAAAGGAAGTAGGGAATCCAGCTCCCAAGACAGAGGCCATTCAGTTGCCTTGGCTCAGGCAGCAGCACCAGCTCCAGCCTCTCCGATGTTTAACACATCAAGAGAATGGAGGAAAACAAGGTTATGACTGGCATCAACCTCGCCAGTTCTCTGGCATTCCATCAAAGCTTACTTGGGTCTACCTTTGCATATAAAAAAATTAAATTTGAGGGGAAATTTTGGGAAGAAGTGTTTGGAAATTCAGTTGAATCTTCCATACCAAAACCTGTTCTCATAATTATCCAATAAAAAAATTTATCAGGTCCAAGAATCCATCCAATCTTCTTGGCCAGAGGTTCTCAAGCTAAGGTCCTTGGATAGAATTCAGAGTCTGTAAACTTGGGACTTTAAAAAGAGATATCTTGGGGACTTCCCTGGAGGTCCAACAGTTAAGACTCTGTTCTTTCAATGTAGGAGCGTGGGTTTAATCCTTGCTCAGGGAACGAAGACCCCACATGCCCTATGGTGCAGTCAAACAATAAATAAATAAAAATAAAAGTGATTGGTAGAATCGGGGGAGGGGGGGAATACATCTTTATTTTCACTAACCCCAAATTGCAATTTATTATTTCCTTCAATTATGAAGTTAAGCAACCACTGTAGTGACTGTTAACTATGATAATCAGTAATAGAAATCACATATACTTTTCTATCACACTGCAGTAGTTGGAGATATCTTCACAATCCACTTACTCTTATCACCAATTTGAAATTATGACATTTATTAAACTTGCCACCCTTGGTATTTAAGAATTAATAAAGAAGCACATATATAGCTATATAAAAAAAATTAGTGTTTTAGTGGAGTTTTTCTTTTTTGCTTGTTTTCTTTTGGGGTTTTACTGTGTTAGAAACTGTTCCTCAATGTATTTGGTTTCCTTTGTGATTCTATGTAACTCTGTGTCTTTTACTTTAAGCATTTCAAAACATTATCCAGAGAAGGCATCTACAGGCTTCCTTAGAAGGTCAAAGGTGTCAGTGGCACAGAAGAGGCCAGGAATCAATGGAGGTGGAGGTGAAGAGCGACAGCAACACATCTTTCCTGAAGTCCATCCTTCTTGTATGTCAGAAAAGAAAAAAAAGGAGGGTCTTGTCGTCCCCAGGTTCAGTTATAATCTCATTGAAGCTGTGAAGACAAAGGTGATTTATACAATACTTCCACCCTCAGGAGGCAAAAAAGAGAAATAAATAAAAGCATTAAGAACCTAAACCCCGAAGGAAATGAGGAGGAGGAAGAAGAGAAAAACCATTGAAAGCCATGAAACCTTTCCTTTGAGGTCAGATCGGATAATCCTGGGTCACGGTGCGCACGTCTAAGATGCAGCCGAGGACAATGAAACGTTTGAGAGCCAAAACTGTGAGCAGGAAGCAGGACAACCCTGCGGTCTGTCAGCTCTGACATTGCCGAAACTACGTGTGTGATCCCGGGCGAGTGACACGACCTTTGGTGATTCAGCTTTTCCGTTTTCTTGGCCCCATGTTCCGTTCAGCTGGCTGCGCAGAAGTCCCAAGAGGAACGCTTTGCTGAGAGACAGCACGGATCATTTTCTTAAAGGAACGACGATGCCAGGCATCCACTTCCGCACAGGAAAGGATGGTCCATTCGTCCATGATGAATGGATGAAGGTCCCACGCCTGGCTTCAGGCCCCACCCTGTGTCCTACATTTATTCTTGATTGCACTCTTAACTCAGCTTTCCATTTGCTGTCAGCCCACTGTCTGCAGTCGCCAGAGAACCTAGCACTTCTTGAGGCCAGCCCGCGTGCAGCGCTGAAGCAGGGACATCGGCCTTCTGTATCTTCCTTATTCTTACCCCACTGACTTTGTCCCTGGGACCTCCCCTGCCTTTCTAAGAAAACCTGCCATCGGACCTTCCATGGATACTGGCATGCAGCCCTGTGTTTCTAAACCCAAAAGCCATAAAAAAAAAAAAAAAAAAAAAAAAAAGAATCTCTAAAAGAAAAAAACTGATTCTTCCAAAAAAATAGATACCAATTACCAGAGCAAAAGAGGGCTTGCCCAGTGGCTCAGTGGGTAAAGAAAGAATCCGCCTGCAATGCATGAGACAGGAGATGCAGGTTCGATCCCAGGGTCGGGAAGACCTCCCTGAAGAAGAAAATGGTAATGCACTCCAGCATTCTTGCCTGGAAAATCCTATGGACAGAGGAGGCTGGCAGGCTACTGTCCACAGAGTTGCAAGGAGTTGGAAATGGCTGAAGGAGCAACATGCACCAGAGCAAAGGAGTTTTGACTTTACAACTCAAAAAACTATTATATGATTTCAGAAGTAAAACTACAGTATGTGAAGAATATATATGAGAATTCCTACGGGTCTGTGGACCTCTGTTTGAGTAACACCAGCATACATGATTGATGACAGCTCTGTGTTAATCTTGCAGTGATGATTTGAACATTGACAAAGATCAAAGCTTTAAGCCAACAGGATGAAGCTTAGGTGATGGAATCCCAGGCATTTGAAGCGCGGCAGGAAGAAGCAGTGGCAAACTGGAATCCTTTTAGATAATTCTAGAATTGCATAACATTGCTAATTACCTATTGTGTCTACTCCTGAGGCTGGGCTTGATGACTGAAGCCACTCAGGTAGCGTTTAAAATAAAGTCACCATACTAAATTGAAAGAGACCAGAGACCATTTTAGCTACTTCAAATATACAGTAATTATGCTATCTGTACTCTCAAGGAGTGTTCTTTAGGCCATCAAAATGCCTGCTGTGTCAATCTGATGTTTGGGTGATTTTTAAACATAATGATCTGTTGATCCACAGGTACTTTGAAAACAACCTCTGACATTGTTAACCAGAAATCAATCTTTTCAGTTACTGTCTACTTTTTAAAAATTGGCTTGCAGTTTTTCCTTGAATAATCCAGCTCATCATAGTTTCCAGTGTGCATTACAACAGAGCTAAAATGTTTTTTCTATAAGCCTTCATCCTTACATTTACATTTTTTTTCCATTTTCAAGCATAAAACCATTTTCCTCCATCAAACTAACTTTTATTAATTGAATTTCCACCTGCATGCCAGGCAGAGGAAAATGTAGGTTTAAGCACAGAAGTAAAGCCCTTCTAATCATAGGAAAGAAAAGAAAGAAAGGCCAGAATCAGGAAAACAGGAGTTTCTTAGGACTCCTGTTTTTACCATACTGACTTCTGAACATGTTACTACCTGGCTAGTGGTACTCACACTGATCTTCTGACCACATGTATGTGATCTGCGTTCTCAGTCATATCCTACTCCTTTGCGACCCCATGGACTGCAGCCTGCCAGGCCCCCGTCAGTGGAATTTTTGGATTACTCCCCTGTCGGTGGGATTTCCCAGGCAAGAATACTGGAATGCGCTGCCATTTCTTCCTCCACTACCTAGCTATACTTTTTCTGAAACCTTGCGTGCATGACCCATTTTGTGATGAAAATAAAACTTTTTGCATAAAGGTATCTAAAAATATCCTGGCCAAGGCAACGCCAATTTATCCACTCACAAGCAGGTGGACATACATCAATAGGTACAAGGAAAGAGACTGTGGCTCAGGAAGCAGCCCTGCATGGATTTCAAGAGCCTGACTTGCACCTCCTATTCACAAGCCAGAGCAAAAGAGCCTGGTTCCAATGTGTCCTGCTGAGTGGACAGGTAGTCATGACCTCTGCCCTGATGCCAACCTACCAAGCAGCCAAAACTTCTGGTGGTCTACCAGCAGTACCGCACAATTGCACTCATCTCATACGCTAGTAAAGTGATGCTTAAAATTCTCCAAGCCAGACTTCAGCAATACCTGAACCGTGAACTTCCAGATGTTCAAGCTGGTTTTAGAAAAGGCAGAGAAACCAGAGATCAAATTGCCAACATCAGCTGGATCATTGGAAAAGCAAGAGTGTTCCAGAAAAACATCTATTTCTGCTTTACTGACTATGCCAAACCTTTGACTGTGTGGATCACAATAAACTGTGGAAAATTCTGACAGAAATGGGAATACCAGACCACCTGACCTGCCTCTTGAGAAACCTGTATGCAGGTCAGGAAGCAACAGTTAGAACTGGACATGGAACAACAGACTGGTTCCAAATAGGAAAAGGAGTGCGTCAAGGCTGTATAGTGTCACCCTGCTAATTTAACTTACATGCAGAGAACATCATGAGAAATGCTGGGCTGGAGGAAGCACAAGCTGGAATCGAGATTGCCGGGAGAAGTATCAATAACCTCAGATATGCAAATGACGCCATCCTTATGTCAGAAAGCCAAGAAGAACTAAGGAACCTCTTGATGAAAGTGAAAGAGGAGAGTGAAAAAGTTGGCTTAAAGCTCAACATTCAGAAAACTAAGATCATGGCATCCGGTCCCATCACTTCATGGCAAATAGATGGGAAAACAGTGGAAACAGTGGCAGACTTTATTTTTCTGGGTTCTAGAATCACTGCAGATGGTGGCTGCAGCCATGAAACTAAAAGATGCTTACTCCTTGGAAGGAAAGTTATGACCAACCTAGACAGCATATTAAAAAGCAGAGACATTAATTTGTCAACAAAGACCCGTCTCATCAAGGCTATGGTTTTTCCAGTAGTCATGTATGGATGTGAGAGTTGGACTATAAAGAAAGCTGAGTGCCGAAGAATTGATGCTTTTAAACTGTGGTGTTGGAGAAGACTCTTGAGAGTTCCTTGAACTGCAAGGAGATCCAGCCAGTCCATCCTTAGGGAGATCAGTCCTGGGTGTTCATTGGAAGGACTGATGTTGGGGCTGAAGCTCCAATACTTTGGCCACCTGATGTGAAGAGCTGACTCGTTGGAAAAGACCCTGATGCTGGGAAAGATTGAGGGCAGGAGAAGAAGGGGATGACAGAGGATGAGATGGTTTAATGGCATCACTAAGTCAATGGACATGGATTTGGCTGGACTCCGAGAGGGAGGAGTCCAATGGACAGGGAAGCCTGGCGTGCTGCGGTTCATGGGGTCGCAAAGACACGACTGAGAGACTGAACTGAACTGAACCAGCAGTCCCTGACTTGCTCTGAAGGGGGCAAGTCTTAGATAACTGTGTTCTTACACAAATCAGAGATGTAGAGCCTTCCTGCCAAGCCATATATAAGAAAGGTTTCATTACTAAAAAAATCTATTCTCTTCCTTCAGATCAGGTTGTAGTTGAAATCACAGTCTGAGCATCAACAAGCATGTGACCACATTCCTTGGAATGTTTACTCTTGCCCACTAGAATCACTTAACTTTTGAAACCCAGTTATTTTGGATTCCAAAGGAGCTTATTTACAATCTGCATAAATTTGAGTTTTGGAAATGTTTTGGATTTCCTAAACTTCCCCCCACCCATATGTAATAACTTACATTCACACATTTTTTTCCCCCAAGCACCTGAAAGGTAAAACATTTTTTTCTAACCACTAATCATTAACGTATGAATAGTGTATTTAATTAGCGTTTAGATCTATCTATTTTACATTCATTCAGATTCATCACTCTCACGCATCGAAGCAGAGTTTAGTGTGGGTCATAACATTAAAGAAGCATTTATACTTGTAAGTTTGTTAGGCTTAAGTGAAGTTGTGCCAAAGGTAAACCAATATGAACCCTTCAAGGTTTACTTCAAAAGGAGGTGAGTTCTATAAACCTAACACTTTCACTTCTTGGTTTAGCAAAATTTTAATTTCTTCAGTAAAAGCACATTTCCCTCCCATTCTCAACTATGCCATCAAATATGTGTGCATTAAGAACTGATACCAGAGAAAAGAAAAGTCTTAAAGGATGGTTAAAGTTTAATTGGGCTTTCCTTGTAGCTCAGCTGGTAGAGAATTTGCATGCAATGCAGGAGACCCCAGTTCAATCCCTGTGTTCAGAAGATGTGGAGATGGAAACGGCTACCCACTCCAGTATTCTGTCTGGAGAATTCCATGGACAAAGTTTAATTACACAAGAAATGCCTTTTTGTGAGCACGTACATGTGATATAACTACATAAGAAATGACTTTCCTTTCTTGCAAGACAAATCTAATTAAAAAGCTACAGAATGTTTAACTACAATGTAGAGAATGTCAGGTGGTATTCTAATGAGATGAACTTCCTATTTGTTGGAAAGTTCAAATTCCAACTTTCAGCTTCACTTCTCTGCTGGAAATCCTTGAAATGCATTTTTATGTTTTTATAAGAACTGAGGGGACATTCTTATCCTTCCTTTTAAAGGAAAAGAAATCAGTGACTCTAGATTAGCTCTCTGCATCCAAATTTTATTATATAGCAAAATAAAAGAATTAACTGATTTGAATTATTCACTCTGAATCTTTTCAAACATATACACATACAGTTATGCATTGAAGTGTTTAAATGCAAGTATATATACATAACTATTATATATATAGTAATGATTTGGGAAACTCAGCAGTGGTCACAGGACTGGAAAGGTCAGTTGTCATTACAATCTCAAAGAAGGGCAATGCCAAAGAATGTTTAAACTATAGCACAATTGCTCTGATTTCACATGTTAGCAAAGTAATGCTCTAAATTCTCCAAGCTAGACTACAACAGTATGTGAACCAAGAACTTTCAGAATTCAAGCTGGATTTAGAAAAGGCAGAGGAACCAGAGATCAAATTGCCAACATCCAGTGGATCATAGAAAGAGCAGGAGAATTCCAAAAATGCATGTACTTCTGCTTCATTGACCACGATAAATCCTTTGACTATGTGGACCACACCAGTTCAGTTCACCTCAGTCCCTCAATCATGTGCGAGTATTTGTGACCCTGTGAATCGCAGCACGCCAGGCCTACCTATCCATCACCAACTCCTGAAGTTTACTCAAACTCATGTCCATTGAGTCGGCAATGCCATCCAACCATTTCACCCTCTGTCATCCGCTTCTCCTCCTGCCTTCAGTCTTTCCCATCATCAGGGTCTTTTCAAATGAGTCAGCTCTTCACATCAGGTGGCAAAAATATTGGAGTTTAAGCTTCAACAGCAGTCCTTCTAATGAATATCCAGGACTGATCTCCTTTAGGATGGATTGGTTGGATCTCCTTGCAGTCCAAGGGACTCTCAAGAGTCTTCTCCAACACCACAGTTCAAAAGCATCAATTCTTCAGTGCTCAGCTTTCTTCACAGTCCAACGCTCACACCCATGCATGACTACTGGAAAAACAATAACCTTGACTAGATGGACATTTGTTGGCAAAGTAATGTCTCTGCTTTTTAATATGCTGTCTAGGTTGGTCATAACTTTTCTTCCAAGGAGTAACTGTCTTTTAATTTCATGGCTGCAATCACTATCTGCAGTTATTTTGGAGCCCCCCAAAACAAAATCTGTCACTGTTTCCACTGTTTCCCCATCTATTTGCTATGAGGTGATGGGACCGGATGCCATGATCTTAGTTTCTGAATGTAAGCCAACTTTTTCGCTCTCCTCTTTCACTTTCATCAAGAGGCTCTTTACTTCTTCTTGGCTTTCTCCCATATGGGTGGTGTCATTTGTATATCTGAGGTTATTGATATTTCTCCTGGAAATCTTGATTCCAGCTTGTGCTTTTTCCAGCCCAGCGTTTCTCATGATATACTCTACATATAAGTTAAATAAGCAGGGTGACAATATACAGCCATGGCGTACTCTTTTTTCTATTTGGAACCAGTCTGTTGTTCCATGTCCAGTTCTAACTGTTGCTTCCTGACCTGCATACAGGTTTCTCAGGAGGCTGGTCAGGTGGTCTGGTATTCTCATCTCTTGAAGAATTTTCCACAGTTTGTTGTGATCCACAGAGTTAAAGGCTTTGGCTTAGTCAATAAAGCAGAAGTAGACGTTTTTCTGGAACTCTCTTGCTTTTCCAATGATCCAGCAGGTGTTGGCAATTTGATCAGATTTCTCTGCCTTTTGTAAATCCTGCTTGAACATCTGGAAGTTCACGATTCACATACTATTGAAGCCTGGCTTGGAGAAATTTGAGCATTACTGTACTAGTGTGTGAGATGAGTGCAATTGTGTGGTAGTTTGAGCATTCTTTGGCATTCCGTTTCTTTGGGATTGGAATGAAAACTGACCTTTTTCAGTCCTGTAGCCACTGCTGAGTTTTCCAATTTTCCTGGCATATTGAGTGCAGTACTTACACAGCATCCTCTTTCAGGATTTGAAATAGCTCAACTGGAATCCCATCACCTCCACTCGCATTCTAGAATGTCTGGCTCTAGGTGAGTGATCACATCATCATGATGATCTGGGTCGTGATGATCTTTTTTGTATAGTTCTTCTGTGTATTCTTGACACTTCTTAATATCTTCTGCTTCTGTTAGGTCCATACCATTTTTGAGCCCATCTTTGCATGAAATGTTCCCTCAGTATCTCTAATTTTCTTGAAGAGACCTCTAGTCTTTCCCATCCTATTGTAATCCATTTCCTTGCATTGATCACTGAGGAAGACTTTCTTATCTCTTCTTGCTATTTTTTGGAACTCTGCATTCAAATGGGCATATCTTTCCTTTTCTCCATTGCCTTTCACTTCTCTTCTTCTCTCAGTTATTTGTAAGGCCTCCTCAGACAGCCATTTTGCTTTTTTGCATTTCTTTTTCTTGTGGATGGTCTTGATCCCTGTCTTCTGTACAATGTCATAAATCTTCATCCATAGTTCCATCAGGCACCCTATCAAATCTAGTCCCTTAAATCTATTTCTCACTTCCACTGTATAATCATGAGGGATTTGATTTAGGTCATACCTGAATGATCTAGTGGTTTTCCCCACTTTCTTCAATTTAAGTCTGAATTTGGCAATAAGGTGTTCATGATCTGAGCCACAGTCAGCTCCTGGTCTTGATTTTGCTGACTGTATAGAGCTTCTCCATCTTTGGCTGCAAAGAATATAATCAATCTGATTTCAGTGTTGGCCATTTGGTGATGTCCATGTGTAGAGTCTTCTCTTGTGTTTTTGGAAGAGGGTGTTTGCTATGACCAGTGCGTTCTCTTGGCAAAACTCTATTGGCCTTTGCCCTGCTTCATTCTGTACTCCAAGGTCAAATTTGCCTGTTTCTCCAGGTGTTTCTTGACTTTCTACTTTTGCATTCCAGTCCCCTATAATGAAAAGGACATCTTTTTTGGGTGTTAGTTCTAAAAGATCTTGTCTGTCTTCATAGAACCATTCCACTGCAGCTTCTTCAACGTTACTGATTAGGGCAGAGTCTATGGTTAGTTTTTCTCCATTGTTCAAAAATGTGTTTTTAGGGTTGATTTATTTACACTAAGACCTAAGGAAGCAATGTGTTGCATTTGGCTGATATGACTTTAAGATTCTTATCCATGCTAATTTCCCTTTCTTTATTTTGCATTGCATATGCCATTAATTTGTTAAAGAAACAAACCAACCACGGGGCTATTGGTCATCTTTTGTATTCTATCATGTATTCTGCAGGATCCCATCTGATTGTGTACTTATGGTGCCATCTAATATGTTCCAAAATGCTTTCTATTTCCTCTAACCTGGTAATTGGGCCTAGTGCCTTAATAGATGCACATGCAACTTTTAGGTCAGGGCATCTTACAGGCTGCACTCTACACTTACTACTGCATCATATCAGTAACTGTCCCCTTCTTAAGGTTATCCATGCTGGTCAGCTGGTTCCAGGTTTCAGCCTGGTCCATCCTTTATAAAATTTCCCATCAACTTTTCAACTAATGGTTTTAAGGATTCTGGATAATCACTGCCTCAATTCATTATTTCCTTAGCTGTCCCAAATGATGATTACCTCATTTTATTTATTATTTCCTTTGTATTTTGTTGACTGGAATTTTTCTAAAAGGATTTTCCCCCTCATCAGCTATTCAGTCATCCTGAAATAAGAGTGAGTACAGGAAGGATGAGATAATGCTTAATTTTTTTATTTTCCAGAATGAATTGGTGTTCTAGCCACTACCACTGACCAATGTGTGTTTTTGCTCATATCACTAAAAACTCATTGAATTTTAAAATATTGGAAGTATTCCAGTCATTTTCAGTCAATATCTTTATAATGCTCAAATTGTCCCAACTTGAGGCAGTGGGAATCCTTTTGCATTGAGTTCTATATTCGCTTAAAAAAAAAAAAGATTTATTTTGGAGAAGGAAATGGCCACCCACTCCAGTATTCTTGCCTGGGAAATCCCAAGGACAGAGAAACCTGGCAGACTACAGTCCATGGAGTCACAAAGAGTCATACATGACCTAGGGGTTGAACAACAAATGTACTTATTTGGCTGCACTGGGTCTTAGTAGCAGCAAGCAGGGTCTTCTTCTGGGGGAGCATGGGCTCTAGAGCACACGGGTTCCGTAGCTGTGGTGTGCGGACTTAATTGTCCTGCAGCATGAGGGATCTTGGTTCTCAGATCAGGGATCGAACCTGCATCCCCTCAGTTGGAAGGAGGATTCTTAACTATTGGACCACTAGGAAAGTCTAAGTCCTATTTTCTTTTGACAAAACCCTGTAGTCTTCAGTAGCTTCCTTGACTTCTGTCACATGTACCACAATAAAGAATACATTTCTGTCCCAGACTTGAAATCAAGCATTTCCCTAAGGAGCTCTGATTCCTTTGAGTGGAAAAGAGTATAGCGAGAGTATAATCTAGGTGCAAGGGGGAGTCATTGCTCCTGAATTGGCGCTCTTTCCAGGACTTTTACATGTACAAAACACAGAAATGTCTATTTTTATTAAAAAATGATTTCATAGGAGTATTTCACAACCAAAATCAGACATCACAAGGTTTGTTTTTTAATATTTATTTGATATTTATACCTCTTTTCACCTATGATAACAGCATTTATATTAGTTGCTTATTCTCTTTATCATGCAAGTTTCAAGAAAGATACCAATGCTATTATTAATAAGACTCCTGAATGCAAATCTTTTTGCCCTTGCATATACCCTACCTAGAACAGTCAGAAACTATTTCAAAAGTGATTTGAAATATTCTTTATCTGTATAATAATGCTACCAACTTGACATGAAATCAAATTTGTTTCCATTTGCTTTTATATTTTTATAGAAATTGCTTTTTTGTTTAATTTTATAAAATACATAATTCAAAGTCAAAATTATTACATCATATCACTATAATAAGACTGCTCATTAAGCCCATTCATTCTCTTCCTCCTATATCAGTAAACATTTTTATTTATTTTTGATCAGTTGTTCAATTGCTTCTCTTTGAAATCTTAAAAATATTAATATATACATTATTTCTACCCCCTTTTCTAATACAAAAGGAAGCATACTATTCACAATCTTCTATACCTGGCTTATTAATATAAATATCCTGGAGAATGATCTCTAGCAGTATACAGAGATCTTTCTCTCTCCTTTTAATATCTATTTACAAAGGACTCTATTGCATGAAAGTACCAGAGTTTATTCAAGCTGTTCACTTCTGAGGGACGTTTGGATTCCTTCTAAGCCTTTTTTTCTCTTAAAAGCTCTCATGCAATAAAGGCCTTGTCCATACTTCATTTTATATTTTTTCCAAGGTAGCGGTGTATGGGAACATCTGTCTTCCTACCACCATCAGTAGTGTGTTTTATCAGATATTTTACTTTCTGATCAATCTGATAGGTGGAAATGGTATATCTAAGTATCGTATATTTTTATTTCTCCTACCATGAGTGTGACTGAGTGTCCTTCTTATGTTTAAAGGTCAGATGTGTTTCTTTTATCAGTGAAAGTTCTGTTCATATTTTTCATTCATTTTCAACCAAATGGCTGGTCTTTTTTTCCTCAAAACTTAAGTGATCTGATTATATTAGGGACATTAAATCTTTGTCTGTGATATAAATTACAAATACAATTTTTATAATTTGTCTTCTTACACTGCTTATGGTATTTTTAGACAAAAATTTTTTAATGCAGTCAAATTAACCATTAATTTTTACTGTTTTGTTTTCAAATCATAGTAAAAAATTTTAAAGGATTCATTTAAGTTTTATCCAAAGATATGTATGATTTCATTTTTTACATTTAGATTACTAAGAAATTTACACTTATGTATGGTATGAGGAAAGTATTCAATTTTCTCTTTTAGATTTGGGTAACCAATCATCTACCAAAAAATTCTTCTTTCTCCCATTTATTTGAAATGTCACTTTTACCATGAAGTCTCATATATTATATACTATAATATATAAATACTCATGTGTAATCTAGTATGTTTCTAGGTTTCTTATCCTAGTCTATTGATATATCTGAGTGATCTGAATTTGATTTCTCTCTTCCCCAACTTCCCTCCTGTTACAGAGACTAATGACTCACAATTTTTTACAGCAGAATGTATGAAAAAGAAAAAGCCATCACTACTCACATGCTTCATCGATACACATCTCACCATTGAAAGCAACGGTGAGTTTTCAGCATGGAATGATTCTTACTCAAATCCTTAGATTTGTTGATAATTACTCCGTCCCTGAGATTTTCTCATATATAAATAATAACCCAAGAAAGTAAATTATTAAGATTCAATTAAAATTACTGTACAATGAAGCTCTTTCAGAAGTGAAAGATCCCATTAATTGTCCACTTATTTTTATCTAATCAGGTTTTCTATTAGGAAAAGGTATGTTCAAAAGTAATGTCACTAAAGTTATTTTTAAAAATTTGTTTGCTCACTTGAAATAGTCCAGTAGCTTTGACTAGTCTTTCTGAAAACACCACTTCAACTTGCCTCAGAAACCCTTATACTCTATCTAGAGAAGGAAAGATTCGCTCTCTAAATATCAGAACGTCAAGGCAAAACACTCATCTTATTTCATCTTTTCCCACTGAAAGCTTTTTTAGTTTTAAGAATTTGAAGTTAATATATTTTTGGAGTTGCCATGTAATACAATTAGTGTTTTCAGTAATTTAGTTTTCAAAGAAGTGGAGAAGCAGAGTGGAAAGTCTAGATTTAGTGTATATAAAATTAATTATAGGGTAATCATTAAAACAGTATCATTAGAGTGCCCACAGCTAGGTTTTTTTCAATAGAAAAAACTCACAAAAATGGACAAGGGGTTCTTCAATGGTCATTTATAGAGGATTTCTTTCAGCAATTTTCAAATTTCTTTTTATATTAACTGTCTTGTAAGCCAGGCAAATTGCACACACCAAAAAGAAGAGATCTTGACAATCTTGTATGTAACTGATAGACAAGAGGGAATATTTTTAGGCAGCAGTCATACTTTTTCCTTGACTGCTAACATCTGCTTGCTAAACCTTGCACACATCCCCAGGGCACTGGGATCTGTAAACATTACTTGATGATGACACATTGCATATTATGAAAATGTGTCTTTCAATCCACACCCAAAACCCTCCAAAGAACATTTCATATTTTCAGACTGTGGTCAGCAGGTTTTACGGGGGACTATTTGTAGTTTCCTAACTAAAAGTTAAATAGATCCTTTATTAAAAATGAATTTCTGGATTATCCTTGCAGGAAACAAGATGGTCATAAGCCACAAAGTCAATTTTGAAGTAAAATGCTATAGAAATTGAGGTTGTTTCTTACACCTTCTGATAGGAAATGCTGCAAATTATAAGAACAGACTATTTACTGAAATGAGCATAAAAATAGCCAGACGAGTATTTTTTTGCTTTTATAGACTTCAAGACTCCAAACCACTTTTAGAAGTCAAAAATAAAATGGCAAAATTTTTGTCAAATCTTAATATTTGAGTAATGCTCACAGCAACACAGAATATAGAATTTGATAACGAGGAAAAAGATACAATATTTCTAAGGGAGTGAAGTTTAGATGCAGAATGAACATCTGAAATAAAGTTGTTATTTTGATAGAATCAGTACTTTTCTGTTGACTGAAATCAATAGGACTGCCACGATTAGCAGACATTTGGTACTGTCCAAAACATTCATAAGACATTTGGTTCATGCCAAAATGTCCTCGAAATTTGGTTCTTTCCAAAACTTCCATGAGCATGTTTGGTCTATGCCAAATTGTTTTGGACAGGATCAAATACCAAGTACCTTTTGACATAAACCAAGGGTTTTATGGACATTTCGGACAGGACCAAATTGTCCTGAAAATACCAAGGACCCTTTGGCATAAACCAAGTATCTTATGGACCAAATGTTTTGTGGGCACTTTATTCAAGGCCAAATATCAAAGACCTTTTGGTGAGGACCAAATGTTTTATGGATATTTTGGATAGGACTAAATGGTTCTGCAAATATCAAGGACCTTTCAGCATAAGCCAAATGTCTTATGGACCAAATGTCTGATGGATCTTTTGTACAGGACCAAATGTCCTGCAAGGGATATTTGCCATATGCAGAGGATATATGATAGGAAAAGAAATCCCACTTGACTCTAGAAGAGCCTTTCTGTATTATAAAATACTTACAAAGCCATAGCGATTCTCAAGAATCCATATGTACCTAAGGAAAATCCTAAATGAAAAATTTGGGGTGGACATATTCCCAAATCAAGCAGCAAGAGAAACAATGAAGAAACATTCTATGAAAAGGAAGAACTAGTGAAGAGAGAAAAGAGAAGAAAAACTTGAAATTGTCATAAAAGGAAGTATTATACCTTTATCTCTTTGTTGTTCGATTCTTGCTTCTTTGTATATGGTCACTATCAAAGTGAGATACAATGAAAACTTCAGAAAAAGTACCCAACAGTTGGATACAAAGCATAGGAAGAAAACTACCAAAGGCTGATAATATTTAAAAAGTTATTAACACGTTTAAATTGAAATGTTAATGGAGTTCCCTGGTCCTCATGTATTTTCTGGTCAATAGTTTCCTTCTTTTCTTGAATTAACTCATTAAATGATATAAACTAATTAAAGGATATTTACTAAGTCATATTAACTTAAATCGTCATACCTTTTTCTTTAAAAAATTGTTTTTATTTTTGCCCAAATAAAATAAGCTCATTGAAACAAAAAAACACACTTATTTCAAGAAAAAGCTTTTTCAGCTACAGATTCTTCAAATAAAATAAATAATTACAGAGATCTTTGCTGAAGTATGAAAATTCCTCATTAGAATGAAAGCAAAGCCATTACTTTGTTCACTACTGTATCACTAATATCTAGAATATTTCTCAAAGTGAAAGTGAAAGTGAAGTCGTTCAGTCATGTCCAACTGTTTGTGACCCCATGGACTGTAGCCTACCAGACTCCTCGGTCCATGGGATTTTCCAGGCAAGAATACTGGAGCGGGTTGCCATTTTCTTCTCCAGGAATATTTCTCAACAAATATAAAATCTTTATGGCAGTCCTCCCTTGCACAGAAGTAATAAAGAGCACACTTTTGCTCCCCTAAATGTGGTTTAATTAGTGTTTATAATTAGGGGAAAAAAGCAGTGTTTATTGGCTGGAAGAAATTGGAATGAGGTTTAAGGAATGCAGGAAGTGGTAATGGTTAAGTACTACTCTGTAGCTTAATTAAACTACTGAATATACTTTGGCAAATAGTGTGTAAGGTGGTGAGGCTGGGTCCTCTCTTACTGCTGTTTGACTGTAGATCAGAGTCAGCTTTCAGGGCATGCAACCTACACATTTGCACAGGGTACCATGATGAGAAGGATCCCATGCTTGGTTTAATTCTCTACTGTTGCCCTTTTTTGAAATGTCTATCCTATGAACAAAGGGACGTACAATTTTGTAATATGCTGGGTCCTGAAACTATGCAGTCAGTCCTGCTGCAGAGTTTCTATAAAGCCAGAGTCAACAAGAGAAGGATGCTCTATGGATGACCAGTAGTCTAACACATAGAAGACAGATTAGGAGGGACTAAATGAGAACCTATACACTTCCTGAGAAACCTGTATGCAGGTCAGGAAGCAACAGTTAGAACTGGACATGGAACAACAGACTGGTTCCAAACAGGAAAAGGAGTATATCAAGGCTGCATATTGTCACCCTGCTTATTTAACTTATATGCAGAGCACATCATGAGAAACGCTGAGCTGGAGGAAGCACAAACTGGAATCAAGATTGCCGGGAGAAGTATCAATAACCTCAGTTATGCAGATGACACCACCCTTATGGCAGAAAGTGAAGAAGAACTAAAGAGCCTCTTGATGAAAGTGAAAGAGGAGAGTGAAAAAGTTGGCTTAAAGCTCAACATTCAGAAAACTAAGATCATGGCATCTGGTCCCATCACTTCATGGCAAATAGATGGGCAAACAGTGGATACAGTGGCACTTTATTTTTTTGGGCTCCAAAATCACTGCAGAGGTGACTGCAGCCATGAAATTAAAAGACACTTACTCCTTGGAAGGAAAGTTATGACCAAACTAGACAGCACATTAAAAAGCAGAGACATTACTTTGCCAGCAAAGGTCCGTCTAGTCAAGGCTATGGTTTTCCAGCATATGGATGTGAGAGTTGGACTATAAAGAAAGTTGAGCACTGAAGAATTGATGCTTTTGAACTGTGGTGCTGGAGAAGACTCTTGAGAGTCCCTTGGACTGCAAGGAGATCCAACCAGTCCATCCTAAAGGAGATCAGTCCTGGGTGTTCATTGGAAGGACTGATGTTGAAGCTGAAGCTCCAATACTTTGGCCACCTGATGTGAAGAGCTGCCTCATTTGAAAAGACTCTGATGTCGGGAGGGATTGAGGGCAGGAGAAGGGGGTGACAGAGGATGAGATGGTTGGATGGCATCACCAACTCAATGGACATGGGTTTGGGTGGACTCCGGGAGTTGGTGATGGACGGGGAGGCCTGGTGTGCTGCGGTTCATGGGGTGGCAAAGAGTTGGACACGACTGAGCGATTGAACTGAACTGATACACTCCAAAAATTTTTAATAAGACAGAGCTCCAAATAATACCAACCTGTCTTATTTCTTTAGGTTTCAATTGTCCCTAAAAAAACTTCTAAGTAAGGACTTGAGCTATCACTGTGCATTTATCATCTTTGACCTTTTAGTTGAGAAAATCATAATTGAAGTCCTCTCAGGAACCATGCACCCACCCCAGTAAACATTTTAAAAGATTATAATTTTCCTTAGGAGGTCATTCTTTGTAATTCAGAAATCACAGTACTCAAGAGAACTGTTAAGTCAGCTTCTTTAAAAAAGTGAAAGTCACATACTGGGGATTTACAGGTCTCAAAAGTCTGAAGGCTGTAGTGGGACTCTAAGGTGATGTCGACATTCCAGACACACTGCCAGCACTTGTATTATACTACCTGTATACTACTCGGTTCTCAGAAAATGTCCTTCAATCCATTAAGACATACCATTTGCCATGACTTGAGCTCTTTATACTTAGGATTTTATTGCTCAAGGAATATGGCCACTTCTTACATTTAAATCTTAAAGACATTTACAATGCGGTAGTTGGGGGTTAAATGTCCATCTTCACTCCTCTGTCACAAGATTTAAGGTTGGACTAATAATCTGTTTTGGTTGGTAGTGAAAGGGCATATGATATAGTTAAGTTCATTCATTGGGTCATGAATCTATTTCAAGCAAATGACAAACGATGTTCAATATCATCATTTATATGGTATGCTTGCGAGCCTAAAACTAATCCAGAAAGAAGAAAATTTGTAAGACAATCCCTAAAAGTGTTTTAGTTTAACTAAAACTAGAACCAGACATATTTGAAAAAATATATTTTCAGAAGCATTGTCAACAATCCATAAACATGTCTTGCCTTTGGGGTTGGGACAGACATTTCCCACCTGTTCCACTTGGAATACTCTGCTTTCATGGTTGCTCTGATCACAAACTTACCATAAATCTTTATTGCTCATAACAATTCCTGCAAATTGAGGCACTTTATGAACGCAATATGTTTCTAGGGATTTTACATACACCATTTTACTTAATACTTATACTATTCTGTAGAACTTGAAGCATTTCAAGCCCTCCTCCCACACTTCTGCCTGGCTTCTTTAATTGGTCTTCCTCCATACCACTTCCTATTCTTACCGTCACATCTCTATTTTTCACTCGATTGCCTCAGCGGATTTCAAGAAACGATGCCTTCAGGAACCACACTGAATGTGACCTGCCTTGTCACATGTCACTCTGTCGGCCTTCCTTCCTTCCTCTACCTATCCAATGTCTTCCCCTCCCAACACCTGATTTAAGTCTTTCTTCTTCCACCTTCAATAGAATAGAATGCTATTCTCATCTGTTTGCTAAGAATTCCTTGTGCAGAACTTTCATAGGAGAGGAGGAGGACATAGCAGGCAAGATACACAGCATGAATCAAGGAAGAGAGGCGAGATCATGTGGCAGGTAAGGGGAAGGATAAATGGGGTGGGTGACTGGATTATAAGTGGAAGTTGAGAAGTGAAGGAAGAGCCAGCAGTAAAAAGAATCAGGATTAGGTTGTTAAGGATGTAAGAGTCTAAGTCCTCTTATAGTCAGGGATAGACCTTGAAAGATTCTATAGCAGGGAAGGGGCCCGGTCAGAATCCAGCTTTTGACAGGTCACTCTGGTGACAATAGGCAGAGGACAGATTGGACGGTGAAAGGGCAATAAAGAAAAAGGAAAAAAAATCACAAAAGAATCTCAGCCAATTCAAAAGTTTAGCTAGAAGACCACAGAGAGAGGCCCTATGAGGTAGAGGATATGGAGAAAGAGCATTCCAGGTAGAAGGAAAAGCACGTGCAAATTTTTCAGGGCTTGATCTATTGCAAGAGTGCCAAGAAGTTCAGTGTGACTGGACCATTGAGAATGAAAGGCAGAGCAGCAAGAGATGAGGTCAGGGAGACAAAACAAGCAGGGCCGAAGCAGGACCACAGTGGCCTCCGTAAGAATTTTGAATTGTACGCCTGTGTTTGAGGAAGCCATTGGAGAGTTTGGGGCAATGAATTGAAATGTTCCTATTAAGCTTTTGGGATCATCACTGCTGCTACTACATAGAGAATTAGCTACAGCAGGGTGAGTAGGGAGACCAGGGAGGGCTGTTGTAGTATTCCACATGGAACATGATGGTTGGTGGCGTGGACCAAGGGGTCACAGTGGAGGTCGCAGGAAAACTTGATTGACAGGATTGGGTGTTGTGTTATTAATAGATACAGAATGTAGGAGAAAACAGGAATTGAGGATGACTTCCAGAGTGAGCACTTATCATTGACAGTGAATAAAAACACAGGAAGCAGTGTGAAAGCAAGATGCGAGATGTTACGTACACCAATGGATGCTCAATAAATGCAGGATAAATAAGAGACTGAGTGAGTGAAGGAATAAGAGCTGTGGTGGTTGTCAGATTTACCTAAATTGCAAAGACAGAGTTAGTCACTCAGTCATATCCAACTTTTTGCAACCCCATGGACGATAGCCCACCAGGCTCCCTCTGTTCATGGAATTCTTCAGGCAAGAATACTGGAGTGGGTAGCCATTCCCTTCTCCAGGAGATCTTCCTGAACCAGGGATTGAATTCAGGTCTCCCACATCACAGGCAGATTCTTTATCGTCTGAGCCACCAGGGAACCCCAATTGTAAGAATAGGTCTCATACTATTGAATGAATGCATCTTTAATGCCTTCTTTTCCCTGCTTTAAGTTTCCAGAGCATCAGATATCCTTGAAATAGTAGCCCCAAGCCCCCTCTCTTCGGGGCCTTGTGCAAGTTGATTTACTCCAAATCTGCCATGTCTAGGGTTTGGCTATGAAATATGGTTTCCTTCTGGAGAACTCTATATTTTAACCAAAATAAGCTGTGTTGTCAAGCTGTTTTTGACTTTAATTTTCTTAAAATAAATGGGCACAAATGTATTAAAAGAAGAGTTGGACATGTTTTAGCTTCATACTAAGTCACACTATGTATTTCAGTGGAAAATGGTTTCCTCAAAGTCATAGAAAGGGCCTTTTGTTTTAAGCTTAAACTAGAATTTTTTTCACTAACAGATGACAGTTCTATGTTGCAGCCAGTATCCAGCTGTGCAAGTTCTCAGCAGCTGGAGTCATAATAAGCTTCATTCTATGAAAATGAGCTCATTACTATTTAGTTTGTGCTGATGCTCAATAAATCCATAAAGTGCTTCTCTAGATTTGAGACGTTTTATGAACTTGTACAAAGAATTTTTAAAACCAAGTTTTAGGTCTAGCAATGTTAAAAATCAGAATATCTTTTTGCTCCCCTTTTATTGTGAAGTCTGGTCTCAAAGCTGAGCAAATTATACATGTGAGTATATATATATATGCCAAAAGACAGACTCACTTAAATTTTAATATTAAATATGCAACATTAAAATTAATGGTTAAACTAATATAATAATAAACTAATATTATAAAAGAAACAGTGAAGCTCTCTGGTGGTTCAGATGGTAAAGAATCCACCTGAAATGTGGGAGATCTGGGTTTGATCCCTGGGTTGGGAAGATTCCCTGGAGGACAACATGGCAAGCCACTCCAGTATTTTTGCCTGGAAAATCCCATGGACAGGAGCCTGGTGGGCTACAGTCCACAGGGTCACAAAGAGTCAGACAAGACTGAAGCGACTTATCACACAGTTACATTTTTATCACAGTAGTTTTTTTTTTAAGTTTGCCAAACCCTATATTATATGTTACCTCATTCTGTAAAACATGTATCTTAAATCATATAGAAAAGTGAAAAAGTAATACAATTTTAGCTTTTTTTTTTTTTTGCTTTCACTATGATGTTAATATTTCTATGATGAGATCAAATCTCATCCTTAGGGTTGATTTCACTATGTCTCTAGAGTAAGTTTTCTTAGCACTAAAATTATAACAAAGTAACTGAAAGATGTAAAGCTACCCGGAGGGAAAAAAAATAAGCCCTGGTATTAAAATGTATCTGATGAAATGAAAATCTAAAAATAAACAAATAAATGTATTTGAAGCAGGAACAGACTAAAAAAAATCAATTTTTGGTCTGAATTTAAGGATGTCTCAATACCTTTGTTGAACATTTGAGTCATTTAGGAAATAAGAGGGAATAAAAGAATAAACTTACTAGGTCTAATAATTTAAAACTATCCATTTCTCAGTCAAAATATTTCCAAAGTGCCATTTTTACATCCCTTTGATGTGAATACCAAAAAGACTTAATGGAGAGACAGTGGACAGCCGACCAATAATTAAAACAATAATGGCTATGAAATTCAACCTCTAAAGTAATTTTAGTGTGAACTTCCCTCTGTGAAAAGCATCAAAAATCACAAATAACACAGTTTGATTTTGATCAGCTGGGAGTGTTCTAATCAGCTCAAATTCCATTACCTCTGAGCAAAGTCCAAAGCTTCCATTCACTGTGAAATCACTGAAGGTCTCTTTAGCAGACCTGTTCACTTGAGGATGTAACCTTTAAATGAATGCCACTTTTGTAAATGCCACTTAAGAGGATCCTTCTAAAAGCCACAGTGAGATGCCACACTGGGCTTCTTGTTGGATTTTCCCAAGGCTGATTTCCTTAGAGGAAAGGAGAGAGTGCTGTCTGGCACCAAAACCAAAGAGATTCCTGGGGTTTTAACCCCAAACTCTATGTCTGACCGCATTCAACCTGTAAATTTCCTCTGTGTAAGATTTCACAGCTCAGAATAGTGTCTTTACTTATGTGTGCCTTGCAGAGTATAAAGTCCCTCTGTGACAGAATTACATCTTAGGATATGTGAAGGAAAGGGATTTTTAAACAACTTTGAGCATCATGACTGATTGGCCAGTCCCATCCCCAAAGAATGATATTAACAATATTATGTTTTAAATCCAATGTACGTGTTATAGGCATAACTCCTATTCTGGATTATTTTGTTCTAATTTCAGTATCTGGATGTTATTTGATTAAAAGAAGGAGTCTTATTATCATCTTACTTTACTCTTGATTTATTAACACATCTGACCTGCTTTTTGCAAGGTGAAACAAAATTTAGGCTTCCTTAGAGAAAGCAGGACATCAGAATGCTGAGATATAAAGGCAATAGTCCCTGTTGTTATGCTGCTTGTGATGGAAACTCAGATGCTTTAGGGGAGGTGAGAAATATTCTCAGACACTGAGAGCCTTTACAGCATACCTGCACTAGTTAGATTATGAGAACGCAGCAGAAATTTCTTGCTAACCAACCCCTGCTGAGATGACCAACTTGCTAACCAAACAAAATCAAACAATGTCTTCCATTTGGCCTGTATGCAGCCATTCAAGAAAAAAAACTTACAGAAGACTCCATTAATACTTAAAGGAAATTTTTCTACTTAGAATGTGAAACATATTCATTTTTTAAAATACCGTACATTATTTGAACAATTTTCTCTGAAAATATGGAATCCTAACTCAGCTCAGAAAGATGCTTAAGACAGAATTCTCAGCTTGTGGTTTGAGGTTCCATCTTTATTCCCTGAACTTGTTTTATAACCTGGTAGGAGACCACCTACTGTGTGAAATATACAAGATATGGGGAAGAGACTCACAAACCCTATTCCTAAAACAAAATCCAATTTTTTCATTAATAAGTAGTAGTTATTAATTAAATATATCTTTATTGGGAATTTACAATGCACTATAACTCTACTAGGCATTCAAATATAGATTTGAATCAAACAAATGCAATCATGGCTGTCATGGAGCACAGGGTTTAATGGGAGATGACATACAATAATGATTAGCTCTTGATGCAGTATCTGTGATGATGGAAAGTCCAGGAAACCTAAAGCAGCAAAGCGTTGGGGAAAGGAGATATCCCCACGGACTCCCCCAAGGAAAGAACTCTTAAATGAAGGCTGAAGTTTGCGTCAGTCAGAAAAAAGGGTTGAAAGAGAAAGAGATAGAGAGGGTGCAGGATGATTCTGGAAGAACAAGAGGGGCTGTGGGAAACCATGAAGGGAATTTAAAGGGGTGGTGGGTATGATGCAACTATAAATATATTTAAAGATAGCACAGTTGGGAAAAATACAGGAAGGAAATGAAGTTAATTAGATATGGAAAAATCTGTGAGAAGGCTTTTGCAGAAATCTCAATGAGGTATGCTCCTGGCTTAGTCTAGATGCATAAAACTCCACCCCAAGACATTTTAGAAAGGCTTGATCTTTCTCTGAGATAAATTAGGGACCCTAGGGACTCTGAGCAGAGGTGAGACAGCAGGGAAACCAAAATACCTAGCTGCAGATAAAGTCATATAATATTTGGAAGTTGGAGTGTTAGGGAGAAAATCTTGCCTACTGTTCAGCTTTGGCTGAAGTTGGTACTATTATTATCACCCTATGGAAAAAAAAGAGCAGTTTCCTATCTTGACAAAAATTGCAACCAACATTTTCGATTAAAGAAAGCTGCATTTATTTAGATTGAACAACTTTTCATTTTATTTCAGTCTTGTCTTTGATCTGACTCCTGTCAGAACCTTTCTTTCATGAGAGGCTTTGATTATTACAGGAGGCAACATCTGTAATTTAAAACAAAGTGGTCCAGTTCAGGCTAGTAATTATTTCAGAGTGGGATTCCAAAAGAGGGATACATCTATGGTAAGTGTGCTCTACTGTCCTGCCTTTCTTCCTTGTTCAGCCGGCATCCAGTTAGCATCCATCCAATATCTTCTCATGCCTTTCCTAATCTATGTTTAAGTTAAAGCTATAGATGATCAAAATTATTCACAGATATTAAATATATCTAGTCGAATACAAGCTCAGTAAGGGATTTTTATCTGTTTTTATTTCACTGGGTGCTCCAGAACCTAGACACTCAATAAATAGTCATTGAAATAATGACCAAACAAATGTTGACCAAAAAATGTTGATGTAATTTAAAATATTTCATCTTTTATTAAAATCCAGAGTATACTGAGCTTAGAAAGCACACATTCTCATTCCCCTGGTATTTATACCTTCCTTGGTACAGTCCCATTACATACTTCTTTTACTAGAGCAAACCTATATTATTCCTGTCTCCCCAGAAAATAATTCTGGTTTTCTGTTTGTATCCCTCTCCTTATTTTGTTCTCTTGATACGAAATTGTGCTTCTCCTCTCCCATTACTCACCCCCAAGTTCTACTGTCAATTTTTTCTCCATCCTTTCAAAACTATTTCAAAGGTCAGCTTTTTCAGGAAGCTTTTCTAAGGAGCTTCTCATCATATCTAGATATACTCACTCCTTTGAAAAACTCAAGACAATTTGTCTTTCATTGCATCTCATTTAGCCTATCTTTTATTAAAATTATTTATACACTTATTCTATACTGTTGTATGTTAGTATTAATAAAAGAAAACCAAACCACTGTAGGTATTTCAAATAGAGGGAATTTAATAGAGGGACTTTATTACATAGGTGATGGGAGAGTTAATAAAACAAATAGGTTTAATGAGGCAAACTAGAGACTAACAGAAAGCCCTTCCCACAGTTGGAGCTTGTGAGACAATGAAAGAAGGTGGTAAAGGCAGTATTGTCAGAACCTAGAATCCAGAATCATAGGACCAGAAGCATGGTTGGAGTTATCTGACAGGATCGGGGGTCATGGGGAAAATAGCTGTCTCTCTGAAGCTGTAGCAATAGAAGAGACTCAGCTGCAGCCAGAATTGCCATGCAGATAAACAGCTCTTTTCCCCCTCAAAGATCTCTAACACCTTCCTTAGCCAAATCTACTTGGAAATCAGTTGACAAGACAGCCTAAGAAATGTAGCTTCCTGCGATACAGAGAACAGGAGAACAAATAGGCAAATAACCTGTCACTACAGTTTCAGGAAAAAAAAAAAAGCTTCATGACAACAGAGACACCTTTACAATAACCTCCAACACCTAGCAGAATGTCTTACACAAAATATTGATTATATTTTATCATATCCCACTTCTAAAATGGAGAGTGTTATTCTGTACAAAGATGAAAATAAGAATTTATACATGAGGTATTATTTAACCAGTGATTCTTTCTGCATGTCCACTAATCATGGACATAATTTTTTAAACATATGAAGCTTATTTTTTTTGAAGCTTATTTTTTATAACTAAAATATTATTATGAATTTGGCACTCAATCTCTAATAAATCCTACATTTCTCATTCTTTTCTGAGACTCTTTGAGACCCTTTAGCTTATCTGAGTCACCACAGCACAAGTTCTAGATCTCGTTTGGGTCTTGAAACTGTAAAAAGCTGATAAAACTGTCAATTTTCTACTGAATGTGGGGTGGAAGACAGTATTTGCAATTATACTCAATGCTGTATACATTTTCTGAGTGTTTGTATAGCCCAAAGCCTACTCACTATTGTTCTAGATCACAGACTAGCAGAAGTCTTGATGTTGCTGTTTTTTAATGGCTAAGTCATATGCGACTCTTGAAATCCCCATGGCCTATAGCCCTCCAGGCTCCTCTGTCCATGGGATTTCCCAGGCAAGAATACTGGAGTGGTTTGCCATTTCCTTCTTCAGGGGATCTTCCCAGACCAGGGACTGAACCCATGTCTCCGTTATTGGCAGGCAGATTCTGTACCACTGAGCCACCCAGAAAGCCCAGAAGTCTTAATAGTCACCTATTAGTCAAATGAAATTTGGCAATAGAACACAACGTATACCTGATGAGCTACCTTGGTTTCCTCAGTGTGGCCACATCTAAGTAACCCAAACAGGTAACTGGGGTCTGAAAAGGCAGTCTGGAGCTCAACAGTTTCTCAAATGGGGGTGAATTTGCCCCACAAAAAGACATTAGACAATGTCTGGAAGCATCTTTTTATTTTCATGACTCAAGCTTGAGTGTTCTGCTGGCATCTAATGGGTAAACACCATGAATTGCTAAATAGCCTACAACACACAAGAAAGCCCCCACAACAGAGAGTTATCCAGTTCAAAAGATCAATAGTTCTGAGACTGAGAAACACTATTGAGCAAGAGCAATTATATGCTTCTACTGGGCTCAAAAAGACCACATTAATTTATAATGCAAGATTCATTTTGCATTCATCTATGTTCCACCCCCCCACCAAAAGACACTTATAAGTTGCTGACATATTTAGTTAATCAAAATTTACCTATGTCTCTGAGTTCTAAGCTTCTTGATCCTCTATGTCAACTCTGTCACTGTATCTTTGAATCTTGTCTATAGCCTATAAGATGATAAACAATGAATTTCTATTATGCTTAGAGAAAAATCACTCTGTAGCTTAAAAAACCTGGTTTCTGGGCAAGGGGTGGGGGGTATACCAAATAATATAAAAAGATATGCCTAAAATCTTAACTATACCAAAATTGAGAATATGAACTCAAAGTACACCCAGGTTGTTCAAGCACAAATCTACTTTGTCCTTTCCCCCAGACAGGTATGTGTCCAAAGTTCCAGACTAAATACTCCCAGACCTCAGGCCACACTCCTGAAATTCCATGTTGATTTGAGTTTCCAGAGCTGTTTCAAGGTAGGGTCCTCTAGTTGGCTGACTCAAGAAGTCTCTTCTGGCCTTCTATTTTGGAATAGGCTTCTACTTCAGGACTAGGCTGATGCTAGGGGAGTAGTTTTCCTGCTTGTGGTGCATCTGATCCCACCACACCCACCAATTTAGAAGCTCCAAGGGCAGAGCCTGTACATCAGGTGGAAAAAGCACAGTTCTAGACAGTTTTAACCTCCCAAGGGGGATCTTGTCCTGAGAAGACCCTGGACTGCAATAGAGCTTTTCTTCTGGCAAAGGCCGAGAGACAAGAGTCCATCAATATCCTATAGAACTCTTGCACTTTGGTTTTGCTTTGGAGGCCTCAGGAATTCTAGAGCTGCCAGGATGGCTCCCACATCCCCAGGCACTGGGCCCAACCCAGCACCTGACCAGTCATGGACCTAGACTCCAGACTGGCCCTGTGGACTGAGGTTACAGATTGATCCTTGAAGCCCTAAGATCCAGGCTCGGCACCCTAGCACCGGGCTAGCATCCAGGCTGGTTTCCACAAAACCAAGCTCCGAGCCAGTTCAAGTACCAGACTGGACCCTGAGGACCCAGACACTGGGCCCACCCCCCTGGGCCCAGCACTTTGTAACCCTGTGAATGAAGTCTCCAGTCCTCCCCCAATGCCCACACCCCCTTCCCCAGTGGATTGTGAAATGAAGCCCCTCCTTTAGCCTAGCACTATCTAAAACTCTGACATCTGGTCCTGACATCTTTTCTAATTTTTCCTCACTATTTATCTTCCAATACCATGTGCTTCTGTTTTTCACAAGTTTCTAGCTCTGTGTTTTTTTTTTTAACTAATATTTCCTCCATCTGAAATGTCTAGCTCCAAATATCTCTAATATACTTATTTTTGAACTGTCTCCTCTTTCATGAAGCCTGACTGCCACAGTCAAATATACCCACTGCCCTTTTGGAACACCCACTAAATTTACTGTGTTTCAATAGAATAATTTTCACATTTCCCCCTCCTGGATAACAAACCATACATCTCCTTTGTGGCTTTGTCATCTTGCCATCCCCAAAGCCTACTAGCATGGTGCTTTTGGCAAAGCACATGTTCCTCATATTTTGATGAAATGAAGGCTTCAAGTAAAATATTACTGCAAGGTGCAGGTGTTCTGAATCTACAATATTTTTATATTTACCTACTGAGATCGTCTCTTTCTGGTAGTTGAGATTTGGAAGAGTAGTGTTATAACTAGAAATCAAACAAAATTACAGTGAAGAATGTAGTTTGTTTTCAAACTACATTTGGGTGAAGTTATTTTACCCAATCCATTGTTAGTTTCCTGCATCAACTTGGCTAGGATATTACCTAATCCAGGTATTTAAACACTCATCTAGGTGTGACTATATTTAATATTAATAGGTGTAACTAACATCTATAACCAATTGCTTGTAAGTAAAGGAGATTACTTACCTTCAATAATGTAGTTGGGCCTGATTCAATCAGTTGAAAGATTTTAAGAGCAGAACTGAGGTTCCCCCAAAGAAGAAATTCCATCTGTGGAGAGAGCAACTTCAACTCCTCCACTATGTTCCTTCCTGCCCTTCCTGAGAGCTGGTCTATGGAACTGGGATTTGCCTGGTCAGCTCCCACAGCTGTGTAATCCAATCTATGCAATAAATAAATAAGAAAACACCAGTTGTCTCTTAGTATCCATGGGGTGTTTGTTCTGGGAGACCCCACAGATATTAAAATCTACAAATGCTCGAGTTCTTTAAATGACATGGTGTATAAAATGTATTAAAAAGCAGAGATCACTTTGCCAACAAAGGTCTGTATAGTCAAGGCTATAGTTTTTCCAGTAATCATGTATGGATGTGAGAGTGGACCATAAAGAAGGCTGAGCACCGAAGAATTAATGTTTTCGAACTGTGGTGTTGGAGAAGACTCTTGAGAGTACTTTGGACAGGAAGGCGATCAAACCAGCCAATCCTAAAGGAAATCAATCCGGAATATTCACTGGAAGGACTGATGCTGAAGCTGAAGCTCCATTACTTTGGCCATATGTTGTGAGGAGCTGATTCATTGGAAAAAGACCCTGATGCTGGGAAAGATTGAAGGCAGGAGGAGAAGGGGACAACAGAGGATGAGATGGTTGGATGGCATCACCAACTGGATGGCCATGAGTTTGAGCCAGCTCCAGGAGACAGTGAAGGACAGGGAAGCCTGACATGCTGTGGTCCATGGGGTCACAAAGAGTTGGACACAGCTTAGCAACTGAACAATGATTATATGCTGAATTCATAATTGTGAAAACCATGGATATGAAGGGCCAGCTGTAAATAAATAAATTTTTCCTACTGGTTCTGTTTCTGTGATGGAACCCAGACTGATATGCCAACTATGAAAATTTTCACCTGAAATTTTAAAAAGGATAGTTAGTGACTTTATACATATATATATATATACATATATATATATGCATATACATATTTTATAGATATGTGTGCACATATATATACATACATAAATACACCATAGTACAGGTTGAAATAATACAAGATACCCTTTTTTTGCCTAACTAACTGAGCAAGTTTAAAAATTAGATAGAGAATTCCATGGTGGCCCAGCGGCTAAGACACCATGTTCCCAATGCAGGGGACCCAGATTTGATCCTTAGGAAACTAAATCCTACATGCCACAACCAAGAGTTCACATGCTACAACCGAAGATCCCAAATGCAGCAATGAAGATCAAAGATCTTATCTGCTGCAATTAAGACCCGGTGCAGCCAAATAAAAAATTGCTTAAAAATTATGATAATACCAGTGTTATTGAAAGTTCTATGAGGCAGACCATATACAACTATGAACAAGAATGCCTTTCTCAGAAATTTTAAAAACACTCAATGTTGCTATTTTAGTCAGAAAAATATAGGATTTTTAAAAACCAAGGAATTAAATAATACTCAAAACATAAGATTAATAAAGAATAAGTTGCTGCATATTTAGTTAATTGATTATTGTTGTTCAACTGCTAAGTCCAGACCAACTCTTTGCCACCCCACAGAATTCAGCACGCCAGGCTTCCCTGTCCTTCACTATCTCCTGCAGTTTGCTCAAACTCAAGTCAAGTGAGTCAGGATGCCATCCAACCATCTCATCCTCTGTCACCCCTTCTCCTCTTTCCCTCAATCTTTCCCAGCATCAGGGTCCTTTCCAATGAGTCAGCTCTTTGCATCAAGTGGCCAAAGTAATGGAGCTTTAGCTTCAGCATCAGTGCTTCCAATGAATATTCAGAGTAGATTTCCTTTAGGATTGACTGGTTTGATCTCCTTGCTGTTGAAGGGACTCTCAAGAGTCTTCTCCAATTAAGGTATCTTAATTGATACCTCTTACTATAAAACCTGCTATCAGCTAAATCAAGCATTAGATTGGAAAGTGTCATTCATTATCTCAGGAACAAATAAATCTTGACACTTCAGTAAGGCTCACCTAACTCAGAACAAACCAAACAGCAGGCTTCCCGTTTGCTCCTCCAGAAAGGGACATGGAAGAGGCTAGAACCCAGCTTGTTTCCCCTGGAAGGAATCACCTCTCACAAGGTTGATATTCTACTGCCTCAGGGGATGTGAACACTGCTCGGTGATTGCTCTTCAGTTGCTTAACTATCGATAGCTTGACAAATTTTAGTTTAGTACATTGCTAGTATCCTGTGTGTTGTGAGTGTAATGAACAAGAGGAAGACAGGCTTTCACAATGTTAACAAAATATTTTTCTCATAATCTAATTCACTCTGATACCAGCCAACTTCAATTCCTCCGTGACTTTCGATTATAAAAAGTCACAGCTAGAAGAGATTTTAGACCAACTCCCTCTTTTCACAGATGAGGAAGCTGAGGGTATGAGAAGTGGGGTGATTTCCTCAAGGTCACCACTATGGATGGGACACAGGCAGGACTGATGTTCAGAGCCTTGGTGTGATCTTACTATGTTACCTCCTTTCTTATTTATGGGTTGTTTGGGTCAGGAAAATCATTAACCATCATTAAAGCATAATAGAAACAAAAAAAAATTCTGCTGAGATTAATGATTTTCCTTAATTATAGTTATTTCTTTAATCATATTCATGCAATTATATTCAAAGCTAGACTGTCAGATACCATAGCCACGGCGATATAAGGCTAACACATACTTGAAATGTGTCTAGGAACTCAATTTTTAAGATTTATTCTTTTAAATTTAAAACATGCTTGATTAATTATTAAGAATTTTAAAATTAGGTTTAGAATGATACATGAATCTATTTTTCTAACAGTATATTTTATGAAACCTAAGTGGAGATCAAGTATTTCCAATGAAAATTGAAGTGTACTGTAAGTAAAAATGATACACAGGATTTCAAAGGCTTAGCACACAAAAATGAACATGAAATACCTCATAAATAGCTTTTATATTGAGTATACATTGAAAAGATAATATTTTGGAAAAATTGAGTTGAATTAAATGTTATTGCAATTAATTTCACTTTCATTTTACTTTTTAAATGTAGCTATTAGAAAATTTCAAATTACATATACAACCCTCATTATATCTCTGTTGGATAGGACTGATAGAGAACCTCAAGAGTTTTTCAAATTTGTAAGAAAGTGTATCTAAATAACTCTTGCATTTTTAATTATGTGGGGAGCACATATGAACAAACTTCTATTCTTACTTACTTTGGATCTTTCTATGTTAGTTTCTGAAACATATCAGTTAGAAATGAGCACCTGCAATTTGGGATGTTGGCTTTGTGATTTATTCTTGGTGAAATAGACACTGTAGAAAATCTTACGGATCTCAGAGTAAAAAAATAGTTGAATGAAATCCTTGATATCCACAGGGCTCTGTGTTGCTTACCTCTTAACACACCATATTAAAATCACTCTTATAATTCCTGAAAGTGTATTTTTAATAGTGTCTGAACCCTACGTGTTTCATTGATGAAGATTGTGGACATTCTGAGACTCCAATAGGACCTTTCTCTCAAATAATATAATCCTTGACAATACCTCTCCCTTTCAGTCTGACTAGCTGTAACAAACTTCAGACATCAAACTGATAATTAGGTTTCTTAGCGTAATTTCATCTGGCACTTGAAACTGAAACCATTGTGTTCATTGTCCATGACATCTTAGACACATGGCATGTCCTTCCCATTTGGTGGCCAAATGGTTGTCCTAGGCTTTGGTTTTCCTTTCTGGAAAAGAGCAGGCTCCTTTTAATTTCCCATGCCCTCCCATGGGTATATTTTGAACCTTCTTTTCAAAGGCTCTGGATGAAATCTTGACTGCTTCCATTTTTGTCACTCAGATATTCTTTGAACTTCTGTTATGGGCTGAATTGTGTTCCCCTAAAATTCATTTGTTGAAGTCTTAATGCCTGGTATCTCAGAATGCGATTATATTTGAAGATAGAGTCTTTAAAGACATAGTTAAGGCAAAATGGGGTCATGCAAGTGAGCCCTGATCTGATATGGCTGGTGTCCTTATAAGAAGAGGAGATTAGGACCCAGCCACGTGCACACACAGAGGGGAGGCTACAGGCAGACACAGTGAGAAGGTGGCCATCTACACGCCAAGGAAAGAGATCTCAGAAGAAACTCAGCTACCAACACCTGGATCTTGGACTTTCCACCTCCAAAACTGTGAGAAAATAAATTTATGTTGTTTAAGCCACCTATCGTGTGATCCTTCATTATTTTTGCCTAAGCAGATTAACACAGCATCCTTCTTAGTTGCCCTTGATTAAGCCTTCCTCCTACAGAAAACCATCAGATGCCCTTTTTGTTGGATGCCACCTTTGTTTATCCTTGAAAGAACCTGTTTCACCACTTTGCCCTATGACGTCATGCCTGTGGTGTTCTTCAATTTCCTCCACAAATTACCATATAGTCCACATTGCCATATAGTCTACTTTTTAAAGTCAGACCATCCCATACATTCCCTCCAAATGTGATGAAAGTTCCTCCAGCTAGTTTTGCACAATGGGTTAAGTGAAACCGAGAAGCAATTTAATTTGTATAGATTATGCATAGCTTCTAACAATCTGCCTTAGAGAATTTAGAAAGCAGTGTGGTAGAAGGAGCAAGGTCTATGCAGGATTACTGACCCAGGCTGAAATTTGACGCTGTACTTACTCCCCCAGCAGCCTTGAATTAGTTTTTAATTCCAAGTCTCTGTTTCCTTGTCTTTACATTAGGGCTACTATAGTTTCTGCCTCAAAGGATTATAGGTGGGTGCTCAGTCATGTCCGACTCTTTGCAACCTCATGAACTATAGCCTGCCAGGCTCCTCTATCCATGGGATTTTCCAGGCAAGAATACTGGAGTGGGTTGCCATTTCCTGCTGCAGGGGATCTTCCCAACCCAGGGATCGAACCCACGTCTCCAGAGTCTCGTGCCTTGGCAGGCAGATCCTTTACCACTGAGCCACCTGGAAAGCGAAATGGATTACTTGGAGAGTTAAATGAGATAACATATGCCAGGTTCATGGCAAATAGTACCACATAATAAATATTAATCCTCTTGCCCCAAAGGTAATGAAAGTTCCTTTGAAATATGACTACAAATTCCTTTTTAAAAACAACAAGAACAGCAGAAGTGTTTTATAGTTAAACAAGGGGGAGGAAGAACATCTGTTTATGGTGTCCTTTGGTGAAACAACATTCATTTATATTCTAGGGCAGTGATGTAGTCCTAATTCTCTAGACACTGGGAGGCAGTTAGCTGGAAGTGCACCATCATTCAGCCTCTCTGGAAGGGAGGGGTGGTCCCTGATGAGTGCCTGTAGTTAGAGCCTCAGAGCAACCATTTTATCACATGACTCAATTCTGAAGTCCTGTTTCATTCTTTCCTTTCTTTCTGATCAAAATAATAATGCAATGCTTAGTTCACTAAGAAGAAAATCTGTGCTAAATACATTATTTACGGGGAGTTTTAAATAATATACCTAGAATACCCATATTTATGCATCTACACACACACACACACACACACACACACACACACATCTACTTATCAACAAGAAGTACCATTGCAATGGGAAAGATTTCCCTATTTATATTTGATTGAATTCCACAGACACGTGGGTACTAACTACTGGCAAGTGTCTTTCATGCTTCTGAGTGGAGAGGAAACAAATAAACTGAACCTAGTTTTGCCCTCAAGTCCTGGCTATGATGCTGCTATTAGAAGTGGAATTGGACCTGAACATCACATGATTTTGAAGCTCTTATAAAGGAGCTGGGTGAACATTAAATGGAGTATAAGAGCTGTTGGTCCCTCACTTCACTTTTCTAGTTAAGGGCTATTGACAAGACTGGTTTGTCCCTTTAGCCTGATTTCTCGTGGGAGCATGTTCAAGCCAGAGAGACGGTCTCTTCCTAAACTGCACTCTTCTCCCTTGGCACTGTGATCCTTGCGGGTGTGACAAAACTGCGGATTAGTCCCTCCCTGCTGCCCTGCTAAATTGAGATCTGTTATTAATCAATACACTCTTCAGAAAAGAAATCAATCTATCCAGATATTTTATTTTATTTTTTATTTTTTTTCCATTTATTTTTATTAGTTGGAGGCTAATTACTTTACAATATTGAAGTGGGTTTTGTCATACATTGACATGAATCAACCATGGATTTACATGTATTCCCCATCCCTATCCCCCCTCCCACCTCCCTCTCTACCTGATCCCTCTGGGTCAATCTATCCAGATATTTTAAATAACAAATCAACAAGGTGATATTCCACCAACACAAATGACAGGAGCATCCAGTTGGTGTCTTTTTTCCATCAACTTTTCCAAGATTCAAAGGAAATGTGACTCCTAAAAGTACAATAGAATTAAAATGCAGTCCTATGGAGCGTCAATATTTCACATTTCCTCCCTAAAGTATTAAATTGGAAATAAAATATTTTATAAGAAATATCTATTAAAGGTATAACTAGGCAGTAGGGATGATATTGGTTATGGTAGTTGTTTAGTTGCAAAGTCGTGTCTGACTCTTGCACGACCCCATGGACTGTAGCCCGCCAGGCTCCTCTGTCCATGAGATTTCCCAGGCAAGAATACTGGAGTGGGTTGCCATTTCCTTCTCCAGGATATCTGCCCAACCCAGGGACTGAACCCACGTCTCCTGCATTGGCAGGCAGATTCTTTACCACTGAGCCACTTGGGAAGCCCAGGGGTTATATAGAGATACATAAAAAGGTGACTGTTCCTTTTAATGACTGAGATTATCCTCCAATTAAAGATAAATAAATTCTGGGGGAAAAAAGATGACAGCTTTCAATTGGTAAGAATTACTTTGTATACTGTTATTAGACGCTGATTAAGAACTTGAATATTTGGGATAATGTCTCCTGGGGCTGCCATAGCAAAACACTGCAGACTAGGCTTAGATAACAGAAATTTATTTTCTCACATTTCTGAAGGCCAGAAGTCCAAGATCAAGTTGCAGGCAAGTTGGGTTTCCTCTGAAACCCTCTCCTTCACTTGCAGATGGGGTCCTCTTGCTCACTGTTAGCTCTGTTTGCAAGTTCTAACTTGTGTTTCGCCTAAGGACCTACACTTTTTCCTGAGGCTCTATCTTCCTATATGCATTGTACTGAAATCTTGCTGTGATACAAAAATCTGATCAGAGGCAACTTTATAATAAATCACCTCAGCACACAGGAGGAAGTCAAGAAATTCTGGCTAGAGACACTACGTTCTTTAAACCTGAGTAATATTTTCCAAGCCAAAAAATTGGATAACAGTCTGTCTTAGTTTTAGTTTTCCATTCTTACTAATTGTACTTCCTCCTTTTTCATTTAAAGCACTATCTCACTTTCTCCAAACCCAATGGACTCAATCCAACAATCATCTTCTAGGTCTCTCTTCCTTTGGTTTCATTGAACAACCAAGTACAAGAGAAGGAGCTGAGGATTGTGAACATAAAGTCACTGAAACACTGTAACACAAAATCACTGCCAAGTATAAATGCCTGAATGAATTCATAGTTCATCTGTTTGAAAATTCAGCTAATTCAGTCTTGTGTTTTATACAGACATTATTTTCATCATGCTGAAAGCCAAGTTTGGTTTTAGTGTGAGGTATGCTGTACTGAAACACTAGAATCATGAAGCTAACCTCCAGAAGGTCTAAACACGGTACAAATTTTGGGCAGGCTTACTTCAATTAGCCCTGAGTGGTAATCTATCCAAATTTCTTTTAAAAGCCATGCAGACATTTGTTTTGGTTATTCTTCAAGGACCGACTTTTAAATGTTTTCTTAAAAAAATTTCGTGAATAAGAAATTCAAGCAACTAATAGTAATGCATATCACCCCCAAATCCTTTTGTATTGTTTTTCTACTTTTCCACTGATTGTGGGACACAGCTATGTCCCAGCTCATGCCCTGAGTAGGCGGCAGAGAAGAGTAAGCGCCACTGGATGGGAGGTACTCTATCCAGTCAACCTTGTTTTGTTGAGTTTTTTCCATTCGTAAAAGTTTGTGGATTGTACTCTACTGGCTTGAAGTTTAGTCTTAAAGAGTTTGTCTATACTAGAAAGCCTAAGTTTAATACAGAGGGAAATGCTTGCTACTATAATGAAAGCAGAAAGCAAAGTTAACTGGATTCACCTGTTAACATGCATTCTTTTGAAATATTTTTTAAACATTATATAATTATGTTTTTTCTACAAATTACAAAATAACCATAGAGATGATATTTTGTTGAAAGGATGAGTGTGGTCTTCATAGGCAGACCACCTGGGGATAAGCTTGTCACTTATTTGCTGATCTAACTTCTTTGTGTCTAAATTTTTTCATCTATAAAATGGAGATAATCCTAACACTGTTTTTTTTGTTTGTGTTAGGATTAACTGAATTAACACATGGACAATGTTTAGAACAATTTCTAACACATGATACGTGCTACACATACACAAAATTAATTGATAAAAGTAGTTTAATGACTTGTCTTACATTTGAGGTTTAATGAAGAATTTTACTATCTGGTTATTTTTCTTATTGCATTAATGTAAAACTATTTACCTATGAATTACAAATTATGCTCCAAAATATTCTACATCTGGCCTTCCCAATGATGTTTATTTTGCAAAAATTCTACAGGGTATCATTATTGAAGTTCTAATGAGGGAGAGTTGGGTAGAGAAGAGTGGAGGTAATAAAAGCAATTATTGCAGAGGAAGACTTCTGCCATGAAATTAAGACACTTGCTCTTTGGAAGAAAAGCTATGAAAAACCTAGACAACATATTAAAAAGCAGAGACATCACTTTGCCAACAAAGTTCCATGTTGTCAAACCTATGGTTTTTCCAGTAGTTATGTATTGATATGAGCGTTGGACCATAAAGAAGGCTGAGTGCCGAAGAATTATTGCTTTTGAGCTGTGCTGGAGAAGACTCTTGAGAGTCTCTTGAACTGCAAGGAGATCAGACCTACACTTGATCTTAGCCAAAAGGCCAAGAAGTGATAAAACCAGTCAATCCTAAAGGAAATCAACCCTCAATATTCACTGGAAGGACTGATGCTGGAGCTGAAGCTCTAATATGTTGGCCACATCCAAAGAGCCAACTCATTGAAAAAGACCCTGATGCTGGGAAAGACTGAAGGCAGGAGGAGAAGGGAGTGACAGAGGATGAGGTGGTTAGATAGCATCACCCATTCAATGGACATAAGTTTGAGCAAACTCTGGGAGATAGTGAAGGACAGGGAACCCTGATGTGCTGCAGTTCATGGAGTTGCAAAGACTCAGACGCCACTTAGCGACTGAATAACAGCAACAAATAAAGCCAATTAAGGACAATGTTTGTCAGTAGCCACCAACAGTCCCCAGGGAACCATTTACACAGTAACCTCAAACTACCCCTCCACAGGGCCTGGGGCACAGTACCTTCTCAAACCTCAAAGAATTTCAGGAAAACAGCCACTGCGAAGGAGTTTCTATGGGAGGATTGTTTGGGACTGAGGCTATTGACTAAAACACCAACTTTGGGGAAATACATTTGGGAAAGACCCTGATTCATAAAATTAGAGAAACCACACGCTGCGTATTTATTATTTTAAGGTTTATCCCGGAGGGGAATCAAATCAAAGAGGACTTATTTTTATTAAATAAGATTCTAGGATTTGTTGCTAATCAGGGGCTTTTAAAAAACAGTTATAGGATTGAAGGTTCAACTTGAATAACTTCTTTCTCTTTTTCATCTGCTTTACCAAGTACATGCATTTTGAAACACTCAAACAGATCACATCAAAAAGATAGTGAAGAAATTTGTTCTCTTTTATCACAAATAGTTTTTACTGAAAGAACAGCTATAATTACTTTTTCAAGATGGATCTGATGCTAAATATACTAAAGATCTAAAGATCTGTACTACTGAAATTTTAACAAACAGGAAGTTAATTACTACATACTGTATAGTAATCAGTTTAAAAATTTAATTTTTTTAGGTTAGTAAGGAGGTAATTGGTCTCTTCAAAATATTAATCATTTTAATAACTGTTTGAAGCAAAGATCTGGACTATAAATTTAGGAAGCCAAATATCTGCCTAATTAACATCATGGAGAATAAACACCTAAAATTT
Source organism: Muntiacus reevesi (assembly GCF_963930625.1). Taxonomy (NCBI): domain Eukaryota; kingdom Metazoa; phylum Chordata; class Mammalia; order Artiodactyla; family Cervidae; genus Muntiacus; species Muntiacus reevesi. Next base: position 132,897,424 of record NC_089251.1, read on the forward strand.
ATTATGAATTTCATTTTTCATTTATTAATAGAAGCTTACCATCCCTTATTCATGACTCTCAGATACCAAAATAGTGCTTTATTCTTCCCCTTGGAGTGGTGAATCCCCAGATCCTAAAAATTTGAATATTTCTGTGCTACAATTTTTTTTGCCCATGAAACAATTATTTCTGAATCTATTTTATATTATAAACATAAAGGTTACAAATTGCTTTGAACCAAATGGAATACTTTCCTAAACACATGATCATAGAACCTCAGAACAAGGAGAGACAACTGAAGTTCTGATAGTTTCAGGATTATTTATCCAACATCTGTGAACTCTGGTATTTTGTGTACATTATTTCTAATCATTCTGGGACAGGAAAAATTGTTATTTATATCCACTTGTATATTTATCTCTCTTTTTTCTTCTTCTAAGGATGGTGGAATAAGGCAACGGAAGGATGTGGGTAGGCAAGCTTGGAGGGACTCAGGCCAAGTTAAATAAATTTGCACTAAAAAGGGGGAGACTGAGATCTATGGTAAAGATCTGGGAAGATTTACAAACTATACTTGGCAAGAAACAAGAAAGAAAAAAAATGATTTTGGAAAATATGGAAATAAAATACAGTGGCCCCTCCTCCCATTTCCCATACAAATTTTAAGTAAAATCACTCTACTAAGATGGTGTGGTTGGAGTGCGGGCTTCACTGTGAATGTGAAGAGCATTTGAATTGGCATCCTGAGCGTGATCAGACAGGCGCACAGGACTACTGCTAATAGATGACCCCTCTGAAGTCAAATATTGACCCCGTATCAGAGAAGATGGTCTGGGGCTTTGGAAGAACTCCATGGTGTTCTCAGAAGCAACTTCTGGCCAAGCAGCAGAGTTGAGATTTGAGTCAGGTTCTCTCCAGCTTCTATCCCACATTCTTTCTTCTGACTATTTCCTATCACTGAGAGGATAGGAAATATCCTCTGTCCGCTGTCTCTATACTGAGCTTCCCTGCTGGCTCAGATGGTAAAGAATCTGCCTGCAATGTAGGAGATCCAGGTTCGATTCCTGGGTTGGAAAGAGCCCCTGGAGAAAGGAATGACTAGCCACTCCAGTATTCTTGCCTGGAGAACTCCATAGACAGAGGAACCTGGTGATCTATAGTCCATGGGGTCACAAAGAGTCAGACACAACTAAGCAACTAACACTTTGACACACACATGCTAAGCTCATCTTCTGCTCCTCAAAACCTGACAGCCCCTGGCACATCATAAATGTTTAAAAAGACATTTGTCACTGCTGAGAGGTGTAGATATTTCACATGACCCTAGACTGTGGGCTTCCTGAGGGAGAGTTTTCCTGCTGCTCTGCCTTCCTCTGCATTCTCAGCACTTAACCCAGGACCTGCCAGAGAAGAGGTGCCCAGCAAACGTTTGAAAAATCAGTTCTGGGATCACCAGCCTCTAGGCTGCAAGTTCTTTCAAATCTTAATCATTTTGTGTTGACCATTTTCAATGTGATAATTTTTTAGGGGGCTGGTCTAGTGTGGAAACTTCAGATTTTAAGTAATGTTACAACGATGCTTAGATTAAAAACACCTTCATCTGCAATCTGCCTTTCTATTTCCACAGTTTGATCAGATGACATAATATTTATAACAACTTTCCTGCCCTCCTTCCTCATTAGCATAACTTTGGGCCTTCTGAGTGACAAGGATTTAGCAATAGGCTTCAAAGTCCTCACAATTCAGTTCTTTTAAAGTGTATCATTTTTTCATGAAAATCATACTTCAAGGTCAAAATATGTGAGTCTTTGCTGGATGCCATATGAATTCTGACACTGGATTTTTTCATTTGATTCATGATTCACTTCAAAGGAAAGATTTCTGATTTCAGCCTGTGGCATAGGGCCCGAGATGTTATCTCAGCGTGGGCATGTAGAACATAAATGCCACTTCTAGCATCAAGTAACACAGCAGGGTGTGAGTGACTTGCTGACAAACTTTCCTAGGAGCAAGACATGAAATAAAACATTGCAGAATTTAAACCCAAGAACTAGTTTTGTTTGCCCTTGTAGTGTTAATCAGATGCATCCTGTTACATTGATTCTCGTAACATTGTGTACCACTTCTAATAAAATTTACCGAAGGGGTAGTTTCACTGTTATTTGTCTGACATTGTGATGAATGGCTGTCTCCTCACAACAGGTTATCAGATGCCTGGTTCTAAGCTGTTATTATTGGTTGATTGTCTGGCTTACTATTGCATGCCTGTAGCCTAGCACAGGTTTAGGTACTCAATGAATATTGTCCAACGGATAAAATGAATGATTTCTACATTTATCAGTGGACAGGTTCTATTTCCTAGAAGAAGCATGAACAGTGGTAGAGCTTAACTTGGCTCCAAACATAGCCCTAAACCAACAGAATCAGAATCACTGGGCATAGCTGATCAAAAGCAGAGTCTTGGGCTCTGAATCATAATCTCTAGGGATGGTGGCATAGCAATCTACCCTTTAATTACAGACCCCTGAGAGTCTCAGGCATACTAAAATTTGAAAATCTTCTGCTACTCAGTCCTTTTATTTGATAGCATCATACACTTCAAAAAGAAGATTTCAATTTTCAATCTGAGATTTGGAGCCCCAATATTATTTGGCGCCTATATATCAAAGGCAAAGCCACCGGGTAAAGTCAAGACTCTCTAACACTGATTGCACCGTAGACTTGCCTTCACCACGTGTGTTACTTTCATTCATCTGCTTTACTTTAAGATAGCATGAGTGCGAACAAAAAGCTATGCCTGAGATACTGGAATTCTCAGTCTTTGGAGACAGACATGCAATTCTTCTCAATCTTCAAGAAGCACCCAGGACAAGTTGTTCCAAGAAATGTGTGTATATTTGATGTGAAAAGCACACTTCTAATTAATCATCTTATTCCCAGCTGGAACATCTTCCCCAGAACTGCTGCAAGCGTGACTGAAGGACCATTCTCACCTGTTTTCCAGGCACAGGGATTCATACTAATTTTGTCTCTGAGCTTCTTCCTCTAATCGGGTGCATTTGTTTATTTTTGTCAGATTGTGAAGTAGACACTTCACAATCAGGTGGCTGTAATGGGCAAAATGTTGACTCATTTTGTAAGACATCTGGAGAGGGGAAAGTGTTCCCTTTATTGAATTTGAATTATGAAAGGTGGGGGTGTTCCAAATAAAAAAATAACCATACTGCTTATAACTTGTGCTCCCAAACATGCTGGTTAATAGCCAGACCAAGTCAAATAACACTTTGTTCCCACTTGTTAGCAGTGAATTTCCAGCAGGGCCAGCTTGACAGAGTAAATCTAATGCAGTCTTCCATTCTTTTTTAACCTGTTTTGCTCTATTTCAGGGGCATTTCTGTGTTGTTTTATTTTGTTTTGTTGGAAAAGCTTATTTTCATCCATCACAGTCTCCCTTATGTAAAGACTAAAACAATTTTTGCCTTTTCTTCTCAGATCTTAAACAAAGCAATCGATTACTACTGCATGGGTGAACTCTTCACACTTTAATGAATTTTTTATCTTAGAGGAACATGTTTTGTTTTATGTTTCAAAGGGGTGGTAAAAAAATGAACCTCAAAGTCAAATCCATCCAAATGTCTGCTGTAATTAGGGTGGGTTTAAACACTGCCGTTCACCAGCACTAAAAAAGCAGAGTAACCTTTTGTGAAATGCATGATTCTGAACTATCTCACTGTCACCGGTCAAGTGTATTCAAATTTTCTAAAAGTCTCCCTATCCCTTCAGGTAATTCTTCTGAAGCCTCTAACAAGAGCTTTTCTTATTGGAGAAATAGCCTGCATGGGACTGCCTAGTTTCCTAGCCCCTTGAATACTTGGAATGAGAAAGCTGCTTCTTTTCTGGAAGTATTGTGCATGCAGTCATAGAAACACTTTCTTGAAAGGGTGGACAGAGCCTTACTTATAATAATATATCTCTGTCTCCCAATCAGATGTCAAACCTCACAAAGGGAATTTGACTAGCATGAAGACATTTTCTAGGTTGACTCAGGGTAAAGGAAGCCAGTGCCACAGTGAAGTTACCCAGTATCAGATGGTAGTCACTGTCAAAAACCAAGGAGATGTCTGTAGACAGATAGCTAATCTGTTTTAGAGAGAATGAAATGATTGGGTGAAGCATCCAGTTCTTTTCTAACAGAAAAAAGGAAAAAGTATTTAGAATTTGTGCTAAAATATGAAATAGGAAAAATTCATATAAACATCTAAATGATTTAGCACTTTTTTCCCATGACTTTAAACTCAAAGATAAGGACATGCCTTAAAATGATGAGATGATAATAGACCCTAATTAGCACTTCATAGCTGGACACAAATCCAAAGTGAACCAACTCTTTTCATTGTCTTGTCACCTGCAGCCAATATAAGACACATATTCTCTCTTTACTTCTCTAAAACCCTTTTCCAGTTTCCTGCCCAGACCTTCACCCTAGATGACAGCTTACTACACGAGAGGTTCTTAAAATGTGAACTCTTATTTGCATCAGTAGCCATTGGCATCAGTAGCCCCTGGGAACTTATGAGAAATATAAAATTTCAAGTCCCACCCTACACCCACTGCACCGGAAACTCCATGGTAAACTTGGCAATCTGTGTTTAAAAGAGCATCCCAGATGGCTCTATTGCTCACTAAAAATTAAGAACTGACTTCTCATGTGGCTCAGTGGTAAAGAATCCGCCTGCCAATGCAGAAGACAGGGGTTTGATCCCTGGGTCAGGGAGATCCCCTAGAGAAAGAAATAGCAACCCACTCCAGTATTCTTACCTAGGAAATCCAATGGACAGAGGTGCCTGGTGGGCTATATCCGTGGGGTTGCAAAGAGTCAGACATGACTTAGAAAACTAAGCAACAACAAAAATTAAGAAATATGATGCCAGATATCAATTAGGTCTAACTGGTCCATGGTAACAAAGCATGTAACAAAGGATAATTTAGCCAGACATACACATGACATCATTGCATAAGTCTTCTCTAGAGATACCACATAAAAGTTTACAGACAGAAACTTGAGAGGGTTAAGCTGTCAGTTTCAATTTGGAAAATTATTGTTTGATAAAAATATAGATTTATTACTTTTTATTCTCTGCAAGAATAATTCAAAGTGAAAACACCATTAGTTGCTGCTAAAAGGAGCATAAGTCAACTGAGGGATGATAAAACTGGTCGATCTCCAATGTGCACCCTTGTGAAATTTTTTAACTTTGTGATCAGTGATGCTAGTTTGTACTTGCTAATCTAAAATTCCTACTTTATACCTCTCCTCCTACTTTCCCCTTTGGAACTATAAGTTTCTGTTCTATGTCTGTGAGTCTGTTTCTTTTCTAAGAATATTTTGATGTTGAGTTTGCGTATGTTTATTGGTTTGAGAGAAATAGAATTAAAGTGATTTTGTAGAGCCAGGGGGATAATCTATATTTAGATCTGTCTTTCTGTATGATGCCACTGAAATCAATGGAAAAATGCAAATTTAGTAACCAATCAAATTCTTAGATGATATTTTAAAAATATAAAGTAACATGCCCTTTTTCTGTTTTTCATCCTTGTATTGATACAAGTAGGGGTTTGTTCTCATATCTCATATATTTGGTTTAATCAGAAAGAAAAAGTCACAACTTCTATCAATACAAGGATGAAAAACAGCAAAAGGGCATTTTATTTTGTTTTATATTTTAAAAATATCATCTAAGAATTTGATTGGTTACTAAATTTAAACTTTTCCATTGATTTCAGTGGTATCATACAGAAAGACAGATCTAAATATAGATTATCCCCCTGGCTCTTCAAAATCACTTTAATTCTATTTCCCTCAAACCAATAAACATATGCAAACCCAACATCAAAATCATTCTTAGAAAACGAACAGACTCACAGATATAGAACATAAGCTTATAGTTCCAAAGAGGAAAGTAGGAGGAGAAGGATAAAGTAGGAATTTGAGATTAGCAAGTACAAACTAGTATATATATATATATAATAGATAAATAACAAGGACCTACTGTATAGCACAAGGAGCTATATTCAATATCCTACAATAAACCATAATGAAAAATAACATATATATATTATATAATATACATATATATAAAAAACTGAATCACCTTGCTGTACACCAGAAGCTAGCATAACATTGTAAATCAACTATTCTGTTGTTCAGTCTTTGAGTCATGTCCAGCTTTTTTGCAACCCATGGCCTGTAGCCCACCAGACTCCTCTGTCCATGGGATTTCCCAGGCAAGAATCCTAGAGTGGGTTGCTATTTCCTTCCCCAGGGGATCTTCCTAACCCAGGGATCCAGACTTTGCATTGGTAGGCAGATTCTTTATAGCTGAGCCACCTGGGAAGCCCAAGAATCAACTATATTTCAGTTAAAAAAAAATGAATAGCATTTGTCCACATTGCTATTTTTCCTAAGAATTTTTTATTTTTTAAATCAACAATGCTTCAGTTAAAAAAAAAAATTCTCAAGAAAACCACAATGTGGACAAAGGCCATTTCAAGGCCTCTGTATGTTCCATTTTATTTTCTCTTCCTCATTCCTTGCCCCTGACTGATGACCACACAAGGTCCTTATATCACTGTTCTTGACTTTTGGCAACTTATCCCAGGCATGTCTCCTTCCTTTCCTTCATTCAAAATATTCTGTGCTCTGTCTCAAAAGATAGCATGCACAAGTGCTTTACAAACTGCAAGTCACTTCTAAAGTGACTTGCATTCTACAGCGATCAATATTAAGTAGGCTGAAAAAAATACTCTTTATTTTTAAATAATGGAAAATTTAATTGCAGTAGGTAAGAAGGAATTATTGAGAATGGGTCCTCTGGTCTATTTGCAAGTATTTGGCAGCAACTGATAATAAACTGATGTGTTACTGCCTTTCCTGGCCACGTCTGGATTTTCATAGTAGGTGGGATAATCTAACCTGAAGGAATTTAAAGATACTGATATGTAATGGTAAAATTCCAGGCCGTGGACTTTCTGTTAGGAGGGAGGGGTTGGTGTGGAGAGCATCCTGGAAACACCATCTAAGGCAGCCACACGCATGCCACATGGTATTGGCTGCCACTCAGCTCAGCCTGGGTTCTATAAATATTGGCCTGGCATTCGAGAAAAAAATCCAAAAATAAATGGTAACTATATAAATTCTAATTTTAAGTATGTTGACAAGTTTCTGTGACTCTATATCCTACTTTTAACAGTCAACACTTTGCCTTACATTCTGTCCTGTCAGATTTTATAACATGGAATTTTCACTATTAGAACTAATCTAGGTGGATGTAGATGATATTGCATTTTAAGCCATCTGAATGTATATTTTATATATTTAACTGGAATTTTTACTGTTGTTTTAGCTTTTTTTTTCCTGTTGTTATTTAATGATGAGGCTAGAATTACTCATGTTTGAAATCTCATTTGAAATGGCAAACTATGAACAACTGGCTTTCATCCAAACCTTTAGAATAATGACACATATTGACTCACTGGGATCTTGTTACATCCAGTCTGGATTTCAGGCTATAAATTCAAGCCAGTTTCCTCAACCTAAAGTGCTATATCACCATATTTGGTCAAGGACTGTAGTGGTTCTATTATAAGCTTCTAGACTAGGTCTAGACATTGAAAAGTAAAAGCTGAAGCAAATGTTTTTCTATATACAAAATTAAACCTCCATTTATTTGGTACCCATTAAGTAAACAAGCTCATTTTAATGTAACTATATATTAGAGTTTAAATATATATGTGGGTCTTTTTAAAAATAATTATGTTAATATGCTTTTCACCACTCCCACCCCTTAATTGATGCTTTAGATAGAAGCAATCCAATATCTCTGCTAGACTTTAGATGTGAATAGATAAAGAATCTGCCTGCAATGCAGGAGACCCAGGAGATGCAGGTTCCATCCCTGAGTCGGGAAGATTCCCTGGAGGAGAAAATAGCAACCCACTCCAGTATTCTTGCCTGGAGAATCCCATGGACAGAGGAGCCTGGCGGGCTACAGTCCATAAGGTCTCAGAGAGTTGGACATGACTGAGCAATGGCAACTAAATGACAACAAGGGTCATGAAAATGGAAAGAAAATAAAGTATAATTATAGTGCATAATAGGGGAATATATTCTAATTCGGAGAATCAGTGAAACAATGAATTTAAGCTGAAGCTTGATGATAGCAAAGAGGGAAGGGAAGAGTGTGTCAGGCAGAACATGTTCTCAGGTCTGAGTTAGAAATGAACTTGAGGGAATTCTCCAGCATACCAGTGGTTAGGATTCTGTGCTTTCACTGCTGAGGGAATGGTTCAATACCTGGTCGGGGAATTAAGATCCCACAAACTGTGCAGTACAGTCAAAAATAAATAAATAAAAATGAACTTGAGCTTTCTGGGGACAGAAAGAAGGGCATAGGGTGAAGCATAGTGAGTGATGAGGAGAATGGGAAAAGTTGAGGTTGGTGATGTAGGTAGGTGTTTGTTATTCAAGAATTCATAAATCACACTCAGAATTGAGACCTTTACCCCACGATCACGTGGAAACAAAGAAGAGTTTTAAGGAAGAGACATGACTCGATCTTTAATTTATAATCTGACTACTGTGTAAGAGAATAAACTGAAAGGAACCAAAGGGACAGGAGGGCAACCACCAGCCAATTCTCTTTATCTGTGAGTAGGTTTCTGTTTTGTTATATTTGTTTATTTGTTTTGTTTCTTAGGTTTCACATAGAAGTGAAAAGCTGAAACATTTATCTTTTTCTGAATTATTTCACTAAGCACAATGCCTTTTGGGTCCACCCATGTTGTTGTTGTTGAGTCGCTCAGTCATGTCTGACTCTTTGCAGCCCCATGGACTGCAGAACACCAGGCTGCCCTGTCCTTCAACACCTCCCAGAGCCTGCTCAAACTCATGTCCATTGAGTCGGTGTGCCATCCAACCATCTTGTTCTCTGCCATCACCTTCTCCTCCTGTCTTCAATTTTTCCCAGCATCAGGGTCTTTTCTAATGAGTCAGCTCTTCACATCAGATGGCCAAAGTATTGGAGCTTCAGCTTCAACATCAGTCCTTTCAATGAATCTTCATCCATGTTGTAGCAAACGACAAATTTTCATTCTTTTTTATGACTACATTTCATTGTATAGAGACAATATTTATACATTATGAAAAATATATATGAAAGAATGCTTGCTGCCATGCTGTTAATTTTTTTGACTTTGTAATTATTATTTTTATGTTCCAATGTGCTGTTGTTTTTAATAGCTAAAAAGGAAAAAAAAAAGGAAATCATCAGTGGCAGTCAAATTTATGGCAGGAAACAGGAAAAGCTCACTTAGATCATGTTAATAAAGTGACTAACTTACATAGTTGCCAGAATGGATAAGGGTGGTGTTGCCCTGGAGCTGGCTCACAACACCTCTCAAGAGTCGACTGTCCATAATTCTTCCCAATATTACATTCAATCATTTCAGGTTGGTATCTTGAAATCAGTCCTTGTGGGAGTCCCCACACCCCTAGAAACTGCCAAATACTAACATTTACCAGCCTGGTAAATTTGGGGAAACAGTTAGGGATGGTGAGACAGAGGCTAGCAACAGTGGAAAGCCATTATCAACTCTAAAGGAAAGCAGTGGGGCACGAGAACTGGAGTGGAGGGATGGTGGAGGAGCCGTTCATCAGGAACTCTCTTTACAGAAGAGCTCAGTCACTTCTATATAATACAGCTCAGAGAGAAAGGGAGTAGGAAAAATGCATGGCTTCTTCATACATCCCAAATCTGCCAAGCTTTCCATGGGCTACATATAGCCGGAAGGAAGGTTCAACCTCCTGGGACCTGGAGAAAATCAGGTAAGGGCAGAGAATAATCTGTGAGGCAGGCAAACAGAAACTAACCAATTCATTATTTAAATATCTGTCAAGATGAAATGTTACACACCTTGCAAAACATTCATTAAAATGGAAGACCATGCAGACATTAAAAAATGAGGTAAGACTCTATGCCATGTCAAATACTTCTATAATATATCCCTTAAAATGCTTTTTTAAAACAACTAAATTACAGAAAAGCATGCATTTTTAATCCCAGTTTTGTTAAATCTGTATACTTTTCTCTTAGGTCATACAAAATATCTAGAAACATATATATGCCAAACTTGAAAGTAATTATCTTTAGGAAATGAGGTTGATCAAAGAAAAATGGGAACTTGCACTTTTGATTTTCATTTCAAATATATTGAATTGATGAATATCTATTATTGCCATAATATATATTTTTTAACAAAGCAGTCTGTTAATGTCCCCTTTTTCTTCTTGACAAAAACCATGACATCAGGATTGGCAATGCTTTCATGGATGTCATCTAAAATGACTGATTTTTTTCCTTTTTCAGCTATACACCTGACAGTTGTTCAAACTGTTCTACAGAACATGAATCACCTGCACATCCTGCTGCTATATGAATATCAGTGTAGATGTGAAGTGATCATTAGCCAAGGGGTGTGAGTCAACACCCACTGGGACATTCTATGGGTCTTTCATGCAAATTTTCAGTTAAGAGTCAGAGGTATTCCTAGTGCAATGCCAAAAATGAAATAATTGTGAACTGGAGCAAGTGGTTTTAAGCTCTCAAATACCACTATAAGTTTTTACTAATTTGATTTTCATTCAGTCTAAGTAGGAAAACACAACAGTAATTAGCAATATCTCAATATCCATCCCTGGAATCTTTTGGCAATGTGTTTAGAAAATTAAGCATTTTGAAAAATAATTTCCCAGAATGCAAAATTATTTTACTACCTAAAACAAATGAATTTTGTATTCCTGATATTGAGTACACATAGATTATCCCAAGTGGAGTTCTTTTTGGCATAAAGTTTGTGTTTGTTTTTTTTTTTTTTAACAGAAAAGAAGACCCAAGTACTGTTTATTAGCTATATAAGCAAAAAAAAAAAGAAAAAAAGAAAAAATCAGTCTTTCAAAGTTAACAGTACTTACAAACTTGAATAGATTTAGATTCTGGGATGGCTGAATTATAATCAACGTGGAAAAGAAAACATCACTAAAACATTCTCTTAACCAAAATATACACTCCACCCTTCAGTTACTTCCTCAGGCAAGCATGTGGATGTAAAACTATTTACCCTTCTTTGGTCTGCTTGTTAACTAGTCATCCTTGCTAGAGGACTCCTGGGTGGGTTTGCCCAAACACATCAATGAAATGTATTGTTAACAGATGCTATGGGCACCTATGATATTTTATTATCATCTTGTCATTTGGAAGCATCAGGAGAATGAAATGGTTTCTATAGAGGTTTGTTGTTGAAATGCTAGATAATGCAAGTTCTGTTCAGTTCAATTCAGTCGCTCAGTCGTGTCCGACTCTTTGCAACCCCATGAATCGCAGCACGCCAGGCCTCCCTGCCCATCACCAACTCCCGGAGTTTACTCAAACTCATGCCCATTGAGTCGGTGATGCCGTCCAGCCATTTCATCCTCTATCGTCCCCTTCTCCTCCTGTCCCCAATCCCTCCCAGAATCAGGGTCTTTTCAAATGAGTCAGCTCTTTCCATCAGGTGGCCAAAGTACTGGAATTTCAACTTCAGCATTAGTCCTTCCAGTGAACACCCAGGACTGATCTCCTTCAGGATGGACTGGTTGGATCTCCTTGCAGTCCAAGGGACTCTCAAGAGTCTTCTCCAACACTATAGTTCAAAAGCATCAATTTTTCAGTGCTCAGCTGTCTTCACAGCCCAACTCTCACATCCATACATGACCACTGGAAACACCATAGCCTTGACCAGACGGACCTTTGTTGGCAAAGTAATGTCTCTGCTTTTTAATATGTTATCTAGGTTGGTCATAACTTTCCTTCCAAGGAGTAGGCATCTTTTAATTTCATGGCTGCAGTCACCATCTGCAGTGATTTTGGAGCCCCCAAAAATAAAGTCAGCCACTGCTTCCACTGTTTCCCCATCTATTTCCCATGAGGTGATGGGACCAGATGCCATGATCTTAGTTTTCTGAATGTTAAGCTTTAAGCCAACATGTTCATTCCCCTCTTTCACTTTCATCAAGAGGCTTTTTAGTTCCTCTTCACTCTCTGCCATAAGGGTGGTGTCATCTGCATATCTGAGGTTTTTGATATATCTCCCAGCCATCTTGATTCCAGCTTGTGCTTCTTCCAGCCCAGCGTTTCTCATGATGTGCTCTGCATAGAAGTTAAATAAGCAGGGTGACAATATACAGCCTTGACTACTCCTTTTCCTATTTGTAACCGGTTTGTTGTTCCATGTCCAGTTCTAATTGTTGCTTCCTCACCTGCATACAGGTTTCTCAAGAGGCAGGTTAGGTGATCTGGTATTCCCATCTCTTTCAGAATTTTCCACAGTTCATTGTGATCCACACAGTCGAAGGCTTTGGCATAGTCAATAAAACAGAAATAGATGTTTTCCTGGAACTCTCTTGCTTTTTCGATGATCCAGCGGATATTGGCAATTTGATCTCTGGTTCCTCTGCCTTTTCTAAAACCAGCTTGGTGCAGGAGGGCTGAGAGGAGCTACTCCACGTTCAAGGTCAGGAGGGGCGGCCGTGAGAAGCTACCCCTCGTCCAAGGTAAGGAGCAGCGGCTGCGCTTTGCTGGAGCAGCCGTGAAGAGATACCCCACGTCCAAGGTATGAGAAACCCAAGTAAGATGGTAGGTGTTGCGAGAGGGCATCAGAGGGCAGACACACTGAAACCACAATCACAGAAAACTAGCCAATGTGATCACAGGACCACAGTTGTGTCTAACTCAATGAAACTAAGCCATGCCGTGTGGGGCCCCCCATGACAGTCGGGCCATAGTGGAGAGGTTTGACAGAATGTGGTCCACTAGAGAAGGGAATGGCAAACCACCTCAGTATTCTTGCCTTGGGAACCCCATGAACAGTATGAGAAGGCAAAATGATAGGACACTGAAAGAGGAACTCCCCAGGTCGCTAGGTGCCCAATATGCTACTGGAGATCAGTGGAGAAATAACTCCAGAAAGAATGAAGAGATGGAGCCAAAGCAAAAACAATACCCAGTTGTGGCTGTGACTGGTGATAGAAGCAAGGTCCGGTGCTGCAAAGAGCAAAATTGCATAGGAACTTGGAATGTTAGGTCCATGAATCAAGGCAAACTGGAAGTGGTCAAACAGGAGATGGCAAGAGTGAATGTCGACATTCTAGGAATCAGAGAACTAAAATGGACTGGAATGGGTGAATTTAACTCAGATGACCATTATATCTACTACTGTGGGCAGGAATCCCTTAGAAGAAATGGAGTAGCCATCATAGTCAACAAAAGAGTCTGAAATGCAGTACTTGCATGCAGTCTCAAAAATGACAGAGTGATCTCTGTTCGTTTCCAAGGCAAACCATTCAATATCATGGTAATCCAAGCCTATGCCCCAACCAGTAATGCTGAAGAAGCTGAAGTTGAATGGTTCTATGAAGACCTACAAGACCTTTTAGAACTAACACCCAAAAAAGATGTCCTTTTCATTATAGGGGCTGGAATGCAAAAGTAGGAAGTCAAAAAACACCTGAAGTAGCAGGCAAATTTGGCTTTGGAGTACAGAATGAAGCAGGGCAAAGGCTAATAGAGTTTTGCCAAGAGAATGCACTGGTCATAGCAAACACCCTCTTCCAACAACACAAGAGAAGACTCTACACATGGACATCACCAGATGGTCAACACTGAAATCAGATTGATTATATTCTTTGCAGCCAAAGATGGAGAAGCTCTATACAGTCAGCAAAAACAAGACAAGGAGCTGACTGTGGCTCAGATCATGAACTCCTTATTGCCAAATTCAGACTTAAATTGAAGAAAGTAGGGAAAACCACTAGACCATTCGGGTATGACCTAAATCAAATCCCTTATGACTATACAGTGGAAGTGAGAAATAGATTTAAGGGACTAGATCTGATAGACAGAGAGCCTGATGAACTATGGACGGAGGTTCATGACATTGTACAGGAGACAGTGATCAAGACCATCCACATGGAAAAGAAATGCAGAAAAGCAAAATGGTTGCCTGAGGAGGCCTTACAAATAGCTGTGAAAAGAAGAGAAGCAAAAAGCAAAGGAGAAAAGGAAAGATATTCCCATTTGAATGCAGAGTTCCAAAGAATAGCCAGGAGAGATAAGAAAGCCTTCCTCAGAGATCAATGCAAAGAAATAGAGGAAAACAACAGAATGGGAAAGATTAGAGATCTCTTAACGAAAATTAGAGATACCAAGGGAAAATTTCAGGCAAAGATGGGTTCGATAAAGGAGAGAAATGGTATGGACCTAAAAGAAGGAGAAGATATTAAGAAGAGATGGCAAGAATACACAGAAGAACTGTACAAAAAAGACCTTCACGACCCAGATAATCACGATGGTGTGATCACTCACCTAGAGCCAGACATCCTGGAATGTGAAGTCAAGTGGGCCTTAGAAAGCATCACTACGAACAAAGCTAGTGGAGGTGATGGAATTCCAGTTGAGCTATTTCAAATCCTAAAAGATGATGCTGTGAAAGTGCTGCACTCAATATGCCAGGAAATTTGGAAAACTCAGCAGTGGCCACAGGACTGGAAAAGGTCAGTTTTCATTCCAATCCCTAAGAAAGGCAATCTGCCAAGAATGTTCAAACATAATGCAAAGCAACTACGAAATATATCTATTGAATAATTTGAATCAAATGAAAAAAAAAACTATCCTTAACAATAAGAACTGGTTAGAAATGGGATAAAGATGGTACTTAAAAAGAGAATAAAATCCCCCCAATATTATGGTAGTTCATGGTGGCAATAGTTGGTGATGGACAGGGAGGCCTGGCATGCTGCAGTCCGTGGGGGTCACAGAGTCAGACAAGACCGAGCGACTGAACTGAACTGAACTGATTGGTGGCAATAAAAACATGAAATCTTAGAGCAAGAGTGAGGGTGATTTCACCACTTTAACAGCCACTTAAAATTTCTGTTGTTACTTTAAATTCAAAGGGATTTTAAACACAAATATCTCTTGAGGCTTAACATTAGTTAAAAAGTGATTGTTCACTGGAGGGTAGGGGAAGGGAGATGTGGATGTAAACAGATGAGTGGGCATATTTATAAAGAATATATTCTTAATGAAAACATTTCATATCATCAGAAAATCTAAAGTTCTCCTACTGATGGCTTTAATATTCTCAATGGATTCAGAAGATATTACTACGATATTCTGTATTTACACTCCCTGGTGAAATGGCATATTATCTAGTTACAATATTTTAAAAATATTTTAAGCTAGGCATTTCTCTTCATGAATCCTTATATTAAATCAATTTACTTAATAAAATTGCTTGTCAGAGTCTCTCTTTATAAAACCAAACTGATGGGATTTACCAATATGAACTAACCAAGAAAATAAACAGCAGCCCTTTTCTTGAAAATGAGGTAGTAGGATTTATACAATCACCTGAGAGAAGCTTAGTCAATCCCTGAGAGGCATAAAGAATTATTCTGCAATAGATGAAGTGCTTCTACAAGGCATTCTTCCAAGAAACAAAGAGATAAGGGAGATAGGGAAGTTTGTCTAATAATATGACTTGCTGAGGAATAATTGCCATTTCAAATACATTTGACACAAAATAGTGACTCACAGATCTGGGGATAAAGGAAAGGAAGAGTTCTGAGAAGGTCAGCAGACTTCACTTTTTACATATTTCTAAGCTGAACTGGTCATTGTGACACATTTTCCTAGCTAGGTATATAATATGATTCTATGAAGGTGCTTTTGTTTCATAAGCATAAGGAACGAGTGAGATATGAAATGGATATCTTTTATCTAATTAATAGATACTGTATATAAAATATAGGTCAACTTTAGAAAGAATTTCTATGATTCTATGAGGAACTAACATGCCTATTTATAATTGCAATCACTTTTCTTACAATCATCGATGGGTCATAAGTACGCAAATCATTTCTCCTTCCAATTGCTAAGGCTGAAAAAGATTCTCTTGAAACTCTGCTCCATTTCCAGTGAACTACAATCCAAGATGGTAATTGTCAGTCGATATTGAAAAGTCAGTTCCAAGTGGGACATAAATCTTTGTGTAGGTAAGTGATGCTTCATAAGACTCTAAATATTTCTGTTTCTATAAGTTTAAGATGGATATGCATTTCTCACAAGACTTCACTTTCCTTACTTTTTCCCCCCAGTACCCAGAGCCATAGTAGACATTAAGTCTTTCCCCACACCCCCAAGTTTATGGTTGCACACTCAGCTTATTTCAGCTCACCGTACATACCTCTGAGTTATTGATCAGATGGGCATCCAGAGGTGTGACATCTTAATTTTTAAAAATAAGATTGTGAGATCTAAATGACAGATAAGAACGATTTGTTTTAAAATGTTGTCATACTTAACCGTGGAGTAGCATTCATTTTTGAAAAATAATATTAAGTACACTATTTTGTGAGATGGAAATAGGTTAATGACACCGAGATAGGTGGGAAAAAATAGTTGCCAACTACTATGCATAGGATGTATTTGTACAGTTGTAAGTAGAAATATACCTACAGAGATATGGAGATCTCAAAAGTTATAGCAAATTAATGGTGATTATCTCTTAGTGGTAAATTAATAATAACTTTTTTCCTTTTTTGGAGAGAGTACATGTAACTTACAGAAGTAGATTTACTTATTTCAGCCCTACTTTTACTCATTTTTTCATGTAGAAATTATAAGTTTATTAACAAAATTTCACATGGGTGCTTAGATGATAGGATATTAACAGTCATTTTATCAACCTGGTGGTAAAGCCTTCTCTTTTACTCCCTAGTATGACTGCTCTTCTTTCAGAAAGGCCATTCTACAGGCTTTTGTTCATCATGTGGTGAAAGTAAGTAAAGAGTCAAAACAGAAATATTGCAATCACATCTTTATGCTTCCAGTTAGACTCTCCACTTTTCATCTGCCCATGGCAAATATACTGTCAATATATGATTCTGATGTGTGTTTGTGTTCAGTCAAGTCTGACTCTTTGCAACCCCATGGACTATAGCCCACCAGGCTCCTCTATCCATAGGATTTTCCAGGCCAGGATACCGGAGCTGGTTGCCATTTCCTACCCCAGGGGATCTTCCCGACACAGGGATCAAACCTGTATCTCTTGCATTTCCTGCATTGGCAGGTGGATTCTTTACGATTACCAGCACCTGATAATCAGAAAGAATTGGAAAAACGAGTCTTCAAGAGAATCTCCAAGGAGAACTAACATATATTGACATGTATATGATAATATATTCCAAGTGCTTCATATGCATGATCTATGGATTAGAGATTTTAAATAATGTGCCTCAGGTTGCCTAGCTAAATGGCAGAGCTTGGATTCAAACACAAGTCTAGTTTCCTAAAACTGCATACCTTTCCTCCAATAGGTTGCAGCCTCCCTAAAATATTTCTTGACTATCTGCTTTATTTCTGACACTTGACATACATTCATTTGACCCTCAAGATAACCTCAATGCGTAGCTATTGTTACACTTCAGTTACAAATGTGAAAACTGGTGTTAAGAGAGTTTGAACAACTGTCCCAAGGTTATACTACTGCTAAGAGGGCTACTCAGATTTCAGCACTTCAAAGCTGAGATTTTCCTTCTACTGTATTAGTTTACTAGGGCTGTCATGACCAAATTCTACAGCTGATGTGGCTTAAACGATGAAAATTAAGCTTTTCATAGCTCTGGAGGGTGGAGGTCCAGGATCAAGGTGGCAGCAGATTTGGTTGCCCCTGAGGCCTTTCTCCTTGACTTACAAATGGCCATCTTCACACTGTTTCCACCTGATCTCTCCTCTGTGGGCACCTTTCTGGTGTCTCACTGTGTGTTCAAATTTCCTCTTCTTATAAGGACATCCATTACATTGGATTAGTGCCCACCTGCAGGACCTTAATGCCCTCTTTCAAGGTCCTATTTCCAAATACAGTCACATTCTGAATTACTGGGTGTTAGGACATGAACATATTAATCTTCAGGGTGGGTGGGGGGAGACACAATTTAGCCCATCACAGTCACTCTGTAAGATTATAATACAGATCTTCTACATACTTTCTTTAGCTCAGGTTTTTGCCTATTCCAAGGGCTGAAAACTTCTTCATCTACACGTGTGCATAATTCTAACATATAAAACTTTAGAAATACACTCACTGTAGAGAGTGATTAAATGAACTGAACCATAGGCAGGATAGACCAGTTAGCAGCAAACTGTATAACCATGTAGAAAAGGAAGAGATTACGCCCATTTTTACAAAGGTTTATTGTTTCAGCTTCTCCAGGGAATAGCAGTAATACAAGGGTCAGTCTTTACCCTCTTTTGCAGAAAATACAATCTATGCCCTAGGGTTAGGTGGGATGATGTCTTAGGGATGTCCGCGGCCCCCAGACAGACCACCTCCTCACATCCTGTGGGGGAAAATAGGGCTGAATGAGTCAGCAGCCAAGTTGGGAATTAACCCAGAACTTCTGGAATAGTAGGTTCAATATGTGAAAATGAGAGTAATCCCCCACAATCATTTTCACTCTGAACCAGCTGATTCTAAAGATATGAATCATTAAAGACAAAGCCAAATCCTCCACCTACATACTTATTGAGTCATTAGTAAAAAAAAAAAAAAAAATTATACAAAAGGTATATACTTTTAGAGCATTTTCCTTTTTTATAGTTTTGACAGAATCAGAACGATCACAAGAATTCAGCTTAGGAAAGAGAGGGAGGGCAGGGGAAAGAAAGAGATACGGAGAAAGACATACACACGCACATGCACAAACACATATACACATCACAAGATATAAGACTAGTCAATGATTATGTGTTCAAATAGTATAGACACACAGTGAATTCAGAAAGTTGTTTTGAAATCTAAACTATGAACACCACTTCACTTCATGAGACATTTTCCCATTCTTTTCCCCCTTGTTCAATGGGCTTCATTTAAGATATAAACTACCAACAGCCTTCTAAAACCAAGAGCAAAGTCCACAAAATTATGTAGCTAATAAAAAGATCAACATGTTTTCCATTTGTTTGTATTTGTCCTAATAGTCCAATGTAATTGTTTAACTGAGCTGGCTTATTGTTAGAACATTTGTTAATATAATGCAAATTGATTCCAAAGAATTTAGAAAAGATTTTGGGGAAAAAAAATCTCAACTTGAAGTAATGTAGCTAAATAATACAATTAGTTGATGTCACTCTCTATTTTTTATTCAAGAGAAGCTTTCTTCCATTAAGTATGTGATCTTATGCCAACAAAGCACTGTTCCTAGCCTGCACTGGTCTAGTTTTTAAGGTAGACCTGCCAGACACTTCCTTTCTATGGATCTAGGGACATAATAAGTGGATTTGTGGTTTGGGTCATTCACTCAGGTTATCATGTGTTAACCTCGGATCCCTCCTCATCCTCCTTACGTGTATTTTTGATTCCTCTTTTAGAGAACAAGATTGAGGAAGAATCCAGTAGGAGGCCTAATACCTCTGGCATCGTAACAGCTGATGAGGTGGAGCCCAAACCCAGGGATAAAGCCCTCAAACAGGACACCCTAAAGAGCCAGGGCGTGGATGTCCATCACTGGTAATAATGGTGACTACAAAAGCCTGGAGAGAAGAAGCCTCAGTCAGTCCCTTAGCATCAGTTTATGTAATTAACTTGGCTGCTCGAATGATAAATTGTAATGCTAAGTTATTTTTTTTTCCCCTGAGTCACATATTTAGCCACATAGTTTCTCTAGGTCTCCTTGACCTCAAAGGATGTAAGGGATGGATCATATGGGGGAGAAGGAAAGAAGCGGGAAGCATTACCCCCAATTTGGAAATGACGACACATCTCTTTGGGCTTCCCAGGTGGCTCAGCAGTAAAGAATCCTCCTGCCAAGGTAGGAGATGCAGTTTTGATCCCTGGGTCAGGAAGATCCCCTGGAGAAGGAAATGGCAACTTGCTCCAGTATTCCTGCCTGGGAAAAACATGGACAGAGGAGCCTGGCAGGCTCGTCCATGGGATTGTAAAAGAGTCAGACACAACTTAGTGACTAAAGAACAACAATACATCTCCTTGGAACTAGGACAGATGTAGTACACAGAACAACAGCAAAACATGGTTTTAAGACATAACATCATGATGCTGGTTTTGAGCTTTGTCATTTACTTCTCCAGCTTCCCTTTTCTGCTTCTCCTTTCGCTTCCACTGTTTTTCAGTTCCCAGGGAATTGCTGTTCTATAGCTCTTCTCCATTACTTTTGGAGATCAGTGTCTGTTCCTTCTTGCTGAAGTATTGATGAAGCCCTTGGCAGAGTGTGATCAAGGCAGAGTGGCCATGCTGGCTCCTATTCAGGTCACTTTCTACTGAGGTCACTCCAGTTGTGGGTCATCTGTCGGTGTTTTTCCATTTCTCATGCTAATCCACGAAAAAATAATCACTCCCTTGCCTAGCACTGGACATATTACAGATGTGAATTCTCAGTCTGTAACCAGTTGTTCAAAGTTCAGACATAACATACGGAGTTTTCATCATCTATGTTTCTATAAGAGCTAGTCTTTTCCCCCACCCACTTGCTGCTTCACATATCCTTGCAAAAGCTAAAGTTTTACATTCTTCCAATCTGTGAAAATGCCTTCTTTATCTTTTCTGCTGTGCTGGGTGGAGTTTTACAGACTTCTCTAATCCATAATGGGGAGAAAACAAAGTCTAAACTAAAATGCATCCTGAAATGGCCTCTCCCACTATTCTTTGGCAGCATTTATGTTTGCTGTTTTTTAGCAGGGGATGGGCAGAGTGGGGTGGGTTGCCGTTTAACTGTTCTTGCTCACAGTATGGAGAAGGAAATGGCAATATACTCCAGTATACTTGCCTGGAAAATCCCAAGGACAGAGGAGCCTGGCAGGCTACTGTCCATGGGGTCGCAAAGAGTCAGACAAGACTAAGCGACTGAGCACACACGAATGCTCACAGTATATTATGTTCCCTTCTTATGACTTAGATTCAGTTGACCTAAAAAGATAAAATATGCTTTAAATACTTGAAGGGAATTCAGCCATGCCCCTTCCTTATTGTTGTTATTGTGGCTAAGTCATGTCCGACTCTTTGAGACCCCATCAACTCTAGATCACCCGGCTCCTCTGTCTTTCATTATCTCCTAGAGTTCACTCAAATCCATGTCCATTGTGTTGGTGATGCTATCTAATCATCTCTTCCTCTGCGGCCCCCCTTTCCTTTAGCTTTCAGTCTTCCCAGCATCAGTGTCTTTTCCAGTGTGTTAGCTCTTCACATCAGGTGGCCAAATTGTTGGAGCTTCAGCTTCAGCAACAGCCCTTCCAATGAAAATTCAAGGTTGATTTCCTTTAGGATTGACTAGCTCGATCTCCTTGCTGTCCAAGGGACTCTCAAAGAATCTTCATGCCTTTTTTCCTCTCATCCTTCTACCTTGAGATGTCTGAGATATAAAGCCTATTGGAATTGTGGGTCCTTATCCAAATTTGATGCTATCAGTCTTGACCTGTTCCTCACCTCTTGAGAGGTCTCCTTAGCCAGCAAAAATGGCATGCTGTCTCATAATTTGGGATCATGACTGAAAGAAGGAGCAGATTGGCTGGCTGGAACACATGAGTAGAGCAAAGAATTTGAATTTTGGAGAAGCTATGTGCAGAAGAGGCAAAATAGTCTGAATTATGGCAGGGCCCAGAATCTGCATGAATTTGTATGAGTGTGTGTAAGTGTGATGACAGTACACATAATTTACTAATCTATGTAAACAGGATAAGCTATTTGCATTAATAGTGACCATAAATAACAAATGAGTGGGAAGAAAAAACTTGATTGGGCCTAGTTGTCACTAACTGTATCTAATCCAACTATATCTGCTAGAATTTCTAGCATGTTTAATATTAAATAAGTGAACACTCTCCTCTCACAAATCCACTTCTTCACAACTCCTCCTGTTCTAGCTTTGCTCAGCCTCCTTGGTCCAATTCTCTGGTCCCTCCCCCTTCTTTCAGCCTAAAAAATACCGACATTTATTAATATTTGGACTCATTTCTGTTTCCTCTTTTCTCTTTGTTGTGTTTTCAACCTAGCTCATCTCTGCTAGTCACATACATTTAAATATTATCTATATACTGACAATTTCTACATTTATATCTCTACTCTGGACTTTGATTCTGAGCCTCAGACTTGAACAACCAACTGCCTACTGTTATCTCAAGTTGAATAACTCATCCAGAATGGCATTCTAGATAACTCCTTTATCTCCACTCTCATCTGCCTTATCTTGACCTGATAGTCACAACCTCGGGACCTGGTATGATCATATTCTATCTAATTACTAAAGTCAGAAATCTGGGGGCCATCCTGAGCAAATACTGAGTTTCTATCTGCAAAATTTATCTTTTTCAACATTTCCCACCTGAATTACTAAAATATTCATCTAATCTGTATCATTACTGTTTTGAAATAAAGTGTCTCTCAAACCCATTCTCCACATAGCTGCCAAACAATCATGGTTAAACAGAGGTTATCTCCAGATACTCTCTTGACAGAAACCTTTCAGTGACTGCCTATTGTATTGCAGTAAAATCGAAACTTGCCCATATCTTACAGCATTCTTCCCACCTCCTTCCTTTACCTAAGTCTAGTCACAAGAGCCTTTGTCATATCTGGTTGCCTGAAAGGGTCTTTCCTTAGTTCATCACAGCGCTGACTCTTTTTCATCCTGAATCTCTGTTTTAAGTCAGTGTCTTAGTTAATAGTGTGTTTGTCTTACTGTTTGTCTCCCCCACTGAAACCCAAAGTCAGGGCTCATGACTACCCTATTGTTTGTACTCTCATTGTCTAACACAGGGCTTGGCACATGGAAAGTGTTAAATAAACATGACTGAGTGAGTAAATGAAAGAACGAGTGCCAAAATTAGACAACAGATTTTATGTAGAACAATAGGAAAATACCAATAGTTGTAATTAAAGTTAAAAGGTAGCTATTTTTTTATGTCTCGCTATCATTTAACCCAATTATAATTAAGCTTAACCTTCAACATGTGAAACAAATTTTGCTGATTTTACTTAATCACAATGGAACTGTCTACACCTATGATAGGCATATGCCTAGTATTCACATCTATATAATCTAGCTCTCACAGTTAATCATGTCTGAAAGGTTGTTTGTTCCCAATTCTTAAAAAGAGAAGGAGCACTGATTTTATTTAGGAGAGCTTTAGCAAATTTTGGCAAATCTATACATTTTCGACTTTGGCAAAAAAAAAGTATACTTTTATTGCTTATATTTTTACAGATTAAATGCTTTAGCAGAAGTATTTGTTAGCAAACTGGTGTTGGAGAAGACTCTTAAGAGATCCTTGGACTGCAAGGAGATCAAACTAATCAGTCCCAATCAATCCTAAAGGAAATCAATCCTGAATATTTATTGGAGGGACTGATGCTGAGGCTGAAGCTCCAATACTTTGACCACCTGATGTGAAGAACCAACTCGCTGGAAAAAGACCCTGATGCTGGGGAAGATTGAAGGCAGGAGGAGAAGGGATGGACAGAGGACGAGATGGTTGGATGGCATCACCAACTCAATGGACATGAGTTTGAGCAAGCTCTGGGAGATGGAGAAGGACAGGAAAGCCTGGCGTGCTGCAGGCATGGGGTCACAAAGAGTCGGACTGAACAACAAAATTATAGCTGACTAGCATCAGGATGGTTGTAAGAGATCACTCCATTTAATTCTGATACTAATTCTTTCTCATAGTGGTACTTTCTCATTCTTTGTCTTCCATAGATTATTAGTTTGTCTTAGGCTGAAAGCAACCATGTTGAATTTTATCTTTTTTTTTTTTTTTGCATACTGAGGGACCTCAGCATGAAATAAAGAATGTACTGTTTATAGATCTTTATTGGCTGGATGCTAAGACAGCAGCTGGAAGCAGTTAAGCACTAGGGAAATTTTCTCTGCTATCTCCCTTTGGCCATTTAAATTCCCTTCTGATGAACCTACAAACAACCCAGTTAAAGAGATTTGGAGCATTCTCCAGATCTTATTTTGACTAATTTTCTACAACACTTGCCTATGTTTGCTTGATTAGTATATTTTAGATTTTTCCTTATAAAGAATTTTTTTTAATTTGATGGATGCATGGACTAGATAAATGATGAATGATAATAAAAGGCAACATATCTTATTATTCTGTTTCTGGGGGAGATATTTTTTAAAAAGTCAACCAAAAATCTTCTAATTTTTAGAGATATGAAAATCTTTAAACATACATATTGCTCAAGACAAAATGGAATTTCCTACTAAGGAATATTCCATCATAACCTCTAAAATTATTAATTAGCAGGTCTAGTCACTCATGGCATTAACTTTTCCACTGGAAGAGAATTTCTAGCCAATTTTCCATGAGTTAATGTGATGCTTACAGGGGATGTACATAGGAAAATACTGAAGAGTAAAACAGATCATATTGAATTGAACTGAATCAAATAAGTCACCATAAACAGGCTGGATTCAAGATATGATAAAGGCTTCTCAAGAACTCTTAGGGTAACCTTTACCTTCACCCTTAATCCTAACTTGAATTCTAAATGTAGATGTTTCATGAACAAAGATCTTTACATAAACTTGTCCAAGGAAATAATCATGAATATTTTAGGAGAGGAAAACGTTTTCCTTGACGCTCAGATTTGTAGGCTGGGTCTGAAATTAAACTGAAAAAAGATAGGATGAGCAAGAGAAAAGGATACAGATTTATTTAATATAAGTTTTATGTAGCATGGGAGCTTTCAAAAGGAAATGAAGATTCAAAAGTAAACCTATATATTTTTATACTGATTTTATGGAAAGAGGACAGTTGCAGAGGAATAAGATAGGTTAAGAAGTAAGAGGAGAGTGTAGTGAATTGGAGGTAACAGAGTGAGACTTATTTGTTAGAATTCTTCCAGGTCCCTTGTCTTCAGAGATAAGGTGGCTCCTTTCTTCTGGGCACCTGGAGGCCATCCTTTACCTGATGGTTTTGTGACCTGTTTCAGGGAAGAAGGGGAGGAAAGGGAAGTCAGAGTCACTATCATGTTTCTCTCATTTTCTCATATACCTTGAGCTTAAAATATTCAATAAGCCAAGGGTGCCATATCTGGGGTGTTGCTTTTGGTCAGTCTCTAAGTTGTGTCCAACTCTTTGAGACTCCATGGACTGCAGCAAGCCAGGCTCCTCTGTCCTCCACTATCTCCCAGTTTTCTTAAATTCATGTTCATTGAGTTGGTGATGCTATCTAACCATCTCATCCTCTGCCATACTCTTCTCCTCTTGCCTTCAATCTTTCCCAGCAATGGTCTTTTCCAATGAATCGACTCTTTGCATCAAGTGGCCAAAGTATTGAACCTTCAGCATCAGTCCTTTCAATGAAATATTCAGGGTTGATTTCCTTTAGGACTGACTTATTTGATCCCCTTGCAGTCCAAGGGACTCTCAAGAGTCTTCTCCAGCAACACAATTCAAAAACATAAATTCTTGGATGCTCAGCCTTCTTTATGGTCCAACTCTCACATTCATACATGACTACCAGAAAGACCAGCTTTGACTATATGGACCTTTAGGGACAGTGTGCCCTAAACCCCATCACTATCAAGAAGAAAACCACATGCAGTGATATCCAAAAAGTCCCAAGTGATTACACATAAAGATGCACACATACTTACAATAAAGACACAAGCATATTCCCTTCTTCCCCCCCCCCCCCCTTTGGAATAAAGAAGGGTGATTGGACAGAAGTGCTTAATTTCTTTCCATAAATCGTAGAATGCTAGAACTGGACAGAATGGTCTTCAACATTCACGAATAGAGACAACACTTTCTGTTGAAGAAACAGAATCCAGGGAATGGAAGTGAATTATCAAGTGAGGCATGTCTATCTACCAGAGGTATTGGGTTTGAACTTCTTCTCAACTATTTCATGCTTTCTCTTGGCAAGTTTTCCGACTGAAGGAAGATATTCAAAGAGAAGCTTGGGAAAAAGAGAATAAAGTGAATTGCCAGATGGGTTAATAAGAATGCTTTTCCATCTGGCTTCTAGGCTTGCTCCAAGGGGGTTTTGTTGAGAGAATCAAGTGCTGATGCCAAAAGCATCCATTGTGTGTAATGAATTGGCTCTTCCGCCCCAAACCATGCATCTCCCCTGGCACTAGTTAAGGGCCATCCTTTGAATAATTGAGAGAATATCCTCTCAAATAATTTCCTGTGTTCTGTGCTTCAGATGTGGCAAGCCAGCTGAGAAAGACTGACTTTTCTAACACAGAGAACAAAGAGGAGTAGGTAGGCAGTGGAAACCCAAGGAAGAAGATTTAACAAACAAGGAAACAGTTGGGTATAGGAAAGTAAGGTGAGACCATGGACTTTATGATGTTCTGAACTGAGTGTAAATCCCATCTGTGCCCCTGACCAGCTATGCCACAGTGAGAAAATGATTTAACTTTTGTATCCTGATTTTCTTGACCTGTAAAATGGGACTAATATACAAGGGTTCTCAGGAACCCTTGTAAAGATTAAAGAAGATAACACTTATGAAGAACTTGGCCCAGCAGAGAGAGATAGTTAATACATATTTTAAGGAGAAAATCTGAGTGAATGGAATGAGCACATGGTCTTTGGAGTTGGATGGACTTGGTCTCATATTCTGATGCTGTCACTGGATCTCCTAATACAATGCCTGGGACACTGCAGACATGGTGAAATGCCAATATCTTCCCTTTCTCCTCCCAAATCTACTTCGTCCCATCAACTTGCTAATATACAGCTGCTGCTGCTAAGTTGCTTAAGTCGAGTCCGACTCTGTGCGACGTTATGGACTGCAGCCCGCCAGGCTCCTCTGTCTATGGGATTCTCCAGGAAAGAGCACTGGAATGGTTTGCTATGCCCTCCTTCAGGGGGTCTTCCTGACCCAGGGATGGAACCCAAGTCTTCCACACTGTGGGCAGATTCTTTACCACTGAGCCACCCAGGAAGCCCAATATACAACTAAATTTCTTTAAATGCTGGGTGCAACAGAATCACCTGGAGGACTTGTTAAAACAACTACTGAGACTTATCCCCAGAGTTTCTGATTCAGTGTGTCTTCATGGGGCTAAATTTTGTGTTTCCAGCAAGTTCTCAGATGATGCTGAAGTTGTTTATCTGTGGACCACAATTTGATATCCATGTATTGGATGCTGGAGGACAACATCTTCAGTTCTTCGGCCCCTTTTTGGTTTTTGGTTGAGAGTTCTATTAAAATATAGCAGCTAAGATATCTTTTTTTAAAAAAAAATTCTCCTTTTATTTATTTATTTATTTATTTTCTTTTGGGTGAGCCTCGAGCAGCATGCTGGATCTTAGTTTCTTCATCAGGGATGGAAACTGTGCCCACTGCAGTGGAAGCTCAGAGCATTAACCACTAGACTGCCAAGGGAGTCCTCTCCTGATTCTTCAGTGCATTTTTTCTACCCATTGTGGACAGAGAAATTTGGAGACATCTTAACGTATTCTGATACTGATCAAGACACCATGCCTGATATCTATTTTCAGTCCTACATTGTTTTTACTTCTCTGTTTCTCTGCTTATTGGTTTAGAATGTGGAGCTCAGTTTGAAATAAAAAAGAGCAAGAAAATTACTAGGTCAATACTTGTTGAACCAGAAAATTCGTCTCAAGTGAAAAGCACAGCAACATATTTTTCAGTTCTATAATTTTCCCAGATTTCTCATTATTTCTTTTTACAGGTGAAAACTTGGGGTAATCAATTTAACAGTAAATCAAACATTGTGGTCCAGCTACTGTCTAAGTGACTCACATCTCAGGATACACAAATGCAACAGACTTAGAGCCAACCTTGTATGTAAGCAGTTAGTTGCTGTTTCTATCAGAGGTCAAACGCTGGTGTTCTAATGCTGGCTGGAATTCACGTTTTGTTTGTTTTATTTTATCTGAGTTTTTTATTTGGTACCTGTTATGGACTGAATGTTTCTGTACCCCTCGCTACCCAAATTCATGTGTTAAAGCTCTAACACCCAATGTCGCTGTATTTGGAGATGGAGAAGTGATGGAGTGTATATGTGTAAGTTGCTCAGTCATGTCTGACTCCATGGATATAGATGGCCAGGCTCTTCTGTTCATAGAATTCTCCAGGCAGGGACACTGGAGTGGGCTGCCATTCCCTTCTCCAGTGAAGAAACACAGTAATAAGGATGGGGCTCTGATCCTATAGGATTAATTAGCATGTTCTGGGGAAAATGCATTTATAAGGAAAAACATAACTTTTCCTTATCAAAAGAGACATGAGAAAGCCCACCCTCCTTTAATTCTCTTTCTCCATGTGCACACCCCAAGGAAAGAAAGACCTGATAATGATATAGTGAGAAGATGGTTGACTGCAAACCAGGAATACACCCCTCACCAGAAACCAATCATGCTAACACCATGATCTCAGACTTGTAGCCTCCAAGCCCATGAGAAAATGAATTTCTATTGTTTAAGCCAACCAGTCTGATATTTTGTTATGGAAACCCAAGCAGACTAAGAGAGTGCGTCATGCTATTGAACCAAAATGCTTTTTTAAATTCTGAATTGGTCATTGGGCTGGATATCTTCTATTTGCTCCTGTAGATTCACTCTCCACCATTCTCCCTCCTCCAGTTATGCTAATTTGGATATTACATCTGTTTTCTATTAGCAAAACTGATGATATGATTATCAACATTTAAAAACTGAGAGATTTTGCATGAAAATAAATCTGGATTTTCAGATTCTCATGAGAAATTAGAAGATCTGGCAACAGTGTTGGCAATAATACACTGGCACTTCCCTTTTCCACTGGGCGTTAGCTCTCAAGTTGGCCACGCTTCACTCAATTACTTTACCAGGCTGGTCTCTGTGGCCATCTGAGAGTACTACCCCTATTTCTCATGAGATGATGTGATGAGCCAAAAGGTTCAGATGCTTGGAAATCTCTTTTACTGGCTGCTGTAGGTGTTGCTGGTAACAGCTCATGACTGCAGCCTCTTCTGAAGTAGTGTTCTATCCTTGGGGCAATACTTGAAGCCACTTGGCTTGGGAGTGCCTAGGAATTTGCCTCCTTCCCAAGACAAGACCAGCAATAAATTCTAAGATGGACACCTGCATCCTGCAAGGAGCAATCATATTCCCTGCTCAGGGTCGCTATGTCTTCCAGAGATGAACTTGCCTTTACTATCTACAGTGCCTCGGCCAGCCTCAGTGTGGTTCATTAAGTAATCATTACTTTGAATCAAGAGATGTACTTTACGATCAAAGAGGTGCAATGGTGGACACATGACTATGGGGTCCTCAGATCATGCCATGCACTGCACCATCCAAAAACTACAGGTAGGACAAGAAGTAGAATTATTTTTTAAAGACAGAGCTGAAACACCAGCCTGGAGATGACATTTTGTGAGAATGGGGCACTATCCTTTAGGACACAGCATAGAATTTAACCTATAATCTATTTTTGGCTATTGCATTGATCCTGTGTCCCTAGTAGCTAGGAAATATCGGCCCAGCACTTAAGGGGTAGAAGTAGGAATGACCCCATTTGCCATCCCCCTCAGTAATCAACTTGAACAACTTTAGTCTCTGCTTCCTGGAGGGGAAATGCTTCCACCAGGAGGACATCATAAGGTTTACTCTAAACCTAAAGCATTGGATGCCGCCTGGACACTTCTTGTGCCAGAAGGTCAGTAGGCGACCAAAGGATATAACACACCAGTGAGGGAAGTTAACCCTGAACATTGTGAGGAGGTAAGACTATCACTACAGAATGGGGCATAAGGGAATGTGTGTAGGGGAGTCACTGGACCATCTCTTTTACTGGGTACAGCAGCCATGACCCTGACCTAGTTAGTCTTGATATCCAGAGGAGCAAGACCCTCAGGAAGGAAGGCTTGGATCTTCTAGAGTTTCCCCCTGCACAAGGGTCCTCATCTCAGGCCCTTTTTCTAGTTAATCCTATGTACTTGTGTTTAGTCGTTCAGTTGTGTCTGACTCTTTGAGACCTCATGGGCTGTAGCCCGCCAGGCTCCTCTGTCCATGGGGATTCTCCAGGCAAGAATACTGGAATAGGTTGCCATTTCCTCCTCCAGGGAATGTTCCCAATCCAGGATCGAACTCAGGTCTTCCACATTGCAGGTGACTTTTTACCATCTGAGTCATCAAGGAAGCTAATCCTAAAATATCCTTTTACCCTGAATTATTACCCTTCTCTCTGATACTATGTTAAAGCCTCCCATCTCTCAGCTAACACCTTAAGGAAGATTATGGCAGTTGGCCAAGAGTAGGTTCTTACAGGCCTCTAGAGGAAAGAGATATTCACTGTATGCTATTGAGCATTTTGCCTATGAGCCCTGAAGCATCTGCTGTAGTTTGAAGACCCTGAAGGCCTATCAAGCTTTAGGAACAGAGTTACTTCTAATGCCTGCAAAATTAAGAAGGTGGTTACGCTAATAATGTGTGATTCTGAACAAATACCAAAGATCTGAGGTTATGTGTTTTAAAGTTAAATTATTCAAATCACTTCTTTTACTTTTTATCTATTTATTTATTTTTGGCCATGCCACAAGATCTCAGTTCCTTAACTAGGGACTGAATTCAGGCAGTGAAAGCATTGAGTTCTAACCACTGGACTGCCAGAGAAGTCCCTCAAATCACTTCTTAAGTTCTCTACTTCATATAGCTTATATATATCTGAAATAAGAATCTTTTGAAATTTGTAGTAATGCTCTGCATACTGGTTTTATTTTATTCTATCTTTTTACTCTCAGAGCTTGACTGACCTGGAGAATATGAATTTAATTACCAAGAAAGAATTTTCCAAGTCAAAACTATTAGTTTAACTCTTTTCTATGCCAACTTACAAATAACTTCCAAATTGTGGTATTTTTTTTTCTCTTTACTTTCACATTTTAGTCATGTCCCAAATCTTAATTATTTCATTGAGTGAGAGAAAATTCTGGAATACAGAAAGAAACTCTCTTCTTAAATATATCTTGTTATGTTTGTACCTAGAATTGCTGCGACATTTGGAAATGACACTTTCTGCCATTACAAATGACTTTGTATAAACACAAAGTACACAGTAAAGAAAACAGTGACATTTACAATTATGGAGAGGGTATTCTGATTCTAAAAATGATGTTTTATTTTACTGGTAATAAAAGTAATAGGTTCTGGTGTTTTTCTCCATAACAGTTACCCAAACTACTCAGTTTTTATATCAGGCTGACATTTATTTTCCTCTTAGAGTTCCCCTGGAAAAATGCAAGCATTCCAAAAGTGTTTCTACTTTTTCTTAAAATCACTGCACATTAGTTAGAAAACAAAGATGTTCACTGCTCAATAGACACTATTTTGAAAGTTTGCAAATTATGTTTTTAAAACTATACAAAATCTCTTTTAAAGTTTAATTGAAAGCATTAGATATACCGTCTCCAAGATTTTTGTTTAATTTCAGAAGTTTTTCTAAGTTAAATCATGATCCTCCTCAATTTCATACATTTTGTTTTATGTTATTAGCCTTGAAATCATTGTGAACTCAATTCGATTGTTCTAGGATGTGATTTTCTAAATTGCCTTTTGGGGGCTTCCCTGGTGGCTCAGATGGTAACGCGTCTGCCTGCAATGTGAGAGACCTGGGTTCGATCCCTGGGTCAGGAAGATCCCCTGGAGAAGGGAATGGCAACCCACTCCAGTACTCTTGCCTGGAAAATTCCATGGACAGAGGAGCCTGGTAGGCTACCGTCCATGGGGTCACAAAGAGTCGGACACGACTGAGTGACTTCACTTTTCTCTGTGTGATATTGCCCAGCTTCAGAATATTTTTCCAAAATACTCTATCTCTCTCTCTTACTTTCCCCGTTCCCTTCCCTCTCCTTTTTCCTTCCTGACCAGTTTTAGCTGAGCACTATTAGGTGAAGCAGAACAAGGCAGTTGTGTGTTCTAGGGCAGGTGGCAGCCACGGTGGCCCAGAGCAGCTTGCTAAAGCCTAAGAAGGAGAGAGGATACCCACATGTACAACTACCCACAACAGGGGTTGGAGCCTGAGTCAGGGGAGAGGCATCTATGCAAATACGGAGCCCTCCAGGGCGTTTTAGAGGAGCCTGAGCAGTGTGACCAGAGTGCTCTCATGAGGAATGGTGGTCCAGAGTAGGGTAGTAAACCCTGAGCTGAGTCAGAAGGATGTCCATGAGGAGGTCAACTCCATATGGAGCCCCAGGGGAGGAGAGTGCCTACGTGATCTGGAGGGTGGGAATGACTGATTCACAGTGTTGGAGTCTGGTCAAGTTGGATATGGTGCCCACAGCTGAAGAAGCTGGAGGGACTAGCATCACTGACTTCGTTTAGAGTATCAAAGTCTGAGTTGGTGTCCACACAGGAGTAACCCATTACAGGGTGCTGGACTCCAAACAGGTGAGAAGAAGGGAGGCCATATGGAGAATGGGTGGTTTTCTCGAGCTGGGTACAGAATCCAAGTGAGTTAAAGAAGTTATCTGCTTGTGTTATATTTACACTAAAGAAGTCTGGCAAATACTACCTGAAGTGAAGAATTAATGTAAGTAGCACTAGAAGTTAGATAAGTAAAAATTACGCCCCTCATGATAGAATGCAGTGAAAAGCAAATGACTTCTTTTTCATGATATTAATGCCACAATTCAAAACCTGAAAATCTAATCATGAGAAAACACCAGACAAACCTATTTCGAGGGACTTTGTATGAAATAATTAGTTTATAGTCATCAAAAGCATCTAAGAACACCATTTGTTCTCACAAATAGTACACAAAGTTCTCTTTTCTCCACATTCTAGCTAAAAGTTATCTTTTAGCTTTTCATTGATAGCCATTCTAACAGTGAGGTGATGTCTCCTTGTGATTTTGATTTGCATTGCCCAGATTATTAGTGACATTGAAGATCTCTTCATGAACATGCTGGGCATTTGTACATCTTTGGGAAAATATCTATTCAGGTTCTCTGGTCATTCTTAAAATAGATTTGCTTTTTTGTTATTAAGTTTCACTTTCAGTTTCACTTGTAAACAAATGCTCAGGGCTTCCCCCGTGGCTCAGATGGCAATGAATCTGCCTGCAATGTGAGAGACCCAGATTTGATCCCTGGGTCAGGAAGATCCCCTGGAGAAAGGAATGGCAATCCACTCCAGTATTCTTGCCTGGAGAATTCCATGGACAGAGAAGCCTGGTAGGTACAGTCCATGGGATTGCAAAGAGTCATACATGACTGAGTGACTTTCATTTTCACTTTTTTGTGCATTCCTTTCATATTTTCAACATTTAACTCCTTATCACACAGATGATTTGCAAATATTTTCTCCTATTTCATAGGTTGCCTTTTTGTTTCTTTTGCTGTACAGAAATAGTTTGGGTTTTATGTAATTCTATTTGTTTATTTTTGCTTTCACTGCCATATTAAAAAAAATTGTTGCTAAAGCCAATATTAAGGAACTCTTTCCCTATTTTCTTCTACAAGTTATAATTTCAGGTCTTGAATTTAAGTCTTGAGTCCATTAGTTTTTGTTAATTTTTGTGACAAAGGTCTAATTTCATTCTTTTGTAGGTGACTGTCTAGTTTTATCAACAACATTTATTGAAGAGACTATCCTTTTCCCATGAAGTGTTCTTGGCATCCTTTTCAAATATAAAATTATCATATAAATGGGAGTTTCTAAGCTGAAACAAACTATGGAAAACTCTTAAAGAGATGGGAATACCAGACCACTTTACCTGCCCCCTGAGAAATCTGTATGCAGGTCAGGAAGCAACAGTTAGAACCAAACATGAAACAACAGACTGGTTCCAAATCGGGAAAGGAGTACGTCAAGGCTGTATGTTGTCACCCTGCTTATTTAACTTATATGCAGAGTACATCATGCGAAATGTCAGGCTAGATGAAGCTCAAGATGGAATCTAGATTGCCAAGAGAAATATCAATAACCTCAGATGTGCAGATGACACCACCCTAATGGCAGAAAGGGAAGAGGAACTAAATAGGTTCCTGATGAAGGTAAAAGAGAAGAATGAAAAAGTTGGTTTAAAACTCAACATTCAAAAAACTAAGATCATGGTGTTTAGTCCCATCACTTCATGCCAAATATGGGGAAACAATGGAAAGAGTGACAGATTTTATTTTCTTGGGCTCTAAAATCACTGCAGACAGTGACTGCAGCCATGAAATTAAAAGATGTTTGTTCTTTGGAAGAAAAGCTAAGGACAAACCTAGACAGCATATTAAAAAAGCAGAGACATTACTTTACCAAGAAAAGTCTGTCTAGTCAAAGCTATGGTTTTCCCAGTAGTCATGTTGAATGTGAGAGTTGGACCATAAAGAAAGCTGAGCGCCAAAGAATTGATGCTTTTGAATTGTGGTGTTGAAGACTTTTGAGAGTCCCTTGGACTGCAAGATCAAACCAGTCAATCCTAAAGGAAATCAACCCTGAATATCCTTTGCAAAGAGTGTTGCTGAAGCTGAAGCTCCAATACTTTGGCCACCTGATGCAAAGAGCCAATTCATTGGAAAAGACCCTGATGCTGGGAAAGATTGAAGGCAGGAGGAGAAGGGGACGGGATGACAGAGGATGAGATGGTTAGCTAGCATCACCAATTCAATGGACATGAATCTGAGCAAACTCTAGGAGACAGGGGAGGACAGAGGAGCCTGGCATCCTGCAATTCATCAGGTTGCAAAGAGTCAGACAAGACTTAGCAACTGAACAACAGCAGTGGATATATGACAACTAGATCCAACATGGAATTCTGATTTGGATTTTCTGTACGGAAGAATGTTATTGGGGCAAAATTTAAATGGTGTCTGAGAATTGGAGTATCATAGTAAAGCAATGTTAGTTCCTCATTTGATGATTACACTACAGTTATATAAGAGAACATTTTTATTTGTAGGAAATACACAATGAAACACCGTGGCACCAATTTTCTCCCAAATGGTACAGAGCAAAAAAAAAAAAAAAAAAAAAGAAAACCACTTTATAATTGTTTCAGAATCAGAAAAGCTTTTAAAATTTATCTTCCACAAAACTTAATACAAAAAATTCATTTTATTATAGCTAGAACATTCTGATTAAATTGCCAAAATAATGTGTGTGTGTGTGTGTGTGTGTGTGTGTGTGTTTTCCAGGAGGCTCTGTAATAAATATATCCTGCCTCTAGTCACTTTTCTCAGTCTTTTCTGTTACTGCCTCAATCTGTGCCAGGAGCCTCCTGCTGTTGAACCTAAGCCTACATATTTCTACCTCTGCACACTTGCGATCTTGTCTTCATATAGTAACTAGAGTGACTTTTCAACATTAGCCAGATCTTATACCTCTCTGCTTTGACAATTTATCTGGCTTCCTGTGACTCTTAGAACAAAACCTGAAGTGTCCACCACAGCCTTTCCATCCCTCCCTGAGGCATCAGGACAGTTTCCTGGCTCTCCTCCTCCATTGCTCTTCTCTCATAAACTGTTGTTGCCTTAGAGCATTTTGAATTACTTTTCTTGGAAGCCTGATT
The DNA here is from genome assembly GCF_963930625.1 of Muntiacus reevesi. NCBI lineage: Eukaryota > Metazoa > Chordata > Mammalia > Artiodactyla > Cervidae > Muntiacus > Muntiacus reevesi. The sequence goes on from NC_089251.1 coordinate 132,933,040, forward strand.
ACTCTCTTCTTTGTACTCGGGTCTTGGTACAAAGGCCACTTCAAAAGGGTATCTCTGAGTTTCCCAATCTGAGGTAGCTTTTTCTGTTCCAATTCTTAGTTTCTATCTTATCAACTTATCCAGATTTTCTCCACTGGATGTAAGAATTGCTGGAATTAACTTCTTTCCTTGTTTCCTGTTGACCATCCCTAACTAGGCAGAGATCTTGCTTGCCAACTCAGTGCTATATTTCAATGCCTAGAACTAAACCTGGTTCTCATTGTGAATCAATGAATGAATGAATTATGCAATACAGGCTCTGTGGGAATAACTTTTGAATCATGAAAACATTTTTTTCAGTGCAGAAAATCAAATTAAATAAAAAAAGGAAATGAACAGCTGACAATTATGAAAGTCAGAGATTATAATTTAAATAATTTTTGAACATGGTACTCTTAGTGAAATTAATTTTTACACCTTTTCAGTGAAATGTATTCTAAAAACAAGCAAAGATGTTAAACTTAGTACATTTTTTGTTGGTAAACATATGGTGTGGTAATTGAAACTATTTTGTGTGTAGTATGTGTGTATGCTCAGTCATGTCTGACTCTTTGTGACCCCACAGACTATAGCCTGCCAGGCTCTTCTGTCCATGGGATTCTCCAGGCAAGAATACTGGAGTGGGTTGCCGTTTCCTCCTCCAGAGAATCTTCCTGACCCAGGGATCACATCCGCATTTTCTGCATTGTCAGGTGGATGTTTTACCACACAGCCACTTGGGAAGCCTTTATGCATAATATAGAAGAAAGCAATTAATACATTGTTCACAACCAAGCTTCTCATCGTGAGAAAAGGAAGTTACAAATATGGATGGGGGAAGGGGAGGAAAAGCCATATAAATTTATAATTTAAGATAATATAGATAATACATACACATATACACACATATTTGTATTTATATTCATATATGTTCTGCTGCTGCTGATGCTAACTCACTTCAGTCGCGTCCGACTCTGTGTGACCCCATAGACGGCAGCCCACCAGGCTCCCCGGTCCCTGGGATTCTCCAGGCCAGAACACTGGAGTGGGTTGCCATTTCCTTCTCCAAGGTGTGAAAGTGAAAAGTGAAAGTGAAGTCGCTCAGTCGTGTCTGACTCTTCGCGACTTCATGGACTGCAGCCCACCAGGCTCCTCCGTCCATGGGATTTTCCAGGCAAGAGTACTGGAGTGGGGTGCCATTGACTTCTCCACATATATGTTCTAGGTCCTCTTAAAAGGTCTAAAGCCAATGATAACCCTAACTGTTGCACACTTAAAAATAGTTAACAATAGTAAACTTTATGTTATGTGCTTTAAAATAAATAAACAAATTTTTTAAAAGAAAAGAAAAAACTGTTTTTTATCAAAGAATACAATGGAACCCAGGTCTTGGTTTCTAATATCATTCCTGATAAAACAAATGAAAGCTTCTTGAAGAAATGGTTAATTTCAGGCTCAGGGTAGGAAAAGTACAATATAATTGTTGAGTAAAAAAGCAACAAAATGCTCAAGCACTAATACATGTGTTTCAAATGAACATAGAAGCTAGTTTGGAAGAGTTTCCATTGTCCAAATTTAGTGTAATTTGAGCATCAAAGAAAGAGGGAAAATGATATCTTTACAACCCAGTGATCTTGAGGTTAACCAGATAAGTTGGCATTATGTTGCTTTTTAAAGAAAAGTAATGGGAGGTACACATTATCTACTCAGTATTCTTGATAAAAATGCTTAACTTGATTCTGATCATAAGAAAACAGACAAATTTATATTGTATGATAAATGACTCAGTATCTTCAAAAATATTAATATCTCAAAAATCAAAGAAAGATAGGGAGACTTTTAGCTTAAAAGAACTAAAGCAATATGGCCATCAAATGTAATGTCTGGTCCTAGATAGAAGAATACAAATATTCTTAAAGTTACAATTTTTCTACAAGTTATTTCAAAAGATTTTTCCAAAATACACATATACATAATATATGTATTATCTATAAACATACACAGACACACAGCAAGGGAGCATTCTGCCTGAAGAAGGGCCCAGTAAAGGATAAAAATGGTAGAGACCTAATAGACACTGAAGAGGTCAAGAAGAGATGGAAAGAATACATGGAAAAACTGTATAAAAAATATCTTAATGAACCAGATTACTATGATGGTGTGGTTAGTCACCCAGAGCCAGACATTCTGGAGTGCAAAGTCAAGTGGGCCTTATGAAGTACTGCTGTTAATAAAGCTAGTGGATGTGATGAAACTCCAGAAGGACTATTCAAATCCCAAAGGATGATGCCATCGAGGTTTTGCATTCATTTTGTCAGCAAATCTGGAAGATCCAGCAGTGGCCACAGGACTGGAAAAGGTCAATCCTCATCCCAATTCCCAAGAAGGGTAGTACCAAAGAATGTGCTAACCATCAGGCAATTGCACTCTTCTCTCATGCGAGTTAGGTCATGCCTAAAATCTTGCATGCTAGGCTTTAGCATCATGTGAACCAAGAACTTCTGGATGTCCATATTGGGTTTAGAAAAGGAAGAGGAACTAAAGATAAATTTCCAACATTTGCTGGATTACAAAGAAAGCAAGGGAATTTCCGAAAGACATCTATCTGTTTCATCGATTATGCTAAAGCCTTTGACTGTGTAGATCATGAGAAACTGTGGAAAGCTCTTGGAGAGATGGGAATACCAGACCATCTTACCTGTATCCTGAGAAATCCGTATGCAGTTCAAGAAGCAACAGTTAGAACCCTGTATGGAACAAATGATTGGCTCAAGATCGGGAATGGAGTATAACAGGGCTGTCTGCTGTCACCCTGTTTGTTTAACCTATACACTGAGTACATCATGAGAAATGCCAAGCTGGATGAGTTACAAGCTGCAATCAAGATAAGCAGGAGAAACTCCAAGTTCAGATATGTGGATGATACCTCTCTAATGGCAGAGAGCGAAGAAGAACTAAAGAGCCTCTTGATAAGGGTGAAAGAGCCGGCTTAAAACTAAACATTAAAAAAAACTAAGATCATGGCATCTGGCCCCATTACTGCATGGCAAATAGAAGGGGAAAATGTGAAAGTAGTGACAGATTTCCTCTTCTTGGGCTCCAAAATCACTGCGAATGATGACTGCAGCTATGGAATCAGAAGACAATTGCTTCTTGGCAGGAAAGCTATGACAAACCTAGACAGTGTGTTGAAAAGCAAGGACACTATTCTGCTGACAAAGGTTCATATAGTCAAGGCTATGGTCTTCTCAGTAGTCAGGTATAGTTGTAAGAGCTGGAGCGTAAAGAAGGCAGAAAGCCAAAGAGTTTATACCTTTGAACTATGGTTCTGGAGAAGACTCCTGCAAGTCCCTTGGACAGCAAGGAGATCAAACCAGTCAATCTTAAGGGAGATCAATCCTGAATATTCACTGGAGGGACTGATGCTGAAGCTGAAGCTCCAGTATTTTGGTCATGTGATGTAAACAGATGACTCATTGGAAAAACCCCTGATGCTGGGAAAGATTGAGGGCAGATGGAGAAGAGGGTGTCAGAGGATCAGATGGCTGGATGGCATCACCAATGCAATGAACATGAACTTGGGCAAACTCTGGGAATTGGTGAGCGACAGGGAGGCCTGGTGAGTTACAGTCCATGGGGTCACAAGGAGTCGGATATGACTGGGCAACTGAATAACAACAATATGTACTTATATAGAGAGAATATAACAAAATATTAACATTCAGTGAATTTAGGTAAATGGTAAGTAAATGGTTTGCAACTTTTAAAATAAAAAGTTGGAGTAAGGAAGGCTGACAACAACCAAAGACTACAGACTCTGCTCCTGGCTTCAAATTCAGGTGCTAAATACTAATGGTGAAATCAGCATTTTCAGATCTGTTTTCTCACCTGGGAAAAGAAGGCAATAATGAACCTGTCTCATAGGATGTTTTTCTTGAGTTGTAAGTGTGGAAAACGCATGCTCACCACATGGCACAGTTGCTTGACTTATAACTGGGCTTCCCTGGGGACTCAGACGGTGGCATCTGCCTGCAGTGCAGGAGACCTGAGTTCAATCCCTGGGTTGGGAAGATCCCCTGGAGAAGGAAATGGCAACCCACTCCAGTATTCTTGCCTGGAAAATCTCATGGTCAGAGGAGCCTGATAGGTTATAGTCCATGGGGTCCATTATAAGTCCCTGACTTATAATTAGTACTCGATAAATGTTAATACTGATTATTGTCATTATCCCAATCTGTGATAACTCTTCATGAAATAAGACTATCATTTATCTGGTAATCAAATGATGCATATTTATAAAAATACACTTTTTAAAATTTGTTTTTTTACCTTTTATACTGGTTTTAAGAAAACAAATATATAAGATTATTTGCACTTAGATGAAAAAAGCATCTTAGGATGCCTTCATCTAAGACAAAACTGAATCCCTAGTTTTGTTTTAATTTGTTGCTAACTAATCTTTTCAACCATGGAAATGACAGAGCGGTTCATTCATTTAACCATACGTCATGACTGACCCCTAATATTTGCACAGGAAATGTGAAATAAACAAGGAATAAAAGAATGAACAAAATGGGTAAACTGACCCTGCAAGTCAGATCATGACTATACCCCTGAAGGCTGAGAGAGCTCTGAGCGTCTGCTTTCTTCTCTAGGTGCTGCATCAACGGTCCCTCCCACGTGCTGGGTAGATTTAGGGCCAAAGGGCCCCTCTAGCCCTTTCCCGAATTTCCTTATTGCTTATTTACTGTTTTTGTGGTCTATGAATGGTTTCTCCCATCTATACTCAGGCAGAGTAATGGGCACAAGAGATTTGTGATTTAAATAGTGCCAAGAAAATACACTAACTTCTCCTCTGGTGACTTCTAGCTAAAGAGTCATTCATTTCTGTGTGGTTTCTGGAAGGAGGATCCCTTGATAGTCCCTGTTACTCATTAACAGGTTTATACAATTAGTTTAACAGATTGAATGATTTAACAGATTAGTCACTTAACTGAGTTTTGAGAAAACAGGACAGTTAAGAATTGGCGGAGTAAAAGGAGAAGATCAAATTCTGGAGTGTGGGATGTTTACCCTAAAAAAACAGGTGGTTCTGGTGGCCAAGCCAAAAGGTGGGGCTCTCAACAACAAGAAAGCAACAAGGTTAGGTGGGAGGGACTGAGGAAAAGACAAATGAAGGTGCAAAGGACAAACCTCTTACGCTCCTAACCCTAGTGCTGGTCCTGAATATTCCAGCAGAGTGTAAAGATTACTGAAAGGTCTCTTGCCTCTTCTTGTCCTTGTTTCTCATCACATATCAAAAATGTTTTATGCACTCTGATGAAAGATTAATCAAAAATGGTAAAAGTATGTAACACAGATTTTTCCTATTCCACTGAAAGTGAAAAGTGAAAGTGAAGTCGCTGAGTCGTGTCCGACTGTTTGCAACCCTGTGAACTGTAGCCTACCAGGCTCCTCCGTCTATGGGATTCTCCGTCCATGGGATTCTCCAGGCAAGAATACTGGAGTGGGTTACCATTTCCTTCTCCAGGGGATCTTCCCGACCCAGGGATCGAACCCAGGTCTTGGATCGAACCTGGGTCTCCCTCATTGGAGGCAGACGCTTTAACCTCTGAGCCACCAGGGAAACCCCACTAGTACCATGGATTTTTGACTAAAGTATGTAATAGCCTAAAACCAAAACTTTATGTCATTTACCCAAGAGATTTGAGGAACTGACTTATCTTATGAAAACGTAGAGAGATGACTGCTGAGTTTAAATCACATGAACCCTAACACCAAAGTAATCAAAGTCAAGAAAGTAGAAAGGGGTTTTCATTCAAAGGGCAAAAAATCTGTCCCAGCAGCAAACACGTGTATAGTCAAATCATCCAATGAATGGGTCCATCACAGCTTCTGCAGGTTTTATCCTTTGAATTTTTAAATAGTGTTTCTGATTTTTCAAAGTTTGCTCTATCATGGAATTCTTCCAATTTAATGTTATGTCCAGGAATTGGCAGAAAGGGAGTGCTTCAGGGATGGATTCCCAGCCATTAGATTTTCTCCAATACTGCTCACCTCCTTCAAACTATGAAAGGGCATTCTATTGATACACTAATAGAATTGTAGAACTCATGAAAGACAACAAAATAAATGGAGCTCTGATTCACACTTACCTCCTTTACTTTCAAAAGCAGAAAGGAGCAGTGACATAAGTAAGGTGAAATGGTAGATGAGCTAAAAATAAAACTGAAATATAATTTTGTCTTACACGTGACTTGGATGAAGTAAACAATAACACACACCACTTCAACCATGATGAAAATGCAATGTGGCTAGGGTTCATAGTTTGAAAACGTGGATTTCGGATCACACAGAACTAAACACAAATTCTAGCTTCACCACTACTGACTGAATGGCAAATTAACACCTACAAGTCTTTGTTTTATCAATCATCAATGGCAGTTACATTACCTCATTCTAGAACTAAAGAGCTAATACATATTAATCATCAGGTAGCTTATGAATAAGCAACAGATGGTCACTATTCTCCAGAAAGAGTTGCCTCTGCCCAAATTCCCTTTTGACCTCACCCACCAGACTCAGCCCCAAATTCACCTGCTCCATAGACCCACAGTTTATGACTATTCACTGCCTTCCTCTCATCTCACTTTCTGCCACATTTACAACTTTGTTAGAGTGGATCACTGATGAATACGAATTAAGGATATAATAATCACAAAAGGTTTGGATACAATTAAAATAATGACAAATATATGATTTTATTTTTAAAATCAGATTAAGACAAGAGGTGAACTAGGCATTGCTGTTTTTGCTTTCCATCTGAATTCTCTCAGACTTGAATTACACCAAAAATCCAGCTTCAGGCCATAGAAATTAAAAACATTTTCACACAAATGCTACCTCTTCATGGTCCCTATCTGGAGCCCATCCTCAACCCAGAAGGAAGGTTTGTCTATACAACAGATGGAAACCTTGGACTTGGACCTATTTTTCTTCCTACCACTTTATATCTGCTCCCCACCTCCTCCTGTCAGACTGCAACTGTATTTTGAACCTGGTTTTTCTGAAACTCTTGGGAAATGACTTAGTCATTTCTTCTTTGACTATTGGTTTCTTCTCATATTTTCTTTCAAAATCTTTGCTTGTGAAATTGTCTTATCTACCAAACTGTAACCCGCCTACCTTTCTGTAACAGAGGCTTCCCATTCTTCCTTGTTTTGTTATTTTATTGAAAGCCAAATAAAATTCAGAAAAAAACCTCTGTTTCTAAATTTTGGTTTACACAAAGATGTCTTTGTAATACTCACTATTTATTGAGGTCCTTCAACACATTTTCTTTTTCTATCACTCAGTACAGATTTGATTTGGGAGGTGGTCTTCTACTGGACTTGCCACAAACTCAAAATATTTATTCCAGCCTCAGAGGTTTGAAAAGCATGAAATCTTGCCTTAAATATTTATCTCCTCGAATGCTGATGCATTCTGAAAATTTCCTAATGTTCCTGTGAATTAAGGACATCTTAAGATCTGTTTCAATGAGGCAGTTTTCCTACCCCACATTTGCTTAACTTCATGCGTGCAATCTAATATCCTATTTAAGAAGATATAGTCTGTGGGCAAGATAGAAGACAGGAAGAAAACTGATTTATTAAATTTTCAGTCAGTAAACAAGGACTTCCCGTCCAAGCTCTTCACCACAAACACAAATAACTCTAAGCTCTCAAATCCATGTTAGTAAATCTAAAACTCCTATTCCCTCCATCACATAGAATGCCTGTCTTTTCCTAGCCTCAGAAACAACTATTTAACTGCTTGTGTAATTGTTACCAAGTTACTATCTTTACCTTATCAGTAAACATTTTCTGCTCTGTCATCGGGTTTAGTTATCAGATTTTTCTTCGTTTCGGTTTCTGTATCTCCTCTCACCCCAGGAGACTACGTTTCTTCCCATGTGCAGAGGAAGGTCCCAGTGGTCCATAACCATAGATGTTATGACCCATGGGTGGTGGAAAAATTAAAGAGAGAACACACAACTCATGTCGGTTTTCCAGGGTTGTTTGAAAGCCTCAGTCATTCATAGACCATCATCTGTGATTAAAAAAAAAAAAAGCAAGTTCATGCTTTACTTCTATCCAGAGAAATCCACAAAAGAGTGGCCCACCTGAATGGCTGTTTGGTCACAAATCAAATCTGCTTGGCAGGACACCTATCCTGTGACTTTGCATTTAGAGGACCTATTTGAAATCAGTGCTTCATTATTTATCTATGTGTGTGTGCGCGCTCAGTCGTTCAGCTATGTCCAACTCTTTTGTGACCTCAGGGCCTGTAGCCCACCAGGCTCCTCTGTTCATGGGATTCTCCAGGCAAGAATACTGGAGTGGGTCACCATGTCCTACCTCAGGGGATCTTCCCAACCCAGGGATGGAACTCTCATCGTTTGCATTTCCTGCATTGACAGGCAGATTCTTTACCACTGTACCACTTGGAAGCTCTTTTTGTCTATGGCTTATTACTGAAATATAAGAAGGCTCTCCTAAATGATGATTATTTAGAACCCTCAGTGAACCTTGTTTTCAGCTCCTGGATGATGACTTCCTGCTTACTTGCTGTGTCCCAAGATATTTCAAATAAAATGATTTTCATTGTATGCCATGTAATCTGAGTTTTTGTTTTGATTTCACTTTTTATTTAGCTGTGTCAAGTCTTAGTTGTGACAAGACTTCATTTTCAAGTCTTTGTTGCCATACGTGGGCTCTCTAGTTGCAGTGAACGGGCTTAATTGCTCCACCAGCATGTGTTATCTTAGTTCCCAGACCAGGGGTCAAACCCATGTCCCCTGCATTGCAAGGTGGATTCTTAACCACTGGACCATCAGGGAAGTTCCCATAATGTGTTTTAAATTAGACCTTTCTAAACAATACCCTACAACTTTTATAAAAGTCTTATGCAAGCATTTTCACATGATACAAACAGAAAACTAACTTTATTTGAAAACAAGTATATATAGTCCTAAAAGTGTTTTTCTAGTGACAAAGCCTCCACCTTCACAGGAAGAGGAAGAGAACAGACATTTGATGCAACAGACACCTCACTGGTGGTGCCTTAGTCACATACAACTCTTGCAACCCATGGATGGTAGCCTGCCAGGCTCCTCTGTTCATGGAATTCTCCAGGCAAAAATACTGGAGTGGGTTGCCATTTCCTTCTCCAGGGGATCTTCCGGACCCAAGAATCAAACCCAGGTCTCCTGCATTGCAGGCAGACTCTTTACTGACTGAGCTATGAGTGAAGCCCCCAGTAAAGCCTTCATTGCTGCTGCTAAGTCACTTCAGTCGTGTCTGATTCTGTGCGACCCCATAGACGGCAGCCCACCAGGCTCCCCCATCCCTGGGATTCTCCAGGCAAGAATACTGGAGTGAGTTGCCATTTCCTTCTCCAATGCATGAAAGTGAAAAATGAAAGTGAAGTCGCTCAGTCGTATCCGACTCTTAGCGACCCCATGGGCTGCAGCCTACCAGACTCCTCCATCCATGGGATTTTCCAGCAAGAGTACTAGGTGGAGTGCCATTGACTTTTCCGAAAGCCCTCATTAGCTGCTTTCAATACATTACCCCAACTTTTCTTCACAGCAATCTTATGAATGATACTGTTCACTCCATTTTGCATGTGAGAAACAAAGACTCAGAAATATTAACTAGCTCAAGTGGCTGAGCTGAGAATCCATCTAATTCTAATGCTCAAGCTGCCTTCTTGGGACATGTCCCTTTTGAAGAAAGTTTCTTCTTTCCTTTTGGAAAAAAAATCTACCTAGAACAGAAGAGGGAAAAGTTAAGCCAATTCGTCATGAATTTGGAAGGAAGGCAAAGCTGTCATTCTCCAAAGCTCAAAAGAATTACAAAATGTAGTAATAAATTGCTTTTAGTGAAATATATAAGGGAAATCATACGAACAACAGTTGATGATTTTGTTTAAATAATATGAACGCCAAACATATAAATGTTTATCACAGTCCCTTTTTTATTAGAGTTCTACATGGACGGACTTTTTAAAATGATCATTATACACATCTGCTCCACATCTGTAGTCTGTCTACAACTTTACTGCTGGTGGCCACAGTGAAATCACACCATCTCTCTCCACTGTTAGACAAATCTGAGAGGCCTCCCCACTGAGCATAGTGTTAGGGAACAAAATGGAAGGAAAATGAGTGTTTGGGCATATGGCATGGAAGACCTAGGGCAGTCTGTAGAAGAGAAATTGAGAATCCAGAGAGTACCTAACATTTCAGATGGTTGAGGTATCCTAGGCAACAGAGCTATAGAAATACCCTAGAATAAGTACATTTGTAGATAGTAATGTTAAGATTTCAAGTTAGAAGGCCCAATCTGTCTATAAACTGTTCTATAGTTGATTGTTTTCTTTTTTTTTTTTTTAAGATTTATTTATTTTTATTTTTTCGTTGTGGTGAGTCATCGTTGCTAAACACGGGCTTTCTCTAGTGGCGGCGAGTGGTGCTACTCTTCGTTGCAGTGCCCAGGCTTCTCATTGCAGTGGCTTCTCTTGTTGAGGAGCACAGACTCTAGGCACACAGGCCTCCCTAGTTGGGGCACAAGGGCTTAGTTGCTCTGTAGCATGTTGGTTCTTCCTGCACCAAGGATTGAACCCATGCCTCCTGCATTGGCAGACAGATTCTTAACCACTGCACCACCACAGAAGCCCCTGTTTTTATTGTTGTTTTTCAACTTCAGTCTACAATCTGTGAGATGATAATTTTGTTGTTGTTGCTTAGCTTCTAAGTCGTGTCCAACTCTTTGCACCCCCATGGACTGTAGCCCATAAGGCTCCTCTGTCCATGGGATTTCCCAGGCAAGACTACTGGAGTGGGTTGCCATTTCCTTCTCCAGGGGATCTTCCCATCCCAGGGATCAAATCCATTTCTCCTGCATTGCAGGCAGATTCTTAACCACTGAACCACCAGGCAAGGTAAAGACAATAGTTATCACTGTGTTTATTCAGATTAAACGGTGAGTTAAATCATCAGTCCACAGAATTAGAGAGACCCAATCCACTGGATTGAACAAAATGCCTCTATTATTTCCCTAAGACTGTTAAATTTACATTACTTAAAATGAAAGACTTAAATATACACTTATGAGTCAGTGTAAATTATATCTAATGTGCAGGACAGAACAATGGCCCCTAAAGATGTTCATGTCCTACTACCTGGAACTGATGAATGCTACCAGGTTGCACTGGCAAGAGAAGTTAAAATTCCTGCTCAACTGACCTAGAGATGGCGATTAATCAGGTGGCCCAATGTAATCTCAAGGGTCCTCATCAGAGAAAAAGGGAGACAGAACAGAGAGGGTCAGAGTGAGTTGCAGTAATAAAGACTTGATTGACACTAGTTGATTTTGAAGATGGAAAGGAGCCATGAGGCAGTTTCTAAAAGCTAGAAAAGGAAAAAATCTACGGATTCTTACTAGAGTATCCAGAAGATAACACAGCCAATTTTTATCCCAGTGAGACCCATTTCAGATGTCTGACCTCCAGAGCGGTAAAGTAATAAATTTGCATTGTTGCAAGTAATTAAGTTTGCAGTTTTGTTTTTTTTTTTAAACAGTAGCAGAAGGAAAGTAACATACCTACTACAATCTTCCCTCTGATTCCAGGCAGGACTGATTCCAGGAGGTCCAGAGCATTCCAAAATTAGAGGATGCTCAAGTCCCTTATATAAAATGGGAGAGTACATGAAGAACCTACTGTAGAGCACATGGGAACTTTGCTCAGTGTTATGTGGCAGCCTGGATGGGAGGGGAATTTAGGGAAGATACAGGTACATGTAGGGCTGAATCCCTTTGCTGCTCACCTGAAACCATCACAACATTGTTAATCAGTCATGCCCCAATACAAAATCAACAGTGAAAAAATAAAGAGATAAAATGGAGTACTCAGTAGGTAAAGAATCTGCCTGCAATGCAGGAGACACTGGTTTGATCCCTTGGTCTGGAAGATCCCTTGGAGAAGGGAAAGGCTACTGATTCCAGTATTCTGGCATGGAGAATTTCTTGGACTGAATAGTCCATTGGGTTGCAAAGAGTCGGACACAACTGAGTGACTTTCACACAACAGTATTCTGAAACAAAATGTTAATGAGTATAAATGTCTAAGAATACTGACTCATAAATATACTTAAATTTTAGATACTGACGAAAGTATTGTTGATTCCCAAAGGAAGTTTAGGGCATTTAAATGCCATTAAAGATGTTAAAAGAGGGAAGAGAGACAGTAACTGAAACAATGAAATAGGATGTAGACCATTGGTAATTGTTGAATAGTGGATGGGGCTCATTATATCATTCTACATACTTTTCTGAATGTTTAAACACCTTTATAACCAAGTTTAAAAGCATTTTTTACATCCTCCACCTAATTAAATAACTTTAAGAAGGATCCCTTTAAGCAAAGCCAGTACTATATTAAACAAATGCTCTCTATTTCTTTTCCTAGAATGAAATATGAAAGGCAAAAATCTAAACCTTTTCTCTTGTGATTTAATATGAAGCCTTTGCTATTGTTATACTTCCACTGGAGATGATAAATACCACATTTTCCTAGCAGATGACTTGCTTTCTGACTAGGTTTGAAAAGCAAAACTCTCTGTGTCTACTCACAGAGAATTATGTGAACATTTTTGGTTCTAATAGCATAAAGAAATACTCCTAGAGATGAGATTGGAACATGTGAAACCAGAATACAATGGATCTGTATGATAAAAATCAGAAGAACATAAAAATATAGCATTGCATGATGAAAAAGTATAATACTATTCTTGATAAGTGTAATTATTAATCCCACTTTTGCTAGCATTATGTGAAAATTGATATTCCAAGTCATGTGATGCATTCTATCAGAGTTTGAAAAATAGATAAACAGAAACTAAGTTTCTATGAGATTAGAACAAAAAAGAAATAGAAATTTTCCAAAGAATTGGGTGAGTTTTATGACTTCCTGGAGATAATCAAATAACCAACATGATGAGCTACTATAAAGTAGACATTTTTATTTTTTTAATTATTGAATTGATTAGCCACTTATGGTCTGGGAAAAGGAGAAATATTTAAATCATATTGGCTCACACAGAAAGTTTTGCATAGAAGCAAGCCTACTTGTAAATCCATTAGAAGAATTAGCCAATTGGAATAAAAAAGGAAAAAGAAGGTCTGTGCTTCTTCTTTGCGCCAGTATAGCTCTGAGCGTCTTGGTGCCTACATAATTTTATTATCTATTGTATATTTTTATATCTCTGCTGTCTCTCGATAGTCCCTTTCCTTATATCAAGGCTGCAGCAGTATATTTCAGAGAAAGTAGAGCATCATTCTAAAAAGTTTACATCTAAAATCCTTATGGAAATCATGTCTCCTTGTCTTAATTTTACTTGTTTTCTGGACAGTAGATCATAGATTCTGATTCTTGGCCTTTGTCTATACTTATTCCTTAAAATAAGTCTCTATTCTTACAGATTTATACATCATCATGCAACATTAGGAAACATAACATAAATTTTCTCTTCCAATTCCCAGAAAGTATAAGACCTAATTAAAAAAAATTCTGTATTTAAATGGCTCCAGAAAGGTTTCTACAAATTCAACTGTTACCATTTTATCTTTTTATCACCATCACCTAGAAGCATTTCCCTACATTTGATCTATGCAGTGTGAGAACTTGGCTTCTGGTTGTCTTTGATGAAGATGGAAAACAGCTGGTAACCATTATATATTTATATACCTTCAAACACTGAAAGACTGTTATTAGGTTACCTTTCTTCCCTTTTCCAAGATAAGCAAGTCCTATGTCTTTAACTCTTTCTTATAATTTCCATTTTCCAACTCTTTCATCAATATCCATTGTCTATCCATCACCAACATCTTCTGAATCCCCTTGAAATTTCAGAGTTCTCTTAAGATGTGGGGCCCCAAACTGGAAAGTACTTTCTTACAAATTTCTGACCAGTGCTGAGGAAGAGAAAGTACCATCTATTTATCCATCTGTCTATTTAAAGTTAAGTGATCATGGACGGGCTGCCACCATAGGCCATAGAGGGGCTACCACCATAGGCTGGGTATATTTTGGTGCTCAAGTAGCATGAACATCAAAGGCGAAAAAGCTGCCTGTTTTTGTCTTAAGCTCTTGGCTTCAGTGAGACCACACCTAAAAGGGACCTTAAGACTAGTCTAAAACCAAATAGTAGACAATGTCTGGTCTAAATCAAAGACAGAGGTTTTCTTCTGACTCAGAATCATTATCTTTGAAACCACTTTTTCTTACATGGTTAAAGTCTGATTATCTAATTCTACTAGGGGGTGGGGTGTAGGGCAGGGGGTTGTGTGTGTGTGAGACAGGAAGAGACAGAGAGACTGAAATAGTTCTTCCTTGTTCATAAATCTTTGCCAGTCTTAAAATGCAGACAGTTTCCTTATGAACACATATGAGGCTTATTTGTTTTATTTCATAAAAGAAGCTAAATTATCTAGCCAAATTCCCCATATACTAAAGCAGGAAGTTTATTCCATTCTCCTTTTAATTTTTCTGCCCACAGTATCTGATGCTCACCTCCTTTGAATTGTTTTTTCAACTCATTCACTTTGTTTTCCCCTCTTTTCCTTTATTTTCCTGTTCAGTTTCCCTCCCTCTCATTCATCGTATCTAATATCCACATACAACAACTGTGAATGAAGCAGAAAGGATCTGGTGAAAATATGAGGGTGGGGTAGGGGAGGAGAGCTTTAGTTAAAGATAGAAAGTTGCCACAATCCACCTTTGAAAACATCAAATAAGGATGCTGGTATTCGGTGCACATAATTCGGAAGTAACAGAGAAGACAGGATATAAAGTTTTGTGACATCAAAAAAATGTCACAGCATCCCAGACTCAATCTTCTGACAGTTCAAAATTTGAGACGCTTATATTTCTAAGATGAGTCGAGTTGTATTTCAGAAAAAATAAAGTTTGGAATTAAGCAGTCCATTTAAAAAAAAAAAGAAAGAAAAGAAAAATTCTCTCCACAGCCTGGGGGAGAAAAATCTAGATTCTCCACTTCAAAAGAAGCTCTATTTATTAGTGTGGCGAAAGTGAGAATTAAGCCCAAGAGTCAGAGGAAGAGAGAGAGGCACCCCAGCTCTGACAAACCACGGCCAGGCTGGGTGCTCACAGCCAACCTGTTTGGCAAACTGGTGTCTGAAAATATTATGTCTCAAGTGTAGGAAGCACTGCAGGCGGACGGTTTGCGGTGTTATCAGACAAAAATCTCCGTGTACCTGGACTCCGTGTCCAAGTCTCTTCAAGCTCCAGGCTTCGCACCAAGTTATGTCAACATATGACTCAGAAGAGGCGGAAAGGGGAAAAACAGGCACAAAGAAGGCAAAGCTGAGGAGAAAAAGAGCAAATACAAATATAAGCCAAAGTAAGCCAGCTTGGTTCTGAGGAGAACTGCAAATACATTTTTTTTTTTTAAACCAGTCAAAGGTAACAGGGAGGGATGAATGTGCATCTTCTCCTGACTAGACCTTTCTTCTCATCTCAGGGGAACAAAGAGATAATCAAAAAATGTGTAAGATATAGAAAGAGAATTAACATTGCCCTTTAATGTAAACCAATTATTGCCAGGAAGTGCCAGAAAGTGCCAATTATTTGTATTCTAGTCTCTCAGCTCCAATAGGGGATTTGTGTAAGGTTTTTTGAGCAGTTTATAAAGAGAGCTCATTCATTGCTATTAGAAAATGATATTGAGGAAAATCAGATCTTTTGTTTGGGGATAAACTCCTGGACATAAGTCTCTCCCATCCCTCAACATCAGATACTAGGCATTAACACTCACCTGAAATATCATCTTGGTTAATTTGAGGATCAAAGTGCACTCCTTTAAAATGAACTCACCAGTAATATAAAAAAAGCTTCCGTGAAATAAAAAAAATTTTAAAGTTTTTTTTATGTGTATCATTTTTAAAGTCTTTATTGAATTTGTTACAACTTTGTTTCTGTTTTATGTTTTGGTTTTCTGGCCACAAGGCATGGGGGATCTTAGCCCCCTGACCACGGATCAAACCCACACCTTCTGCGTTAGAAGGTGAAGTCTTAACCACTGACTGCCAAGAAAGTCCCAGAAAGCTTTTATTTCTCCTATCTGTTGGTCAGAGTTATCACCAACAGAAAATGCTGACAGAAAAGAAAAATTTTTTACATTTCTTTTCCAGTATACAACAGCAATTATGTTCCGGTAAAAGGGCAGTGATTTCTGTTTCAAGTACCAGTGCTAAATAAAGCCAGTGAACCTGCTGGCCTGGGTCTGAATAAAAAGTGATGTTTTGCAGACTGTATAACTTATGATGTGTACTCAGTGAGGCCATCAGCATACCTATAGAGTGAATAAGTCCCTGAATCAGTCTCCTGGAAAAAGGAGGGTGTGACACAAAAAAATGCCTCGAGAATTTGACCTATTTTTCCAGACAATTTAGAAAAATCCAGTGTTCTTTAGCTTAATATAATAAGCAGTGCAATCTCAAATATGGAGATTATTTGAGATCAAGTAATCTCAAATACATTTAATAAAATCTTATGTCCTGATCCTCCTGACTCCTCAGACACAGTCAACCACATAAATACCAGAATATAAAGAGGAGGTGAATGCTAGATAGGGGTGGAAAGATGGCAAATTCCATTCTGCTAGGAAAGACTGGTTTAAGAGTTTAAAATTGTATTTGGAAACTAGGAAGACATTTTAATAGAATTTTTTTTTCTCTTAAAAGTAAAAAGGAATATTTTTCATCTTCTTTTGTATATTTTATACAAAAGTCCTAAATACTTCACAGGTGTTTCTAGCAATATTCTGTGCTTTGAGGAAAAAAAAGGGAGGGGGGAGGGTAATGGATGTTAATGACTATGAAATATTAATGACCCAAGGGGTCGTATGTAATAAAACCCATGTTGCCCAATATGATAAACTGAGTAGGGCAATAAATGTGACTTTTCTAATTTTAACTACAGTATAATTATAGAATAACGGAGAAGGCAATGGAACCCCACTCCAGTACTCTTGTCTGGAAAATCCCATGGATGGAGGAGCCTGGTAGGCTGCAGTCCATGGGGTCGCGAAGAGTCAGACACGACTGAGCCACTTCACTTTCACTTTTCACTTTCATGCATTGGAGAGGGAAATGGCAACCCACTCCAGTGTTCTTGCCTGGAGAATCCCAGGGACGGGGGAGCCTGGTGGGCTGCCGTCTATGGGGTCGCACAGAGTGGGACACGACTGAAGCGACTTAGCAGCAGCAGCAGCAATTATAGAATAAAATGAGTTGTGAATCCAATCCCTTCTTTAGGACTTTTGTTCTAGACATGTTTTCCTTAAGAAACTTGGGAACAAAGGGTGCCCGTGAACCAATGTGAAAGCACATTCTAAAGAGAGTAGACGGCCATGCTGGGGTTAGCCCGTGAGAAAGAGACCAACTGAACATCACTGCCACTACCACTCTGTATCCAGACCGTGCCAGCCTGACGGGTATGTGACGGCAAAGTCAGTGGTCCAGACACCCGGTAGTCACTGAATATATGTGCTCAGTCATGTCTGACTCCTTGCGACCCCATGGACTGTAGCCCGCCAGGCTCCTCTGTCCATGGGATTTTCCAAGCAAGAATACTGGAGTGGGTTGCCATTTCCTTCTCCGGGTGCTCTTCCTGACCTAGTGATCGAACCCATGTCTTTTGCGGCTCCTGCATTGGCAGGCAGCTCTTTACACACTGCTCCACCTGGGGAGCCCACTGAGACTCCATATCCCCATGCATGTTGAGGGTAATGGCTGACTATGGCTGATAGAGTCTGAGCCTTTCTGCTTCCAAACTGCAGTGTTTAGAGTCCTGACTGCCCTGTGGTAGACCTGCTCAACTTTGCTTGAGTTTTTTATAAATTGCTATTCCAAATTTTTCAGAACTTGAGAAAGGGAGGTTTGAAACTGACGTGTGCGGGGAAAAAAATGACTACTGGGTGATGCTAATCTATCACCTTATTTTGTAGAACTAGTGCTGCAAAATAATAAGCAAAGGTTATAAACACTGCTCTGGAAACTGAACAGGTCCTGTTCAGTTAAATGACTGTTTCATTTAAATGACTGTAACAGTTAAATGACTGTTCTAGAGCAAATAGAAAGAATTTCTGCCTGTGTACCAGCAGTCTGGTATGCACGTAGAGCAGAACTTTCAAGCATCATTAGCAAATAAAAATAGAGGACCAAAAAAATTAAGTTACATGACATGGTGCCTAGCTACTTGTAGAATCTTAATCAGTGTTTCTTGGATAGGTGGTCGAGTAGATGGATGGATGGAAGGAAAGAAGAAAGGAAAGAAAAAAGAAACGATTACCATCACCCCAACAGCTTGGGAGTCAACATTTTCATTACTATCTAGAATAAATATTTGCCTTTGGACACCAAAGGGAGAGGTTGCTGGAAGGGACAACTGTCCTCCAAAATCCTGTTTCTCTCCTTGTTCACTAACCCCAAATAAGAGGGGGCCTGGGGTGGATGGGTTCAGGATAAGGACAACTTGGGGGCATGGTAACTTATAGAAAATGTTCTGAAGGAAAGGGCTTGAGGTTTGGAATGTGGATCTCTGATATTTCTACCTCTCTCTAAGTAATAGAGCCACAGATCAATTTGTTTGCAAATTCTAGCCTATGAAGGGTAGAATCTTCAAGAATGGGAGGTCACTTAAACAGCATAAGCTGTTCAAAACCTATTAGAATGAGGGCGAAGGACTGGGAGATAGTATCTGAATAGGACTCTGAAGAATAAATTGGGAGTCTGCCACTCAGACGTGAGGGCAAAGGACATTACCGATGAAAAGCTATATATGCAAATACATGGAGGCATAAATGATGGGTCAGGTGTAGAAAATAACTAGCCCATCTGTCCTCTCAGAATTTGGGATGATGGCACAGAAGCTAAGACTGAAAAGAAGCTGTAGCCTGTGAAGGGCTATGCATCTCAAGCTAAGGAGGCTGGAATTTATCCTGTAACTAATAGAAGAGAGATATGTTCAAAACTTAGATGCTTTTTAAGAAATAAGAAATGACTTTGTATCATGTACAAGCTGCCTTATAGACATCGCTTTTTATTTCAGAACAACTCCACAAAGTAAGTCCTGTATCATTCAAATTTACAGGCTATGTCAAAAACTGAGGTCAGCATTAAGTCATTTGCATGGAAGTGGTAAGATGTGAACCTGGGTCTTGCTTCAGGCTCATGATCTTCTCATTGTACTATGTTGCCTACTGTGATGTAGAGGATAAATTGGAAAGGAAACACAGTAGAGGCAATGAGACATATTAGGAGGCTATTACACTGTTCAGGGAAAATAAAAAGAGATTCATAGTTAACTATCTCTAGGATAAAAACCAAAGACCAAAGGAAAGAGATTTTCAAGAAAAAGGGATGAGATTTAACATGACAAGTCCCTGATGGTTCTTTCAAGAGACTTCCAGAAGAGAGGCAGAAGATAGGGTGGGAGATGAGGGGTATGAGCCAGATCACAGTGGCTTGCAGAGTAAATGGGCGATGATAGTATAGAAATGGTCTGAAAGTATGCTTAAGAGCCTTCTGCACTATCTTCTCTAAGTCCTTTCATATCACTTCTAGGACCACTCATCATAATTGTTTGAGATCAGAATAATTTATATTATCAGAAACTATGTTATGCTTAGAGAAACACTTCTATTTGTCATCAAAACATACTGGAGGAGAGATGCTGTCTCATAAAATTAGGAGTTAATTTCTGAGATATTCAAAGCTGTGGAAAAGTCCTGGCTTCAACAGGATGGTAACAGATTTCTCATGACATCTCTGAATATTGCACTAAGAAATACACATGTGTCTTTCTACCTATATCCAGGCCAGTCACTGTAGTACTCCAAATTAGAGATGAACCTTTTGCTCTAAAGAAAAATATAGAGGAGCTATTTGAGGTCTTAGTACCACTGAATAAATTGTGCATTCTATAGGCTTCCCAGGTGGTACTAGTGGTAAAGAATCTGTCTGCCAATGCAGCAGATGCAAGAGACCTGATTTCGATTCCCAATCTTCAGGATTGGGAAGATCCCCTGAAGAAGGAAATGGCAATCCACTCCAGTATTCTCACCTGGAAAAATCTCATGGACAAAGGATCCTGGTGGGTTACAGACCATGGGGTTACAAAGAGTCAGACATGACTGAGCACTTGTCAGCAGCAACATGGACTTATTTAATTATACTCTTACTAACGCTTCATATTCAACTCTATAGCGATTATAAAAGGACTCGGCAGAAAGACCTTAAGAAGCTCACATATGTAGTATTTGTAGTTAATAAACTTCTCAGTATCTTTAAGGTAAGATCTTTACAAAGATTGGCCTTGTCTATTAATGTGTGTGTGTGTGTGCGCGTATGTGTGCGTGTGTGTGTGTGGTAGTTGCTCAGTCATGTCCGACTCTTTGCAACCCCATGGACTGTAACTGTAGCCCGCCAAGCTCCTCTCCCCATGGGATTTCCCAGGCAAGAATACTGGAGTGGGTTGCCATTCCCTTGTCCAGGGGATCTTCCTAGGTATCAAACCCCAGTCTCCCATGCTGCAGACAGATTCTTTACCATCTGAGCCACCAGGGAAGCCCTGTCTATTAACAGTTGATCATTGATGATATGGCTGTAGATTACAAATTATCAATGATCCAGAAGTAGTTTCAATTGTTTTTTAGAATGTCTGTTATTTTTCAAATCCTTGAATTTCCTAGAACTCTAGAGTTTTTTCCCCAGAGATCTTACAAAGGTCCTATATCTAAATATCAATCAGAACACAGAAATTACTTTAGATGTTTCCAACAGAGGAGTTTAATACAGTAAATTAATACACTGTATATGGAAGTTGACAGAAGACAAGTAAAGGATGATTATAAAACCAGAGGTTAGAAAAGCAGTAGCCACAATCACTAGGAGAAAAGGAGATATCAGTATTACTGAAGTTTCAAAGCCAAGTCCCAATGCCAAGTGGGACCATGGTGGAGAACGCAATGGCAGCTAGAGCCACAGAAGAGACAAAGGAGAGACAGATTTGTTGCTCAAAGCAGAGAGAGAAGAGAAATATCTTATTTTCTCCCTTTCTCCTAATCTCCAGTCTCTCATTTGTGTTTCCTATCAGCTTAATCTCTCCCCATGGCAGAGTGCAAGGGAATCTGAGAAGTGGAGCTCCCTCCAGTATGTAGTAGGGCAGGGAATATATTTGAAAACAAAACAGACAAATGACTGGAGAAAGGCACGAATATTTAAGCAATATGTCAGTCATGGGCTCAATCAGAAAGCCTGAACTCAGAGAAAAACTCATAAATAGGTAGAGAAGAAGAATCTAGTTGTCACAGTTTCCCATAACCACTGATAATGATAAAATTCTGATGTATTTTAAAGAAAGGGAAAAAAATGCTAACAATCTCATAAAAGGAGAGCATAGTGGGCATCCAAATAATGAGGGAATTTTTGGAATGAGCACTTCCATTGGCACCTTCTTGGGTTACCCTATCCGGCTATCAGCATGTCGCCAACTGAGGTAAGTATTATGTGCAACACCAGATGTGATCCAAAGCCAAGCAAAACTGACCTTCCCTGGGGCTCCACACTTCCTACTGTCAAGTCTGCCATTCCTGGGTTGCTTCATAACTTATTGGAAATACCATTCGACGGGGCTGGTCTCAGAAAAATGTTGCTTTCTGGGATGTTGTAGCGTCATTCACTTTCCAGCCAAAATTGGTTTCTTATGTTAACAATAAACCACAATTTCCTATTAATTATTCTTCAGCTTATGTGAAGATGCTATGCACCATAAAAATAGTAACAATGGGGGCTAACATTGAGAAGTGCTTCAGAGAATACCACTGACATAATGAGTTCATTCCACGAGTCAAAATCTCCCAGCTGCTCAATTTTCTTTTTTTCTTTTTCTGATTTTTAGAAAAATTTATAAAGCAATTGTATTTTTTTTTCTTTTTTATTAATTTTTATTGAAGTGTAGTTGTTTTACAATGTTGTATTAGTTTCTGGATTTAATCTGTCATAGGAATACATATATCTCCGCTTTTTTCTATTTCCTTCTCATTTAGGTCACCACAGAGCATTGAGTGGTGTGCTCAATGTGTGTGCTCAAAAACAGAGTGATAAAAATCACAAATGCACAACTAACTACAGTTCTGTAACTACACTGTTGGCCACAATTAACATGATTCTGAGGGAACCAGACTGACCTTACATACAAGTCCCCCTCTCCCGCAAAACTGAATGAAAAAACAAAGTCAGCATCTTTTAAACCAGTGGCCACAGAGTAAAAACTGTGCATTGCTGTCCATTCATTTAAAAAGCAAAGTCACTAGGATGGTATAAAAGTGATAACCAGTGCCTTTGTAACTGATGATGAACACATGTTCTCTAAGGTTGAGAATTATCTCCACTCTCTCTGCATAACCAGGGATAAGATGCAAAAGACAGTGAGGAGGCGGGGGCAGGCCCTAGCAGGGACCGCAGTGCTGCGGGCTTTATCATTGGCACTCTTCCCAGAGTGGTCAGTTGCACTATATTCAAACTCCAAAGGACATTAGTTATCTATTTTATAGATAATTAGATAGATCATGATAATTATCTATAGATACATATAACTATAATTATAGATAATAACTAATTAACCATTTGTTATCTATTTTATGCATAGTAGTAGATATGTCAGTCCCAATCTACCAATGCATCCCACCCCTCATACCCCTCTTGGTAACCATAATTTGTTGTCTATATCTGTGACTCTATTTCTGCATTGCGAACAAGTTCATCTCTACCATTTTTCTAGATTCCACATTTAAGCAGTATTATACAACATTCATTTTTCTCTTCCTGACATACTTCACTCTGTATGACAGCCCTTAGGTCCCCCCATGTTTCTGCAAGTGGCACTTTTGTTCCTTTTCATGGCTGAGTAATATTTTGTTGTATATGTGGGCCACATTTTCTTTACCCATTCCTCTGTTGATGGATATTTAGGTTTTTTCCATGTCTTGTCTATTATAAATAGTGCTGCAATCAACACTGGGGTGCATGCATTCTTTCGAATTATGGTTTCTGCCTAAAAGTGAGATTGCTGAGTCATATGGTAGCTCCATTTTTAGTTTTTTAAGGTACCTCCATATTGTTCTCCATAGTGACTGTACCAATTTATATTCCCACCAATAGTATACACTTTCTCCACACATTCTCCAGTATTTATTTTTGTAGAGTTTGTGATGATGGCCATTCTGGCTGGTGTGAGGTGATACCTCATTGTAGCTTTGATTTGCATTTCTGTAATAATAAGTGAAAGTCTCTCATAACAGAAAAGAATGTGAAAAAGAATGTAGGCAGATATATACATGCATATTGAGACTTCCTTGTACAGCAAGGAGATCGAACCAGTCCATCCTAAAGGAGATCAATCCTAAATATTCACTGGAAGGACTGATGTTGAAGCTGAAACTCCAATACTTTGGCCACTTGATGCGAAGAGTTGACCCATTGGAAAAGACCCTGATTCTGGGAGGGATTGGGGGCAGGAGGACAAGGGGATGACAGAGGGTGAGATGGCTGGATGGCATCACCAACTCGATGGACATGGGTTTGGGTGGACTCCGGGAATTGGTGATGGACAGGGAGGCCTGACGTGCTGCAGTTCATAGGGTTGCAAAGAGTCGGACACGACTGAGCGACTGAACTGAACTGAACTGAATAATTAGTGATGTTGATCATCTCTTCATGTGTTTGTTGGCCATCTGTATGTGTTCCTTGGAGAAATGTCTATTTAGGTCTTCTGCCCATTTTTTGATTTTTTTTTCACCAATACAATATAAACCTCATTTGAAGTAATACAAATATAATACAAACCTAATTTGATTATCATTATACTGATATACACAGTGTTGAAGACACATATTTGGTGGTTATGATGTATTCTCTCCTTGCCTAGAGAACAACAAAAATAATAGTATGGAATCTTAATGTCCAGAACTGTCACAGGACATCCCTGGAGAGACTGTGACACTTTCAGAGAAGGTGCTGATGATAAAGATGTGCTTGAAGCATATCTTCTGCCTGAACAAGTTTGATGATTAACTTCACAGAAGCCTAAAATGCTTTACAATGGTGAAAAAGGGGAAATTCTTGAGGAATTCAAGACACTCAATCATTCACTCACAAAATAGCAGTAACAGTTAACATTTCAGTTCAGTTCAATTCAGTCACTCAGCCGTGTCCTACTCTTCGAAACCCCACGGACAATAGCACGTTAGGCCACCTTGTCCATCACCAACTCCCAGAGTCCACCCAAACCCATGTCCATCAAGCTGATGATGCCATCCAGCCATCTCATCCTCTGTCGTTCCCTTCTCCTCCTGCCCCCAATCCCTCCCAGAATCAGGGTCTTTTCCAATGAGTCAACTCTTTGCATGAGGTGGCCAAAGTATTGGAGTTTCAGCTCCAGCATCAGTCCTTCCAATGAATATTTAGGATTGATCTCCTTTAGGATGAACTGGTTGGACCTCCTTGCAGTCCAAGGGACTCTTAAGAGTCTTCTCCAACACCACAGTTCAAAAGCATCAATTTTTCAGCACTCAGCTTTCTTCACAGTCCAACTCTCACATCCATACATGACCACTGGAAAAACCATACCCTTGACTAGACAGACCTTTGTTGGCAAAGTAATGTCTCTGCTTTTTAATATGCTATCTAGGTTGGTCATAACTTTCCTTCCAAGCAGTAGGCGTCTTTTAATTTCATGGCTGCAGTCACCATCTGCAGTGATTTTGGAGGGCCCTCCCCCTCCGCAAAAAGTCTGACACTGTTTCCACTGTTTCCTCATCTATTTGCCATGAAGTGATGGGACTGATTGCCATGGTCTTAGTTTTCTGAATGTTGAGCTTTAAGCCAACTTTTTCCCTCTCCTCTTTCACTTTCACCAAGAGGCTTTTTAGTTCTTCTTCACTTTCTGCCATAAGGGTGGTGTCATCTGCATATTTGAGGTTATTGATATTTCTTCCAGCAATCTTGATTCTAGCTCGTGTTTCTTCCAGCCTAAAATTTCTCATGATGTACTCTGCATATAAGTTAAATAAGCAGGGTGACAATATACAGCCTTGACATACTCATTTTCCTATTTGGAACCGGTCTGTTGTTCCATGTCCAGTTCTAACTGTTGTTTCCTGACCTGCATACAGATTTCTCAAGAGGCAGGTCAGGTGGTCTACTATTCCCATCTCTTTCAGAATTTTCCACAGTTTATTGTGATCCACACAGTCAAAGGCTTTGCCATAGTCAATAAAGCAGAAATAGATGTTTTTCTGGAGCTCTCTTGTTTTTTCGATGACCCAGCAGATGGTGGCAATTTGATCTCTGGTTCCTCTGCCTTTTCTAAAACCAGCTTGAACATCTGGAAGTTCACGGTTCACGTATTGCTGAAGCCTGACTTGGAGAATTTTGAGCATTAGTTTACTAGGGTGTGAGATGAATGCAATTGTGCCGTAGTTTGAGCATTCTTTGGCATCATCTTTCTTTGGGATTGGAATGAAAACTGACCTTTTCCAAAACTGTGGCCACTGCTGAGTTTTCCAAATTTGCTGGCATATTGAGTGCAGCACTTTCACAGCATCATGTTTTAGGGTTGGAAATAGCTCAACTGGAATTCCATCACCTCCACTAGCTTTGTTCGTAGTGATGCTTCCTAAGGCCCACTTGACTTTACATTCCAGGATGTTTGGCTCTAGGTGAGTGATCACACCATTGTGATTATCTGGGTTGTGAAGATCTGTTTTATATAGTTCTTCTGTGTATTCTTGTCACCTCCTCTTAATATCTTCTGCTTCTGTTAGGTCCATACCATTTTTGTCCTTTAATGAGCCCATCTTTGCATGAAATGTTCTCTTGGTATCTCTAATTTTCTTGAGGAGATCTCTAGTCTTTCCCATTCTATTGTTTTCTTCTATTTCTTTGCACTGATCACTGAGGAAGGCTTTCTTATTTCTCTTTGCTATTCTTTGGAACTCTGCATTCAAATTGGTATATGTTTCCTTTTCTCCTTTGCTTTTCACTTCTCTTCTTTTCACAGCTATTTGTTAGGCCTCCTTAGAGAGTCATTTTGCTTTTTTGCATTTCTTTTTCTTGGGGATGGTTTGCAGACTAAGAACTGCTATACACACGGCACATCACTTAAGTTTTAAACCTTACAGCAACTCTATCATTTTCATTTTAAAGAAACAAGGAAACCAAGGCAATAAGAGACAAATTTTCTTTCTTTTTTTTCTTTTGACCGTGCTGTGCAGCTTATGAAATTTCAGTTCCCTGACCAGGGATCGAACTTGCATCCTTGGCAGTGAAAGTACAGACCCCTAACCACTGGGCTGCCAAGGAATTCCCTAGATTAATTTTCTAATCCTAGGAAATAAGAACTTGCCCTAGGACCACACAATCAGTGTCAGATACAGGAATGAACCCAGGAAGACTGGTCCCAGAATCCATACCATTAAATACTCTACTCTACGCCTATTTCTTCTAAATGCTTATTACATTGTTTTGGCCAGCTTATTGCAGCACTTTCAGAGAATATTTGCCTGAAAGTTTTGGCCGGAAGTGTTGCCTGATGAACTGAAATTGATTTAGATATTACAATTGTAGATTACATTGCTGCATGCAAACCTCCTTCTATCCTATAGGGATTATCTTTGCTCAGCGGTCCTTATGGATTTCTCAGGACCACACTAGGAGAAGAACTATGTTGTTGACTCCTATAAACACCTGGAATTAGCTTTCAGCCATATGAGCTAGTTGCTATAGATTGTTGTAAACAATTTACCTTAATCAAGCTTAAGGGGTTTTGTGGATAGGAATCTTACTTAAGCTGCCAAAATTGGAGAAAGTCAAGCTGAAATGGTGATGCTGACCTATAAGTTAACTGAAATGTTTATCTGAGGAGTCAGTCCACACATCCTGATGGATTTCTTCAGCTCATTCTGTGACTCCAAGGTCAACCACAAGAGCCATTCTACTGCATTACAAATGAGGAAATAGCTCTAAACTTGCTGCAACCATATGGTTTCAGCTCACATGAGAACTTGCTCAATAAATAAGAATATTACTTAATTAATACTTTGTATATATTGCTTACTCATCTACACCCTAAAAATTATTTTTTTTAAATTACAGAGATAGATCAAAGTAAGATCTGGCTTGTTCTTGCTTCATAAAAGGTATGTAGGGTGACATCATGTTATTATCAAGATGTTCCTCCAAGAGCAGACCTAAAGGAAGCATTTTACTCCAAGCTAATTAGTTATTTTCTAGTTCTAAGGACTCACAAAAATCATGAAACAATA
The DNA here is from genome assembly GCF_963930625.1 of Muntiacus reevesi. Classification (NCBI taxonomy): domain Eukaryota; kingdom Metazoa; phylum Chordata; class Mammalia; order Artiodactyla; family Cervidae; genus Muntiacus; species Muntiacus reevesi. Next base: position 132,960,509 of record NC_089251.1, read on the forward strand.
ATTCTCTGGCCACGTCCTGTTCTGAAGTAGTCTCACTAGTTTCTCTTCTCAAAGCAATCCATATTTAATAAAAGGGAGACATTCTAAGTATGCCAGGAATTGTTAGGGCTAAGCATCAGTTCTTATGATGCAATGGAACTCAAATTACATGGCAATGTGATTCTTACAGTGTTAACTATCTTGAAGGCTGTAACAGTTTTCTATGGGTGTACACTAAACTACTCCAAAATATAGAGGCTTAAATAATAATAACACTTATTTTGCTCACCAATCTGCAATGTAGGCAGAGCTCAATAAGGATAGCTCATCTCTGCTCCACTTGACATTAGCCTCCTCAGAGGCAAGGGTGCCTGGAATCTTCTGAAGGCTCATTGAGTCACATAAGTGGTGACTGATGAGAGCTGTCAGCTTAGCTATTAACTGGAATTTTAACCAAGACACCTACACATAGCTTCTTCATGTGGCCTAGACTTCCTCAAGACATGGTGGCTGATTCCAAACAGGCAAGTGCCCTGAGCTAGAGAGAGAAAGTCAGACAGAGGCTGGATTTCTTTCTCTGTCCTAACCTTGGAAGTCATGCAATGCCACATCCATCACATTCTATTGATTGAGGCAGTTAGAAAGATGCACCTAGGTGCAAGGGGAAAAAATAGGTCCCACCTCGGAAAGGGGGAGTGCCAGTGCCCCAGTGTAAGAAGAGCACATGGACTGGAACATACACTGGCAGCAATCTTAGGAAAAATAATCAGTCACAAAGGCCTACTAGTTTTTTTGCTCTTGTTTTTGAGTCAGCCCAGTCAGAGCAATGCCACTCTGGGAGACTTGCTTTACAGTTTCTAATGCTTTGAGGATGCCCATCAAAGGCGTTTTTCTTCTTTCTGAATTCAAAGAGAAGATTATGTCTTTTTCTCTTCCTTTTACATTGACAAAACTCCATATAAAATATATGAAAGACTGTAGGGAGCATGATTGGCAGCTATTTGTATTATAGACAGAATCTTATTTTATGTCTGTGGTCTTTAGGGTAATTTTTGTAATGAACTAAAGGGGAAATATGAAGTGTTATATGGAAGGTTATACAAATTTATAATAAAGGTTATAAATTTTAATATGATTCATTAGCTTTAAAATATTGTGAAAATTATATTACAAAACACAATTGCTGGATGCCTATACTTTCTTGTTTGGAAATATGGCTATTAGCCTTTTCCTCATATCCTTGGAATGTTGAAAATATTATAAAGCTAAAAAAAAAACCTTTGCAACCAGAGGATAATCATTTTATCTTTAAATTTGCAGGTGATAAATCAGATTCTACCATAGTCAACATTTGCTGACAATACACACCAAGATGATTTGATGAGATTCAGTGTATTGACAGTCGATTCCCAAAGAGCACAAGAACCCCAACAGTACAGTCATCCCTAGAGGACTGGTCCCAGAACCCCCATCAATTCAGTTCAGTTCAGTTGCTCAGTCGTGTCTGACTCTTTGTGACCCCTTGAACTGCAGCATGCCAGGCCTCCCTGTCCATCACCAATTCCTGGAGTCCATCCAAACCCATGTCCATTGAGTTGATCCAACCATCTCATCGCTACCAAAAATCCATGTATGCTCAGATTCCTTTCAGTCAGCCCTCCATATCTACAGGTTCTGACTCAGTGGATTCAACCAATCCTGGATTGCATCCCTAGATGTGGAATCCACTGGTAAAGGGGGTTGACTGTATTTCAAATCAACACTGTGTTTATTTGAAGATAGGATAATTACAAAGCTTCCATGCCTTTTGTAAATATTTTGCTTCCATCTAGATTTCACTAATTGTGCTCTATCATTTTCTATCAAATATTCTGAATTAAGAGGAAAAAAAAATCATGGAATGTATTAAGAAGATCAGGTCTCTGTGACTAACACAAGAGTAAATCCAACTGAAGAAACCATTGCCTACTCTTAATTCAGAAACCATTACTTAGTGGAAGAAAAAAAAAAAAAATCTGTTAAAAAAGGAGGGTCATTAATTCTAACACCTAAGCAGAGAATCTCAAAAAAAAAAAAAAAAAAAAGAGGAAGAAGAAGAAAGCAACAACATTTTCAATTTATGGGTATAATTCTACACACCTTCTGACAATAGTAAAATTCTGTCATATTCTTTAAGTTGGTAATTTTTTAAAGAAAGAAACAAAAAGCAGAAATTTCTCTAATTTGCTGCATCTGTTTTTTGGGGGAAAATGCTGAAATAGTGTTGTTTTAAAGGAAACATGCTCTGAACATTTGTAGACAAGACCCAAAGGAGGGTTTTTTGTGGAGGTTATTTTGTTTTTGTAGTGTCTGTACTTTCGTCTTTGTAGTGTCTATACTTTCAAAAATTCCCCTGGTAACTGAATTTTAAAGACTATTGCTCAAACCTGGTAGATTTGAGGCAAATTGTTTATGAAAGTGTTGTGAAAATAAAGAAGACTTGAATAAAGCCATCTTTAAAATTAGCAGCTATGAATTGAAGTGGTTGGAAATTAGGAAAAAAAATAATTCAGCATAGCCAAAATTGTTAGTGAGTCAAGATAATTTTTGCAAGGAGGTGTCTGAATTTGCAGGAAGGAGTGAAAGAATAAACAACTGAGGGGCTCAATTATTACAAATTAATGCAAAATAAATAGCCTGACTGGAATAACCATTACCCACCCACATACTTGCACATATTAGTCATGAGATGTCTGTCAATACCAACCTATAAGTCAATTTTACTCTTTTACAGTTGAACTTTGTCCATGAAGGAACAGAAAAGAAGGCCAAAATATAATAATTTAGGACTCCATGTTTCAAATATTGTTTTAATCTCATATATGTATATTTACAGTTGAACTTTGTCCATGAAAGAATAGGAAAGAAGGCCAAAATATAATAACTTAGGACTCCATGTTTCAAATATTGTTTTAATCTCATATATGTATATTTTTTCCCCCAAGATTGAATCAGTGTTTCAAAAAATTGTTCCACCTAAGCATTTAGCTAAACTAATAAAATGGCTATGATCTTTGAAGAAAAGAGAGATAAGGAAGAAGGGAGGACATAGGAGAATAGCAGTGAAATGAAGGAAAGCCAAAAAGAGAGAGAATGATTAGGAAATACAGAGGAGGAGAAACAAAAAAAGGAAGAAGCAAAAAATAAGGATACATGAGTCAGACACTCGCCCACTGCAGCCCACAACTAGATCCAGCCTATTCCCTGTGTGTGTTCTTTTTCTTTCTTATCTTCCATAGCAACCCTAGATAACATGTAACAATGGACGCAATTGTGTGTTCCAATAAGATTTTATTTAGGAGCACAAGTTTCTGTATAACCAATAAAGTTTTACGTATGGACACCCCAATTTTATGTATCATAACATATTGTTCTTCTTTTGATTTTTCTCCAACCATTTACAAAAATGTAAAAGCTATTCTAGGGAGGCTTTTGCGAAGCAAGTAGAGTATAGTGGTTGTGGCAGAGACTCTACAGCCATTAAAGGCTAAAATAATCATTACGTGGTCCTCACAAAAAAGGTTTGCAGACCCCTATAAATATTTATTAAATATAGACTGTGTACTCAGTACAACCCTCTATTCTAAGGAGGATACAAAAGAAAAAGAACAAAGATGTGATTTCCATCTTTTGTCCTCAGTAGGACAATTCCAAAAGAGACGAAGGTTCTGGCAAAAGATGTATGCGAACATCTGAAGATTAAACATGACTCCTCTGTTGGGTTGCTGATTCAAAGGGGACAATATGGGTTACCCTCACTTTCACTTTTCACTTTCATGCATTGGAGAAGGAAATGGCAACCCACTCCAGTGTTCTTGCCTGGAGAAGCCCAAGGACCAGGGACGGGGGAGCCTGGTGGGCTGCCGTCTCTGGGGTCGCACAGAGTCAGACATGACTGAAGCGACTTAGCAGCAGCAGCAGCACTAGGTTAAAAAAGAAATGAAATGCCCTAATGCTCTCCTTAAGTATTTTCCTTAAAAGCGGTGATTTTTCCACACTCAACAGTTGCACTGTCCAATACAATAGCCACTGACCATGTGTGGTTATTGAGCGCTTGACACAAGCTGGTCCAATTTGAGATGTGTTGTAATTATAATACATATCCCATGTCAAAGACCTATGATGAAAAAAAGAATAAGAAGTATCTAATTAGTATATTTTTCTAGATTTTGATTACATGCTAAAGTAATATTCTGGATATATTTGGTTAGAGTAAATATTTTATTCAAATTAATTTTGCCTATTTTTTAGACTTTTAAAAATGTAGATACCACAAAATTTTAAATTACCTCTGTGTTTGCATTATACTTCAATTGGACAGAGATGCTTCAACATGCTGATTGACCCAATAGGTCTGTGTGAAAGAGGTAGATGCTCATTCCCTCAACTCTGCCTTTGTTCAAATGTCATCTAATTTAAAAGGTCACTAAATGTCAACTGTTCTTGTCATTTAGTCACTAAATCATGTCTAACTCTTCTGCAACCCCATGGACTGTGTAGCCTTCTAGGGTCCCTTGTCCGTGGGATTTCCCAGGCAAGAATAAGAGTGGTTTGACATTTTCTACTCCAGGGGATCTTCCTGATCCAGGGATGGAACCTGCGTCTCCTGCACTGGCAGGCAGGTTCTTTACCACTGTGTCACCAGGGAAGACCCGAATGTCAATTACGATTCCTAAATTCCCGACCTCCTTACCCAGCTCTATCTCCTTCCAGTTATATTGATTGTTTCTGGTCTCTTCTCCCTGCCTCTACTTCTAAAAGGCAGAACTGTATCTGTTTTTCCTCACTGTTGCACCCTTAGCACATAGAACAGTGCCTGGTACCTAGTAAACATTTTTTTAAAAAAAATATGATGAATGAATGAAAGGTAAATATTAAAAGAAGCTTTGCAAAATATTCTAGTGAAATATCTAGTATGGGAGGCCTTCAGGTAAGGTTGTCAGAGGTGGTACTTTTTTAAAAAATATTTTTCACCCCTTATCAGAGGTTTTCTTTTATTTATTTATTCTTACTTTTTAGCCAGGCCTTTAGGCATGCAGGATCTTATTTCCCCGACCAGGGATTGAACCTGTGCCCCTGCAGTGAAAGTGTGGAGTCCTAACTGCTGGCCCACTGGGAAGTCCCAGGTGGTGCTTTTTCAATCTGCTCTCCTATAAGCATATAGCTTCTAAATCACACCCAGCTATATTCCCTCAGCCTCTGCCCCTGATGCTGAGAGCTCGCTGTTCTTCACTTCTGGCTTCTGGGCCAGCTGAGAGATTTAGGGTTGAGGGTACAAGAGATCGGATTTTGACCCTGGAGGAATATTACTGAGCTTCTCCCATGCAGACGAATTGATATACAATATCTTAATAAAATATTTCTGTGAGGCAATTTATATACATGCCCTCATTTAACTGGATTAAATATGACTGAGAAAGTTTGAATTGAAAAGTATTAATAGCAGAAGCTCTGAAGAAATGGTATGTAAAACACATCTGGGAGCTGAATTAATAGCATCAAATACACAATAATGCAAACCATCAGAAATTGGGCCATGGGTTATGATATACCAAGCTTTTCCTATCGGGGAATAAAAAGAAACATGGCTCTGAAAATGGCCCAAATCATACAGCAGTCCTTGATTATATACAAAGCTCATCAAATTCCATATTGTTTTTATATTTCTGCTTATTTTTTAATATGTTGGTGGCAGTTTAGTCACTAAGTCATGTCTGACTCTTTTGTGGCCTCATGGACTAGATAGCCTGCCAGGCTCCTCTGTCCCTGGGATTTTCCAGGGAAGAATACTGGAGTGGGTTGCCATTTCCTTCTCCATTAAATCATGTCTAGATCATATCTAAATGGAGATTGCTCGTGTCTAGAAAGAGCTATAGTATCTGCTCATTTTTTATATCAAAGTTGCTAATATCTATGCCACTTCCCACCCCCCAACCCCCCATTTTACCAGGAAGAGAAATGGTTTCATTTAGGCATAATCTTTACACTAAGCCTACTATTTAGTTTCTCACTGTAAAACTTACATCCAAGTAGAGCTGCCAACTCTTATCATGTGACCTAAGAGTTGAACTTGTTGTCTAGTTATATTTCCCCAAAGGAATTTCCAGACTTTGTGGATGATATCCTCACCATTAGAGAGTCATTCCTTTATTATGCTGCATAATCTGGGACAAGACATTTTTATCTTAGAAGTCTTCATTAAAAGTCATTATTCTGTGAAATGCAACACATGATTAAGGCATTATTAGAGATTTATAACTTAGCATAAATTAGTGTGGGCTTCCTTGGTGGCTCAGTGGTAAAGAATCTGCCTGCAATGCAGGTGACCTGGGTTCAATCCCTGGGTTGGGAAGATCCCTTGGAGGAGAGCATGGCGACCCACTCCAGTCTCCTGTCTGGAGAATTCTATGGACAGAGGAGCCTGGCAGGCTACAGTCCATGGGGTCACACAGAGCTGGACACAACTGAAGTGACTAGCAGCAGCAGCAGCATAAATTAGTGTATCTAACTGTTTCTCTGTTTAATTGCCAGTTGACATTGGTGTTCTGAGAGAATGAGGCATATGAGATGAAAACTGAGGGGAAGTTCAGGAGATGGCAGAAAGTGCTATATTTTAGAGTATTGAACTTAATCCCGAGTAGAGAGGATTCCTTGGAGAATGAAATAAAAGACTTTGGTCAGTCATGAGGAAACTGGGGACCAGAAAACGGGAACGAGATCGGGATGATCGAATAGAACTGGGAGATAGGAAGGGGCTGTGTAGAAACTGCAGTTGGTGCTCCACGGCCCCTTAACTCTCTCCTGCATATGTGCATGCATGCTGAGTCACTTCAGTTGTGTCTGACTCTTTGAGGCACTATGGACCATAGCCTGCCAGGCTCCTCTGTCCATGGGATTCTCCAGGCAAGAATATTGGAATGGGTTGCCATGCCCTCCTCCAGGGGATCTTCGCGACTCAAGGAGCAAGCCCACGTTTCTTAGGACTCCTGCCTTGGCAGGGGTTTCTTTCCCACTAGTGCCACCTGGGAAGCCCTTACTCTCTCTTACTCATCTCTAATATTGGTCAAAATGCCCCTTTTTATTTCAAATTACTGCTTACTCAATGATCTGGCTGAAACCAGAAGGTACATTCAAACACTGGAAAATTTGAGAAGCATTTAATTAAAACCATTTTTTTGCAAAGGTGTATTCGGGGCTTAGGAGAAGCTAGAAGGTGTGGTACAGTACCTTGGAACTAACAACAGAAGGGAACTGTGACCAATCCTAGGTCTGAAAACGCAAAGGGAGAGAAAGAGTATTAGAACTCAGATACAAAACTAGACGGAGAGGTTCCCCAACATGAACTGTGACCTTTGGTAGAGGAACAAAGCCAGACCTCAGCAACCCGGCAGACAAGACGTTGGGAGGATAAATACAGGACGTCACACTCCTCTCATCCTCCAATTTCCTGCTGTGGCCTCCACTGGCCAGATCCAACCTTTAACTGGAGGTCCTGTTAACAGCAAGGGAGACTTACCTATTTTTAACAAGACAAGAGAAAGAATCTGCTTTGGTCACCTTTTTATAGAATATTATATTTTTAATAAACTATTCGTTTCAAAGTGAATTCATGCTTCCCTCATCCTCTCCGTTGTTAGTCAAGGCTTCAGAGTTTTTATTGGCACTAAATTCTGGGTTGAAAATAATGCATCGTATTGAAATCAATGGAGTGCAAATGTAAAGTGCCCCTAACTTATAACAGATTTTTTCAGTTGTTGCAACTGTATTTAATCAGTTGTACCCAAGCAACTGAACTAAACTATTCTAAGTCAAAGCCAAAAAAATGACAGGCTCATGAAAAAATTATTTTGGAAGCTGGAAACATTCGTCTTGGTATCACACTCTTACTTAGTCTGGTGGTATCACACTCTTAAAGTTACTTGAAAATTTTGTACATGGGGAGAGACATGGGATACCCGCATGCACACACAAACACACACACACTCCTACAGCCACCAAGCTAACTGGTGCTCAGTAGCTACACAGTTCACAACTAAATGAAAAAAAGGAAAAAAAAAAAACCAAAAACGAAAAACCAGTACTGTCATGCACAGACAGATGAACAATTGGGATGATGACTATATGCCAACAAGTGATGATAAAAGAGCTGAATGAAATGAGATTCCCCTAGGTGGAAAATAAAATGTACTTCTAGAGCTATGTTTTCTATAACCACCGACAAATAAAAGAATATAATATAGAACTTAGAGGTCTTAAAAATGCCTTGCATAGGAAAGAATCATTCAAAGAATTACTCTTTTCAAAGTTCACTCCTTTGCCAATTCCAACAGTTCTCATAAAACAAATGCATCAATTAATCAGTAATTTCCCAGAAGTAGTAGTTATTTTGAGTTAGGGGTACTTATTTGCCTATTTATGTATCAGTCTTTGCCTATTATAGCAAATGTGTTTTTTCTTAACTAAAGAACTTGAAATGGAAAGAACAATGTCAAAGCAGTAGTAGATGACAAGTATGGGTTTTTCAGAAAGGCTTTGCTTTCATTCCTGAAAGAAAAGAAAACGACCATGAGATTAGCTCTTCAATAGTTCACAGAAATTGACTGCAATGGCCTTCTGTCTTTGATGCCAACATTGAAGCATCAGAGGCTTTGCAACTCCTAAGTTTTGAGCACTGGAAACCTAACAATCCAATATAGAAGGTAATAAGTCTCTATCTCTTTATTTGCCTCAGCATAATGATAGCATGAACTCCTTATTGCCAAATTCAGACTTAAACTGAAGAAAGTAGGGAAAGCCACTAGACCATTCAGGTATGACCTAAATCAAATCCCTTATGACTATACAGTGGAAGTGAGAAATAGATTTAAGGGACTAGGTCTGATAGACAGAGAGTCTGATGAACTATGGACGGAGGTCCGTGACATTTAGAGGAGACAGGGATCAAGACCATCCCCATGGAAAAGAAATGCAAAAAGGCAAAATGGTTGTCTGAGGAGGCCTTACAAATAGCTGTGAAAAGAAGAGAAGTGAAAAGCAAAGGAGAAAGGAAAGATATTCCCGTTTGAATGCAGAGTTCCAAAGAATAGCAAGGAGAGATAACAAAGCCTTCCTCAGAGATCAATGCAAAGAAATAGAGGAAAACAACAGAATGGGAAAGATTAGAGATCTCTTCAAGAAAATTAGAGATACCAAGAGAACATTTCATGCAAAGATGGGATCGATAAAGGACAGAAATGGTGTGAACCTAACAGAAGCAGAAGATATTAAGAAGAGGTGGCAAGAATACACAGAAGAACTGTACATAAAAGACCTTCACGACCCAGATAATCACAATGGTGTGATCAGTCACCTAGAGCCAAACATCCTGGAATGTGAAGTCAAGTGGGCCTTAGAAAGCATCACTACGAACGAAGCTAGTGGATGTGATGGAATTCCAGTTGAGCTATTTCCAACCCTAAAACATGATGCTGTGAAAGTGCTGCACTCAATATGCCAGCAAATTTGGAAAACTTAGCAGTGGCCAAGGGACTGGAAAAGGTCAGTTTTCATTTCAATCCCTAAGAAAGGCAATCTCAAAGAATGCTCAAACAACTGCACAATTGCACTCATCTCACATGCTAGTAAAGTAATGCTCAAAATTCTCCAAGCCAGGCTTCAGCAATACGTGAACCGTGAACTTCCAGATGTTCAAGCTGGTTTTAGAAAAGACAGAGGAACCAGAGATCAAATTGCCAACATCAGCTGGATCATCGAAAAGCAAGAGAGTTCCAGAAAAACATCTATTTCTGTTTTATTGACTACACCAAAGCCTTCGACAGTGTGGATCACAATAAACTGTGGAAAATTCTGAAAGAGATGGGAATACCAGACCACCTGACCTGCCTTTTGAGAAACCTGTATGCAGGTCAGGAAGCAACAGTTAGAACTGGACATGGAACAACAAACTGGTTCCAAATAGGAAAAGGAGTATGTCAAGGCTGTATATTCAACAGTCTTATTCAATTTATATGCAGAGTACATCATGAGAAATGCTGGGATGGAAGAAGCACAAGCTGGAATCAAGATTGCTGGGAGAAATATCAATAACCTCAGATATGCAGATGACACCACCATTATGGCAGAAAGTGAAGAGGAACTAAAGAGCCTCTTGATGAAAGTGAAAGAGGAGAGTGAAAAAGTTGGCTTAAAGCTCAACATTCAGAAAACTAAGATCATTCCATCTGGTCCCAACACTTCATCGGAAATAGATGGGGAGACAGTGGAAACAGTGTCAGACTTTAATTTTTTGGGCTCCAAAATCACTGCAGATGGTGACTGAAGCCATGAAATTAAAAGACACTTACTCCTTGGAAGGAAAGTTATGACCAACCTAGACAGCATATTAAAAAGCAGAGACACCACTTTGTCAACAAAGGTCCGTTTGGTCAAAGCTATAGTTTTTCCAGTGGTCATGTATGGATGTGAGAGTTGGACTGTGAAGAAAGCTGAGTGCCAAATAATTGATGCTTGAACTGTGGTGTTGGAGAAGACTCTTGAGAGTCCCTTGGACTGCAAGGAGGTCCAACCAGTCCATCCTAAAGGAGATCAGTCCTGGGTGTTCATTGGAAGGACTGATGCTGAAGCTGAAACTCCAATACTTTGGCCACCTCATGGGAAGAGTTGACTCAATGGAAAACACCCTGATGCTGGGAAGGATTGGGGGCAGGCGGAGAAGGGGACGACGGAGGATGAGATGGATGAATGGCATCACCGACTCGATGGACATGAGTCTGAGTGAACTCCAGGAGTTGGTGATGGACAGGGAGGCCTGGCATGCTGCAGTTCATGGGGTCACAAAGAGTTGGACATGACTGAGTGACTGAACTGAACTGAACTGAATGACAGCAAAGCAAAGACAGCTAATTTTTCACCCACTGAATATTTAAACCCCCCCCAAAGCCACTGTTCTCACTGAAGAATGATCAGATGTTAATTAAAATAATGGAATCCCCCCCCCAAAAAGGAATTTCCTTTTTAAAAAATGTAGCAATTTAGGAATTGTAAATTCCTATTTTTCCACCTTTGATTACCATTTATATCCAAGATACTGTTACTTCTGTATACACGAGGATGCGCATATGGGTTGTTAGGAATAGTGGCTTTTCTAATTGCTAAATCCTCATAATGCACCAGTTATGATATATTTAGAATATTATGCCCATTTTATATCAGACAGCAAAACCTCATACCATCAATAAACTAAAAACAAAGCTTATGGAAGATGAGGAATATAACCTTCTTTTCATATCTCCTCCCACTCTACACCACATTTTATGAAAATGATTCAATATTTATGATCAGTGGCAACTGATTTCTCATATTATTTTTCTCTCTTAAGAATCAATTTTTACATTTATGCTAGGTTTTATAAGCCTATTAATTATTTAGATAGCAAACATGTTTTCTGGTCTTGGTATCACCCAGAATCTTTTTAATTCCTAATCTTCCCCCTTTTTAAAGTTACATTTTATATCTTTGTGTTGACTCATTTCTTGATAGGATGGGGAAATATAGGAAGGTCACTTGACTAACACACAGGAGAAGAAACCAGGTTTGGGAGGCCTGAAACTTAAGTAATTTTAGGAATTCTATCTATTAGGAAAAACACAATTATGAATATTCATTTTATGTTATGTAATTATAACTTGATAAAAAAATTAGGTATGAAAATAAACTTTTACTCAGGATGAGAAATAAATGGCAAAATCTTAAAGTATGAACAAATACTACAAATGGCATAAAATCCAGAAAATAATACAGCATTTGTATTTATTGACTGCTACAGTGCATATTTTTCTACATATTTTTAATCACATCTTCTTTATTCACCTCATCATGACAATTTTTTAATATAGTTTTGTATATAGAGAGGCAAAAGGAAATTCCTAGAGCATAACAGATCAAATTTTGCTTCAGACTACTGATAGTCTCAAAAATTACTTTTAATTTTACAACTTGTTATTGACAGTGTGACATAATCTTTTTTGCATCCTTGTCATATTTGGGAAAATAACTAGTTTCTTTTATATAGAGCAGAGTAGTAGTTGATATATTTGCAGATTCACTTCAGCTTGAACATTTCAAACTCTTCTCCACCACTCAGTCACATTAGGGGTTGAGGTCCATCCCATGAAGACACAATCTCTGCTTTTGCATCTCAATGTCAGGATACCTTTAACTCTTTGCTTAAAGAATTTCGTCTTAAAATTCAGAAATTTTATGCTTATGACTATGTGTGGGTTTATTAATCAGTGTGCCTGGTATTTTGTTAGCCTTTTTGTTATAAAGACCAAATCTTTATTGACTCAGATCTGTGAGTTTTTCTCATCAACTCCTGAAAATTCCCACACATATACTGAACTACTCAGATCTCTCTTCCAGGCCAGTTGTCCCTTCTTTCCTCATATTTACTTTTTCAACTTTTTCTCAGTGCTGGGAGAATTCCTGAGTTGCTTTCCAATTTATTAGTTTTTATTCCTACCATTATGTTTTTAATAATAAAATTAATGATATATTTTTATAAAATTTTGTTTGTTGCACTGTCATTTTGTAGGGGATTTTGTCAAAGATTGCATAGATCCCAGCAAAAGTCTTTAAGGTGAGAGCAGCAAGGTAAAACTTAGATTTTTTGCTTTCCTGTATTTGTTATTGTTGCTTCCTGTAGTCCTTTTAAAGGATCAGCCTTTTGAGGAAATAAAGAGTGTATTTCCTTGGTAACTTAGATGGTAAAGAATCTGCCTACAATGCGGGAGACCTGGGTTTGATCCCCTGGAGAAGGGCATGACAACCCACTCCAGTATTCTTGCCTGGACAATTCCACGGGCAGAGGAGTCCAGTGGGCTACAGTCCACGGGGTCACCAAGAGTCAGCCACAACTGAGCGACTAAACGCACACACCAAGTTTGAAGGCATCACCCTTGATTTGAAGTCTCTTCAAACTGTGACAGTCTACTGTTGTCTCATTCCACTACTGGCAATAGCTAATTCTTTAGCTATTACAGAATCCTCCTTCTTCTTTGAATTCAATAAAAAGTAAACATTTGGTCCTCCTCCCTATTTCCTGGCACACAACTCCTAAAACGCTTGTGATCTCCAGTGATAAAAGTATCTTTCATATGCTAATGAGAAGATCTGTGGCTGGGGAGGTATCAGTAGCTGGGAACACTTAGATACATTCTGATCACCAGAAAACCCAAGGCATGATTAAAGGGTTGGAACTTTCCTTCCTACCCCTGTACCTCCAGGAAGAGGAAAAGGGTTGTAGGTGGAATTAAATCACTAGTGGCCGGTGATTTTTTTTCCCTAGTGGTAAGCATCACTATGAACAATGCTAGTGGAGGTGATGGAATTCCAGTTGAGTTATTTCCAACCCTAAAACATGATGCTGTGAAAGTGCTGCACTCAATATGCCAGCAAATTTGGAAAACTCAACAGTGGCCACAGGACTGGAAAAGATCAGTTTTCATTCCAGTCCCAAAGAAAGGCAATGCCAAAGAATGCTCAAATTCTGCACAATTGCACTCATCTCATATGCTAGCAAAGTAATGCTCAAAATTCTGCAAGCCAGGCTTCAACTGTATGTGAACTGTGAACTTCCAGATGTTCAAGCTGGATTTAGAAAAGGCAGAGGAACCAGAGATCAAATTGACAATATCTGCTGGATCATTGAAAAAGCAAGAGAGTTCCAGAAAAACATCTACTTCTGCTTTATTGACTATGCCAAAGCCTTTGACTGTGTGTGGATCACAATAAACTGTGGAAATTCTGAAAAGAGATGGGAATAGCAGACCACCTGGCCTGCCTCTTGAGAAATCTGTATGCAGGTCAGGAGACAACAGTTAGAACTGGACATGGAACAACAAGACTGGCTCCAAATTGGGAAAGGAGTCTGTCAAGTCTGTATATTGTCACCCTGCTTATTTAACTTATATGCAGAGTACATCATGAGAGATGCTGGACTGGAAGAAGCACAAGCTGGAATCAAGATTGGGAGGAGAAATATCAATAACCTCAGATATGCAGATGACACCACCCTTATGGCAGAAAGCGAAGAAGAACTAAAGAGCCTATTGATGAAAGTGAAAGAGGAGAGTGAAAAAGTTGGCCAAAACTCAACATTCAGAAAACTAAAATCATGGCAGCCAGTCCCATCACTTCATGGCAAATAGATGGGGGAACAGTGGAAACAGTGGCTGACTTTATTTTTTTGGGCTCCAAAATCACTACAGATGGTGACTGAAGCCATGAAATTAAAAGACACTTACTCCTTGGAAGGAAAGTTATGACCAACCTAGACAGCATATTAAAAAGCAGAGACATTACTTTGCCAACAAAGGTCCATCTAGTCAAGGCTATGGTTTTTCCAGTAGTCATATATGGATGTGAGAGTTGGAATATAAAGAAAGCTGAGCACTGAAGAACTGATGCTTTTGAACTGCGGTGTTGGAGAAGACTCTTGAGAGTCCCTTGGACTGCAAGGAGATCCAACCAGTCCATCCTAAAGGAAATCAACCTTGAATATTCATTGGAAGGACTGATGTTGAAGCTCCAATACTTTGGCTACCTGATGCGAAGAATAGACTCATTTGAAAAGACCCTAATGCTGGGAAAGACTGAGTGCAGGAGGAGAAGGGGACGACAGAGGATGAGATGGTTGGATGGCATCACTGACTCAGTGGATATGAGTTTGAGTAAACTCCAGGAGTCGGTGATGGACGGGAAAGTTGGCGTGCTGCAGTCCACGGGATTGCAGTGTTGAACACGACTGAGCAACTGAACTGACTGACTGACTGACTGGCCAGTGATCTAATCAGTTATAGCACAGTAATGAAAGTTCCATATAAACCTCTGAACAGTGGGTTTGAGGGAGATTCCAAATTGCCAAACACATACCCATACCAGGAGGGTGGTGCCTCCCCATTCCATGGAAAGAGAAGCTCCTTCATTCATGATCCCTCTAGATCCCACTCTATGCACCTCTTTATCTGGCTGGTCATTTATATCCTTTTTCATGAACTGGTACACCTAAGTCAAATGTTTCCTTGAGTTTTGTGAGCTATTCTAATGAATTATCAAAATACTTCTTACCTTTTCCTGCATTATAGAATATTTGAAGTGAAATAAAAAATACCCATTTCTTTACTACTAAGTATTAAGAGTGCATCTGTCAAGTTGTCTCAATCCAAAACTATTTTCAGAAGTAAGCTCTCTGAAAAGCAGCTGTGATAATCTCTAGTTTTTTAGCCTAGTCAATTTGTGGGTAACCTGGGGACCCGTGCTTTGACTGACATGTAAATGAAGGTATCTTGTAGCCAGACCACTTGAACCTGTGAGTAGTTAGTAGCAGAAATGAATTAATTGTGGGACACACATTTGGTGTCAGAATTAGTTGGTGCCAGAAGTAGATGGTGACAATGCACCATCCCAGGAAAGTATACAACTAGAATGAAAGCCATTTCCTATTTTCTTTGTGTCACAAGTATATTCATTTCCTGAGTCTCAGTTTAACTTATATGTGCATTTCTTTTAAGTGCATCAATGCTTATCTTTGCTTCCAACTCCTGTCCTAGGAGACTTGGGAAGGCCAGTTATCTCATGGGTGGTAACTTAACCAAATAAACAGAGTAGGAAGAAAGCTACTTGTCCAAGAGAAACAACAAAGTAAATTACCAAATAGATTCATGTATTTAAAATGTCTAACTGGGGTTCACTTCCTCAGGTCATTGCTCTCTTCAGTCCTTTAGTTATATGTAATCTACCTATTTGACTTGGTCAGTGACCAACTGCCCAAATCTTAATAGTATAACCACTTTTCAATGGACAACATTAGGATTTTATAGATTATTTTTACAAATAATGACAATCCTAACAGGAATGCCTTTACTGTTCAGTTGTTTAGCAAAGTGTTGGGTGTATGCTTCAGATAAACATTCTACCTTTTTTGGGGGAACTGTCGTTCTAATCTCTAGTCTGAAGTGAAGAGGTCAATTTTTTGTTATTTGTTTTTAATGAGCTGGGCCTTTGTCATAAGATGTGTTTTCAGAATCTATTGACACTTCCATGTCAAATAGCTTGTCTTTGATCTATTGATCAAAAATTTTATTAACCTAGATAATACTGAAACAGGCTTTGAGATTAAGAATAAATCTTATTTTCTTATGGCATAATGCTGTTTTAGCATAATACTAAAACAAATTGCTATTGTCAACTACAAATTGGCACTTGCCAAGAGCACTGCCAGTGACTAGACAACAACAACAACGATATTTGCCATCTGCCTGCACTGCTGCAGCAGCTGACCCTGGACACTCCCTTAAAGGAATTCAGGGTGGAGAGTGAAGCACGCTGTTATCCAGAAAAAGTGGTGGAACAGGTCTTTAGATAGTTGGGTGTTTTTGGGAACTGATTTCATAATCCCAATCTTTGCATCTATTCATATCTAGAAAAGCACTACATCCCTTCACCAAAGCCTTGTGTAACTCAATGAATCTATGAGCCATGCCCTGGAGGGCCACCTGCGATGGACAGATCATGGGGGAGAATTTTGACAAAATGTGGTCCACTGGAGAAGGGAACGGCAAACCGCTTCAGCATTCTTGCCTCGAGAACCCCACAAACAGTATAGAAAGGCAAAAAGATGTGACACTTGAAGATGAGCCCACCAAGTCAGGTGTTCAACATGCTCCTGGAGAAGAGAGGAGAAACAGCTCCAGAAAGAAAGAAGAGGCTGCGCCAAAGCAGAAAGAACACTCAGCTGTGGATGTATCTGGTGGTGAAAGTAAATTCTGATGCTGTAAAGTACAATATTGTATAGGAACCTGGAATTTTAGGTGCATGAATCAAGGTAAATTATACATGGTCGGTCAGGACACGGCAAAAATGAATATCGACATTTTAGGAATCAGTGAACTAAAGTCAAGGGGAATGAGTGAATTTAATTCAGATGGCCATCATATCTACCACTCTGGGCAAGAATCCCTTAGAAGAAATGCAGTAGCCCTCATAGGCAATAAGAGTCTGAAATGCAGTACTTGAATGCAAGCTCAAAATTGACAGAATGCTCTTTTGCTCATTTTCAAGGCAAACCATTCAACATCTGAGTAATCCAAGGCTATGCCCCAACCACTAAAGCCAAAAAAGCTGAAGGTGAACAGTTTAGTGAAGACCAGCAGGACCTTCTAAAACTAACACACACACACAAGAAGTATTTTTCATCATAGGGGATTGGAATAAAAAAATAAGATAATCAAGATATATCTGGAGTAGCAGACAAGTTTGGCCTTGGAGTACAAAATGAAGCAGGGCAAAAGCTAACAGAGTTTTGCCAAGATAACGCACTAGGCATAGAAAATACTCTCTTCCAACAACACAGGAGACAACTCTATACATGGACAGCACCAGATGGTCAATATCAAAATCAGACTGATTATATTCTTTGCAGCCAAAGATGGAGAAGAAGCTCATTAAAGTGAACAAAAATAAGACCAGGAGCTGACTGTGATTCTGATCATGAGCTCCTTATTGCAAAATTCAGACTTAAATTGAAGAAAATAGGGAAAAACACTAGACCATTCAGGTATCAGTCAGTCAGTTCAGTTGCTCAATCATGTCTGACTCTGTGATCCCATGGGCTGCAGCACGCCGGGCCTCCCTGTCCATCACCAACTCTCAGAATTTACTCAAACTCATGTCCATTGAGTTGGTGATTCAGGTATGATCCATTCAGGTATGATCTACATCAAATTCCTTATGACTATACAGTGGAAGTGATAAAGAGATTCAGGGGATTAGATCTGGTAAACAGTGAGTGAAGAACTGTAGACAGAGGTTCATAACATTGTTCAGGAAGGTGATCAAAACCATCCCAAAAAGAAATGCAAAAAGGCAAACTGGTTGTCTGAGGGGGCCTTACATGTAGCTGAGAAAAGAAGAGAAGTAAAAGGCAAAGGAAAAAGGGAAATATATACCCAACTGAATGCAGAGTTCCAGAGAATAGTAAGGAGAGAAAAGAAAGCCTTCTTAAGTGAACAATGCAAAGAAATAGAGGAAAACAAGAGAATGGGAAAGACTAGTGATCTCTTCAAGAAAATTAGAGATACCAGGGAATATTTCATGCACAGATGGGCAAAATAAAGGACAGAAATGGTATGGACCTAACAGAAGCAGAAGATATTAAGAAGAGGTGGCAAAAATACACAGACGAACTATACAAAAAAGATCTTGATGACCCAGCTAATCACGATAGTGTGATCACTCACCTAGAACCAGACATCCTGGAGTTTGAAGTCAAGTGGGCTTTAGGAAGCATTACAACGAACAAAGCTAGTGGAGGTGATGAAATTCCAACTGAGCTAATTCAAATCCTAAAAGATGAAGCTGTGAAAGTGCTGCACTCAATATGCCAGAAAATTTAGAACACTCAGCAATGGCCACAGGACTGGTAAAGGTCAGTTTTCATTCCAATCCCCAAAAAAGGCAATGCCAAAGATTGTCAAGCTATCATACAATTGTGCTCATTTCACATACTGGCAAGGTAATGCACAAAATTCTCAAAGCTAGGCTTCACGAGTACATAAATTGAGAACTTCCAGATGTTCAAGCTGGATTTGGAAAAGGCAGAGGAACAAGAGATCAAATTGCCAACATCTGTTGGATCATATAAAAAGCAAGAGAATTCCAGAAAAACATCTAGTTCTGCTTCACTGAATATGCTAAAACCTTTGACTGTGTGGATCACAACAAACTGTGGAAAATTCTTAGAGATAGGAATACCAGACTATCTTACCTGTCTCCTGAGAAACCTTTATGTAGGTCAAGAAGCAACAGTTAGAAAATTACATGGAACAATGGACTGATTCAAAATGTGGAAAGGGGTACGTCAAGGCTGTGTATTGTCACCCTGCTTATTTAAATTATATGCAGAGTACATCATACAGAATGCCAGGCTTGATGAAGCACAAGCTGGAAACAAGATTGCTGGGAGAAATACAAACAGCTTCAGATAACAAATGACACCACCCTCATGGTAGAAAGCGAAGAGGAACTAGAGGTCCTGTTGATGAAGGTGAAAGAGGAGAGTGAAAAAGGTGACTTAAAACTCAACATTCAAAAAACGAAGATCATGGCATCCAGTCCCATCACTTCATGGCAAATAGATGGGGAAACAATGGCAGATTTTATTTCTTAGACTCCAAAATCACTGTAGACAGTGACTGCAGCCATGAAATTGAAAGATACTTGGTCCTTGGGGAAAAAAAGCTATGATAAACCTAGACAGAATAATAAAAAGCAGAGACATCACTTTGCCAACAGAGGTCCATATAGTCGAAGCTATGGTTTTTCCAGTAGGAGGATATGGATGTGAGAGCTGGACCATAAAGAAGACTGAGCACTGTTGATGCTTTCGCATTGTGGTGCTGGAGAAGACTCTTGAGAGTCTCTGGGACAGCAAGGAGTTCAAACCAGTCAATCCTAAAGGGAATCAACTCTGAATATTCATTGGAAGGACTGATGCTGAAGCTGAAGCTCCAATCCTTTGTCCACCTTATGTGGAGAGCTGACTCATTGTAAAAGACCCTGATGCTGGGAAAGATTGAGGGCAGGAGGAGAAAAGGGTGACAGAATATCAGATGGTTGGATGCCATCACCAGCTCAATGGACATGAGTTTGAGCAAACTCCAGGAGATAGTGATGGACAGGGAAGCCTGGCATGCTGCAGTTCATGGGACCACAAAGAGTCTGACACAACTTAGCAACTGAACAACAACAAAAATTCCTTCATGGTGACATCACCTCCTTTTGACTAGCAGAAAACCTTTTATAAAATTGGTGCTTGATAGCACTGACCTCCCCTTTCACCAAAATCTTTTGTATTGACCTTCCCCCACTGTCACTTTGAAGCATTCTCTCAGAGCTATCTGAGGTGCTGTCTCCCAGGCTGGAGTCCTCATTTTGCACCAAAGAAAGTTTACCTCACAACTCTCACTTTGTGCATCCTTATAGTCGACATGATTTGTAAAGCTTTGCATCATATTCACAAGTAAAAATTGGCTCCTGGTTGATTTTTTTTTTTTAGCTCTTCATTAGGTTTTGACATGCAGAGATCTGATGGTTGCATAAAATGAATCAGTATACTTTTTCTCTCTTTTCCTGCATTACAGAAAATTTTCAATAAAATGGAAATTGCCTGTCTCTTTGTTAAGTTTTAAGGATTCATCCATCAAATTTTCTTAGTTGACACTTTTTTGGAAATAAGCTTTCCAATAAACAGTATTTGCTTTTCATAATTTTATAAGGAAAACATGTCCATTTATGTTAAGCTCTCAAAAAATTAAAAACATAGCTCACCATAAAGAAGTTTATAGTATCATTTTATTATCACATTTAAGAGTGTATATTAACTTTTTGCCTATTATTTTGTTGGTCCATAATTTTCCAGTATTTATCTTCTTGTCATAGACAGTGTTCACCTGTGCTCCTTAGGCAAATACATAAACACAGTGCCTTGACTTGACTGTTTTGTTACCTGATTTCTTTCTTTCTCTCTCTAAACCTAGTGGTATACTGTGGAAATCTTTCTGTGTCAGTCAAAGTTTCTAATAATATCATTTTTAATGGCTACCACTTTTTGTGGTAATGGGGCTTTGTAATTTATTTAATCAATTGTGAAGAATGAACTTTTAGACCTTTGGACCTTATCTTTTATGATCATTGTCTCATGAGAACATCTTTTCTCAGAATCATTCCCTCCTTTGGACAGCTGAACACACTTCCCTATCTAACCTGTTATTTATCTCTGTTTACAAGCCTTCTTACAAAAGCAGGAAGAGGATTATCCATTGTTGTGGGTTAAAAGGCTTTCATCAGAAATTTCAAGTATACCTGTTGAAATGATTCATTAGAAGAAGAAAGAAAACAAAGAAGGGAGGGAGGGAGGGAGGGAGGGAAAGAGAAGAGAAGAGAGAAAAGGGCAAACTCAGAAAAACGTGCATGTCTTTCTCAGATTGGTGTCCCATTAGCTTGTGGACTAGGACCTAGGACAGGAACTCCAAGCCAAAAGCCATTAGTCCCAAGAACTCTCTTCAGTTAAGGAGAATTCCTTTTCTTCTTGGTGTGGTTACCAGTCAGCTGAAGCAGTGCTTCCCTTTTCTAACTGGCAATAACGACTCTCATTAGGAGCCAGCCAGAGGAACCCTGGCTTTTTGCCTAGGAATGGCCATCTATATCAAGTGTGAGCTCAGATAATCATGCTGTGTGTGTGCTATGGCTACTGTCACAGATATACATACTTCAAAGACCTCCCAAAGCCCCCCTCCTCTCTTTCATCTAACTTGTGTGCCTCTGAGATATGAAGTACTTGTGAGTTTCATCCACTTGCTTGTACATCTGACTTCTTAATCAGTCAACCAAGCATTGGTTGTTTGACCCGTCATTCAACCCAATCTATCTGCATAGCATCTCTCAAGAATTCTGTTCAGTTTGAACATGTGGCCTCAGCAATGATCCAGTTTCCTCTGCATTTTCATGGGAATTTGGAGAGAGGGAGGATCCAAACATATGAGCTCGAAATGCCACCTTGAAATGGAAGCATTGTATTTTTCTCCTATAAAAAAAAAGCTTAAATAAAATGTTTTGCAAGCTAAAAATTATTCTCTGAAAAATAAAGATTCCCTCCCAAAAGGACGCTTCATTTAATTTTCTCTTACATTTTTCTCCTTGCCTGTTGGAATTGATTACATACAAAGCTCTGACACTTCATTCTTTGAAAGCAGGATGGAGGGTATTCACTATACTGAAAGGTGATCAGAGACTGTGATCTTTGTACCTCTAGTACTTCTCATAAAATAGACGCTTCATAATTACTCTTAGATGAATAGAAGGAAAAGCTGTGCAGACAACTGCTTCTCTAGCACTGGGTAACATGCAGAGTTGATGACAACACCAAGAAACATTGGAACAGAATGACCACATGTAGCACTACCATATCCTTTCCAAACGTGAGAAGAAAAAGTAATATTCTTCAATTACACAGGCAGGAAGTGGAAAACCATTAATCCCACGTGGGACACAGGGTCATAACGATAAAATACATCACAGTAGATTTCATAAAAACCAGAACATAGTACATTTTGTCATTCTCCTCTACTTGAAACGTGAAAAAAAAACAATGTAATAGTAGGGAAGGAGGGAAGAAGGTAATTATTTTAAGTTGATTTACTTTCCCTGAATCTATGAGAAACATATTTTGGAATTCTCACTAAAAGACTTTAGGCCCTTAGACTTGAAGTTATATGAGTTTAGGAAATTGATATTTTGCCAGGAATTTAAAGATTGCTTACTTTATTAGGTAAGAACATAATTTCTGATTTTACTAATGCTTTTGGAACATGAGTCTCTTTAAAAGTCTAAAATGTGAAGACTATTTTCTCTATTTCAGAACATTTAAAATGCAGGAGTCGAGTTTGTAGATGAAGCTGCTAATATTCGTCTAAAGTAACTTTTTTAAAAAATCAATAATAGAGTACTGCCAATTGTCTTACATTTGAAAGAGTTGAAAACTAGGAAAATGAATTCTTTGTTACAAGGAAGAAGATATCATTATTACCATTTTTTTTTTTTTTAAGGCTGCCTTGGTAAAAACAACTAAGATGGACTTCTCTAGAGGTCCATTGGTTAAGAATCCACCTGCCAATGCAGTGGACACATTTCATTCCCTGGACCATGAAAGTCCACACTCCACAGGGCAACTAAGCCTGTACAAGCAACTACTGAGCCCAAGTGGCCTAGAACTATGCTCTGGAATAAGGGAAGCCACTGAAACAAAAAGTCCATGCACCGCAACTAGAGTGGCCCCTGTTTGCTACAACCAGCAAAAGCCTCCTTATAGCAACAAAGACCCAGTGCAGCCAAAAATAAATAAATAAATGATTTTTTTTAAAGTAATGATATGATGTGATATTCTTTTTAATGAAAAAAAAAATTCCTTCCTTTTGACAACTAAGTATTGAGGGTCTAGGATATGGCAGATACTGTTCTAGATGTCAGGGATCAATAGCAAACAAAACTATTCCTTGGAGTCACAGAGTAACATTGTAGTGGGTAGAGGAGAAAGTAAACAAATCAATGAGGAAAACATTTAGTGTGTCTTATGGTGATAAGTACATGGAGAAAACTAAACAGGTGAGGGAAATGGAGAGTTCAGAGGTGGGTGGTGAGGACTGTATTAGTTTCCAGAGCTGTTACAACACATAACCATAACTTAGGTAGCTTAAAATAACACAAATTGGTTCTTTTACAGTTCTGGAGTTCAGAGGTCCAAAATGGACTCCACTGGGCTAAAATCAAGATGCTCCTTCTGGAGGCTCTTGGGCAGAATCTGTTTCCTTGCCTATTCCAGCATCTATAGACTGCCTACATTCCTTGGCTTGTGGTCTCCCTCCAGCAATCATGTCACACCCTCCACTGCTTCAGTCATTCCCCGCTCCTCTGACTCTCACCCTCCAGCTCCCATTTTTAAGAACCCTCGGGATTATATTCAATCAAATCAATCTTGTGCTCAGTCGTGTCCGACTCTTGGTGACCCTATGGACTGTAACCCCCCAGGCTTTTCTGTACATGGGATTTTTCAATCAAGATACTGGAGTGACTTGCCATTTCCTTCTCCAGGGAACCTTCCTGACCCAAGGATTGAACCTGAGTCTCCTGCATCTCCTGCACTGCAGGCAGATTCTTTACCTGCTGAGCCATCACTGGGACTACCCAAGTACTCAAGGAAAATCTCCCCATTATAAGTTTCTTAACAGACTATGGATTCCAGGTAAGTAGCATTGACTAATCAACATTTGTCAAGGCTAAAACTAAGATTTTCATCCACTCCTCCTCCCGCAGACAACCCAAGTCACTGTAATGCTCTTTGGCAGCAGTAAACACTCAGCTCTGTGCACAGTCTTACTGGGAATGACTGCTCTAGCGCCTTGGACATCTCGTTTCTATACAAGATGGATGTGAGGCCAGCGCTGTGGAAATCTAGTGTATCCTATTGACTTCTGGCATTTTTTAGAAAATGAGAGATTTGATATTAAAAATACAACTTCTGAGGCCCTAAAAGAACCACAGTCTCCTGAAAAAAATCGCGCATGCTCTACATGTTCAAAGAACCTCACCTCTCCCAAGGTACCTGCAGCCCCACACTCCAAGACTAATATGCTGCATAGTAAAGCAGTGAGAATGGCTTTTGAGCTTTTAATTCTGTGTAAACATTTTGAACCCTGGGCTTTTAGTACACAAGGACAGTGACATTTACTGTAGAATTCAGTGTTTCTAGATTTAATATCTAAGTATTTGCATTTAAAAGAGGGCTTTGTTGGGACTTCCTTGGTGGTCCAGCAATTAAGCCTCCAGTGCAGGGGGCCCCAGGTTTGATCCCTAGCCAGGGAACTAGATAACTAACCATCTTACCTGTCTCCTGAGAAACCTGTATGCGGGTCAAGAAGCTACACTTGGAACCCTGTATGGAACTACTGGTTGGTTCAAGATTGAGAAAGGAGTAACAACAGGGCTGTCTGCTGTCACCCTGTTTGTTTAACCTATATGTTGAGTACATTATGAGAAATGCCAGGGTGGATGAGTTATAAGCTGGAATCAAGATAGGCAGGAGAAACATCAACAACCTCAGATGTGCGGATGATACCACTCTAATGGCAGAAAGCCAAGAGGAACTAAAGAGGCTCTTGATGAAAGTGAAAGAGGAGAGTGAAAAAGTTGGCTGAAAACTCAACATTCAGAAAACTAAGATCATGGCATCTGGTCCCATCACTTCATGGCAAATAGATGGGGAAACAGTGGAAACAGTGCTGACTTTTTTTTTTCTGGGCTCCAAAATCACCGCGAATGGTGACTGCAGCCATGAAATTAAAAGACGCTTGCTCCTTGGAAGAAAAGCTATGACCAACCTAGATAACATATTAAAAAGTAGAGACATTACTTTGCCAACAAAGGTCCATCTAGTCAAAGCTATGGTTCTTCTAGTAGTCACGTATGGATGTGAGAGTTGGACTATAAAGATAGCTGAGTGCCGAAGAATTGATGCATTTGAACTTTGGTGTTGGAGAAGACTCTTGAGAGTCCCTTGGACTGCAAGGAGATCCAACCAGTCCATCCTAAAGGAGATCAGTCCCGGTGTTCATTGGAGGGACTGATGCTGAAGCTGAAACTCCAATACTTCAGTCACCTGATGTGGAGAGCTGACTCATTGGAAAAGACCCTGATGCTGGGAAAGATTGAGGGCAGGAGGAGAAGGGGACGACAGAGGACGAGATGGTTGGATGGCATCACTGACTCAATGGACATGGGTTTGGGTGGACTCCGGG
This sequence comes from Muntiacus reevesi, assembly GCF_963930625.1. Taxonomy (NCBI): domain Eukaryota; kingdom Metazoa; phylum Chordata; class Mammalia; order Artiodactyla; family Cervidae; genus Muntiacus; species Muntiacus reevesi. Next base: position 132,985,933 of record NC_089251.1, read on the forward strand.
AGTTGGTGATGGACAGGGAGGCCTGGTGTGCTGCAGTTCATGAGGTCGCAAAGAGTCGGACACAACTGAGCAACTGAACTGAACTGAGCCACTTTTTATAAAAGAGGGTTTTGTTTATGAGCTTTATAACTTCTTTCTAGAATTGTGATCATTGAAAGAATATTATACTTACATTTGGGAAATCTTTAAATGGTTGGAATTTTACTAGCAGAATTTCTATGCATTTTATTAGTGGGATATATTTATGATATTGTTTGATCTTTGAAAGACTATTTTGGATGACCGCAGATATCCATGTGGGTTGGGAAGGAGAATAATTGAACATTGAGCCTTGAATACAAACTGGCTTTATAGTTAACTGAATTAATGCATTCTCTGATTCACTTCAGAGCTTTCTGGGTCCTCAAACTACCTTGCCCACTGAAGGCCCCAAAGGGATTTTCAATGGAAGGGGAGACTAGTATTGGGGATGGCCCTATAAAGAGAAAGCAGGACTGTCCCTGGAGGGAGACAGTCACACTGGTGGCTGCCCATGGGTTTAATGGTTAATTCAATTGGTGAAGAGACCTAGGAACCATAGAACATGAGGTAGGCACTTTTTCCACATTCCTGACATTTCCTTCCAGATGGAAGCTGTTCCACTAGCTATGACAGTCCTGGCCTTTCACCCTCCTCATCCTAGCCCACAGAGGCAAAGGGACTTACTCAACTGATAAATTTGAAAGGAATAAATTGGGTACATTCACTGACCAGCCTACTCACAGAGACTCCTTTGGGAGGCCAAGCCCAGTTCACACTGCCTGGACCGAGGACTGAGTTGAAAGGCTTCCCGGTTCTATGGTTCATATTCAGAAATCCGACCTTAATGCCAACTGACATCTAATGCAACTGATAGCCTTCATCGGTAATAAAAGTGATATCTGGGTTCCTTATTATTTGCCTTATTTCTCAATTGGCTCAGAAAATAAAGAATGAATGATATTTACTAAGCCCCAGAAAGATCGTATCAATCCAAAGAGGCATCCATTCTGCTAGAGTTTCTAAATTATTAGATTAGAAGCCTGGAATCGCTGGTAGACCTCTTATCACTGTATTTGGGGTGGGCAGGGGGTCGGGGTGGAGTCCTTCCTGAAAACAAGCCAATGAGAAGAAGACAGAGCCGGGGTATTGGGAAGAGACCGTGTCCTGATGACACATAATCATCTGTGTCCAGCTGTATCTGATGCCTGTGAACTCTGAGTTATAAGAGCCAACACATTCCCTCTTTTTCTCAGGCCAGTTACAGTTAGATTTTGGACTCTTGCATTGAAGCTGACCAATATTGTTTAAGGATGAGCTGTTTTTCCTACATCTTAGTCACGAAAGCATCTGCTTCTTAATCTGTTTCTACAATGGATAAAATGTAAATTTCAAAGTTGCAAATCATTAGCTTGAGTTGAAGATCCTGGGCTGGCAGGCGAAGTTAGTAGCTGCTCCCAGCCTTATCCCTTTCAGAGATGCTCTTGTCAGGTACCTGGAGCGTACAGGTGGCAAGTATGATTGAGGAATAGAATGTAAGTTTCCAAAATAAAAGGGCTGCTTGCTGGTTAACTACATTATGTTATCCTTTCTGTTTGGGTTTTTCTGTTGCTGTTTTTAGCTTTTGTAGTAAGTTAATTTTCTTCACACATGAATATATGTGTGCTTAGTCGCTCAGTCGTGTCCGACTCTTGCCACCCCATAGACTAGCCTGCCAGGCTCCTCTGTCCATGGAATTCTCCAGGCAAGAATTCTGGAGTGGGTTGCCATTTCCTTCTCCAACATATATTTGATTTTAAAATGTCTCATGGCAATAGCTTTAGTAACTCACATTTGAAAGTTTGGAAAGAGTGGCATTTCTCATTCAGGGAATGTTAATGGAAATTAAAAGGTATGTGATAAATTAAATATGCTTCCTTAAAGAAGATGTCAGAAGTAAAGGCATATCAATTAGAAATTAACAGCATAGAGAATTTAAAACATTTCATGTTTGTCTTATTAACATTTTAGGAGTACAAATATGTCTGTCATCATAAAAGAATTTCCTCAGGACTCCCTTATCAAGACTCAATTGTAGAGCTGAGACAATTGCTCTAGGGCAAAAAAACAAACAAACAAAAACTCCCAAAACATTATGTCCAACAGCAGAGGGTGGAAATTCTACTAAAAATGTTCTTCACTAGGATGAGAGCCACTGGATCATATCTCTGAAATGGGATACTCACTGTGGTGTTAATTTGTTGATCACAAGGGAAGAAGTCAACAGGGCTTAAGGGACCAACAGGAAATCTAAACACAGACAATTCAGTTCACTGTGAAACCAGTTGCTTCATGGTTGGTATGTCTAGGCTGAATCCATACATAATTATACATCAGAACAGGAAGAATTTACCAAGAAATGGGGTGAGGAATAGGTTACACTTATGACTGGATTTATGAGTTGAAAGCATGTGTGAATTAGACAGCCCCTCTAGTTAATAATTTTTTATGTGCTTTTGTAGGTTTTCTTTCTTTTAAGTCCAGTAAATTCTTTAGGTTATTTGCACCTTGTTGAATCTACCTCTGGAAATCACTGTCAAAATTGAATGGCATCTCTTTCGATTCCAGTTCCTGGTGCTTTATCGACTGATCAATCAAATGCCCTTGTGGGCCTCACCTCCACGCCAGGTTCCTGCTGTCCCCTCTTTCAGGCTTCAGAGGCCCCTTCGCACACCTCCTCCCCAACACCTAGTTCAGATGCATTCCCCCTGGATACAACTCCTGTCTCCTGATTACCCATTACCTTCTGCTGGTTCACTGACTGTTTCCATGACGTCCATCACCATCATACACACTTTACTGGGACTTCCATGGCAGTTCAGTGGGCTTCCAGAAGTCCAGAAGACTCTGGAATTCCACTGCAGAGGGCAGAGGTTCAATCCTTAGTCAGGAAACCAAGATCCTACAGGTCATGCAGATGGGCAATAATAATAATAAATTTAAATACAACCACACTTTATTGATAACTGCAGCTTCATACACGGTTTGGAAGTTGAGTAGTATTTGTACTCTATGTTCTTCTTCAATATTTTGTTGTCATTTAAAGTCCAATGCCTTGCATTAGACTCTAAAATTAGTTTGTTTATATCCAAGTAACAACCTACTAGAGTTTTGAATGAAATTGTGTTGAGTCTGTGGACCATACTGAGAAGAATGAACATCTTAAAAATAATGACTCTACCTATTAGTAAATGTGGAATATATCTGCATTAAAAAAATGAATGACTTCACATCATTAATTTTGGCAAAACCTCTTCATAAATATGTGTAGTAAGACACTTTTTATAGAAATGATGCCATCTTAATCTTAAAGTGAAATGGAAAATTAATCTACTGAAGTAATACAAGTTAAGAAATTTATCTCATTCCTTATCCAAAAAAAAAAAAAAAATGGAACTCATATAAAACAAGAAAAAGCGAGGTAAAATGACATAATTTACTCTTAGGAAACAGTATAGCTAATTTGTGCTCTATCTATACCTACTGAGGCAAAATCTTATTTTATTAATTTTTTTTGAGGCAAAATTTTAAATATTAAATAACTTTAAAAGTTAGCTTCCCTCCATACTCAGAAAAATAAAGGCTTTTACTGACTGTAAAAACAAGATAGCAAGTTTGATAGCTTTTTAGTTTTTTAACTGTATGTCTATCATATGTGACTTGATATGTTATAGTAGATATTTCTTTCATAAAATTCATGCATAGTGTTGACACTGTGACATTTTTCCTACACAATCCTTAATTTTTACAACTTTTAATTATAATGAATATGGTCTATTTTAAAGAGAATGTTTCACATTTCTTTTTTCCCTAAAGAAAATGCTATATAATCTTTCAATGCTATAAATTCTCACAAAGCCCTTGCAGGCCAGGCAACTCAACACACTCCTAAGAGGGATGCAGTATTAGTAAACACTGGACATTTTGTTCTGTTTCTTTGTTCAATAAATTAAACTGAATGCCTATCTTGTGTAAAGCAGTGTCATCTTCATTGTTATTTTCACATGATTATATTAGAGTTTCTTCACTACAAGCAGCAGAAATCAAGTTGGCTGCTGTAGCTAAAAAGGAATGTTTTGGAAGAATATCAAGGTTTCTTAGAATCAGCATGAAACTGGACAACTGGGTTTGGGGTCAGATTCTTCTCTGAGCTCCAGATCTGTAACACCTACAACTAGATTCCAGGAAGACATCTTAGGATCATTCCCTCCCCTTTTAATAGATGAACTTCACTCCTTCTATAGCTCTCCATTGTCCTACAGTTCAGTTCGGTTCAGTCACTCAGTCGTGTCCGACTCTATGCGACCCCATGAATCGCAGCATGCCAGGCCTCCCTGTCCATCACAAACTCCCGGAGTTTACTCAAACTCATGCCCATTGAGTTGGTGATGCCATCCAGACATCTCATCCTCTGTCATCCCCTTCTCCTCCTGCCCCCAATCCCTCCGAGAATCAGGGTCTTTTCAAATGAGTCAGCTCTTCGCATGAGGTGGACAAAGTATTGGAGTTTCAGCTTCAGCATCAGTCCTTCCAGTGAACACCCGGGACTGATCTCCTTTAGGATGGATTGGTTGGATCCCCTTGCAGTCCAAGGGACTCTCAAGAGTCTTCTCCAACACCACAGTTCAAAAGCATCAATTTTTCGGCGCTCAGCTTTCTTCACAGTCCAACTCTCACATCCATACATGACCACTGGAAAAACCATAGCCTTGACCAGATGGACCTTTATTGGCAAAGTAATATCTTTGCTTTTTAATATGCTATCTAGGTTGGTCATAACTTCCCTTCCAAGGAGTAAGCGTCTTTTAGTTTCATGGCTGCAGTCACCATCTGCAGTGATTTTGGAGCCCCGAAAAATAAAATCTGACACTGTTTCCACTGTCTCCCCATCTATTTCCCATGAAGTGTTGGGACCAGATGCCATGATCTTAGTTTTCTGAATGTTGAGCTTTAAGGCAACTTTTTCACTCTCCTCTTTCACTTTCATCAAGAGTCTCTTTAATTCCTCTTCACTTTCTGCCATAAGGGTGGTGTCATCTGCATATCTGAGGTTACTGATATTTCTCCAGGCAATCTTGATTCCAGCTTGTGCTTCTTCCAGCCCAGCGTTTCTCATGATGTACTCTGCATAGAAGTTAAATAAGCAGGGTGACAATATACAGCCTTGACGTACTCCTTTTCCTATTTGGAACCAGTCTGTTGTTCCATATCTAGCTCTAACTGTTGCTTCCTGACCTGCATACAGGTTTCTCAAGAGGCAAGTCAGGTGGTCTGCTATTCCCATCTCTTTCAGAATTTTCCAAGTTTACTGTGATCCACACAGTTGAAGGCTTTGGCGTAGTCAATAAAGCAGAAATAGATGTTTTTCTGGAACTCTCTAGCTTTTTCGATGATCCAGCAGGTATTGGCAATTTGATCTCTGGTTCCTCTGCCTTTTCTAAAACCAGTTTGAATATCTGGAACATTCTCTCCTTCTGTAACTCTCCATTGTTTTTAGTATAATCAAATACACTCAGTGAGGCCTCTGTCACCTTAGCCAATCTTAAGTTTGTGACCTGTTCTAACTCCTCCTTTCCTGCTTCTCACTCACCACCCAGTCCCCTCTAATCTGGTCCTTGTCTGCTTCCTCAGCATCCTTTCATGCCAAGTTCTCTCTTGAAGGCCATGCTTGAGCTTCCCAACTGGTGAGCCAAAACTCAAAGCACTTCCACAAACTCATGGCACATATACCAAGATATTGGGGTCTCAGAGGCACAGGCTGGTCCACTGACTGTCGTGTCCAGTGATGTGAAGAATACCAGGAAGCACTGCTCTACTCCAGCCATGCTGATCCCCTTCCAATCCCAAAAATACATTAGCTTCTCCTTCCCTTCAGGGCTTTTATTTGTGAGGTTTCCACTGCCTGGAATACAATGCACCAACTCTTCACTTAGCTCAGCCTTTGAGATTTAATGTTTACATCAATTCTTCTAGGAGGCCTTCCCTGAATGCCCACATTTGGTTAGCACTCCCTAACATTCAGTGCCACAGAGACTTCTACTCTGCCTTTTGAAATATTTGTGGCACTTAAAATTACTTTCATCAATGTGTGAGTCTCCCACTCGATGTCCAGCGGAGCAGAGACCCAGTCTGGTTCACTACTAGATCCCTAGCAGCAAGAACAACTTATTGAATGGACAGTCAATAAAATTTTTGTGGCTGAATGATTGTTAGCAATCTTAGGTAAATAAAAATAAGAGCAACTGCCGTCTTATGTAAATAAAATGTAGGTAAATAAAAATAAAAGCAATTACTGTCTTATGTATGGGCTCTTTTAAAGCTGTTTTATAATTAAAATCTTTTCTTATTTGGAAATATTTTAAAAAGTGAAGCACTCAAAGCAAGAAAATCAATAGCATGCTAAAGTTAGCCCAACACACTGTGGAAGATCAGGAATGAGATTTCAGCATTCCTGCCTCTCTTCTGTGTTGGTTAGAAGACATTTGAGAAAGTTTTGGGCACATCTCTGACTTTTTAAGACTGAAATTCTGTAGGGTGATTAGAATTCTTTTTGCAGAAAACATACATGACTGCCACAGTCAAAGATAGACTTTGTGGTAGCCTGATGTATCAGCCTGACCCATTTTAACAGTTCCCCACATGCTCATATCACTTCCTGCTGGTCTGTCAAAAATTTCAAGCATTAAGAGAGACTTGGTTATAAAAATGCTTGATTATCTGTCACCTATCAACTTTGCATTTAGATTTGAAAATACATCCCCAAATGGGTTGAATAACCAGATGGGGGGAGTCCTTTCACAATGTATGCAGATATCAAATCACCACAATGCACACTTTAAATATCTTAAAATATTGTCAACTATGCCATCACGAAGCCAAAATGTAAAATAAACAAATGCGATGAGAGAAAACTTCCTTGGAAAAAAGAAAGAAGAAAAAGATGGAAGGAAGGAAAGAAGGAGAGGGAGAAAGAAAAAAATACATCCATAAAGATAAGGAAAAGTTTTAAAGATGCTCTACTATTGTGATGGTTAAACAAAGAGTTTTTACCGTTTCGTGAAGTTTCTGGCTCTTCACGTGGATGTTTTTGAAACGATTCCTCATAACTTACAGAGGTAACTAACAGAAGGAAAACACTTCTGGTAAGAAATATAAGGAGGTAAATATAGCAGCCATGTGTAATTCCGAATTCTTTTCAATACATCATGTGACATTTGTGATTATAAATTGATCACAGACGACCCTTGGTATGAAAAATGTACTATTATGTAATGCAGACATGCTATTCATAGCAATATGCCAGATGGAAATGTGAGTGCTTTAACTGGAAAGTGAGTTATTTGGTCTTTCCATTTTGTGTAAATCTTCAAAGCATAAATTAAAAGCAGAAGATGTATTGTATGGATTCAGGATCTGAAGACCTCTACTATATTCTGTAAATCTTTCAGCAGCATGGAAGACAGCATTTTCGACCAGATGAACACTCTTATCTCTTCCCTAAGGTTGTTGTTCTACTTTGAGATGACGGGAATAAAGAAAAATGTACCCTGAAATGGGTGTTTCCCACTCTAAATATTCAATATGAATCCTATGGCCAGACAGGGCTTATTTTGATTTCTTTTTGCAATGTTCTATGTCCTGCATCATCTTGAAAGCTTTTTCATTCAGAAAATATTTCAGTCTTTCATGGTCGGCTGTGTATATGTGAAAAAGGACTTGAGACTCACAGAAATGACTCATAAATGGCCACTTGAACTGTATTTATTTTCATATCGCCTGAATAATGTGTGTAATTTATGTTGCTACTCATGGAGAAGAGGAACTGAGAAGGCAATTTTTTAGAGCTAAGAAAGTTGATTTCCTTCATAAACATCAAGATAATACTCGGAATGTCTTTATAAGCAATATAATAAATTAAAAGATGAATATTTAATATATAAGCAGACACAAAAATTCACACTTACATTATTACCATCTACCTCAATGAATAAAAGAACTACAGAACGTGAAACTGAAATGACAAGATGACAAAACCTTCAAAAGGGAAGCACCTCCATTGGCCAAGAACGTATAAATTATTTCTATTTTAAATATCAACACAGGAAACCACACAGCTACTTTAAATTTGAGAAGAGGAAGGAATTTTCAAGTAGCATATGTGACGGTGACAATGGAAAATATTGTTTATGTTGCCTTGTCCCTCCATAACCCATCCACCAGTAATTGCCAGAATAACCTTCCTAAAAACCATAGGTCCGAACACATTGCACCTCAGGTTAAAAACATTCAAACAGTTTAAAAAAAAAAAAAAGACTTTTTCTAGAGATATGTACTGAAATCAATATAGATAAATTTATATTATGACCTGATTTGCTTCAAAATAACCTAGGGGCCTGTGGAGGGAGGGAAGGAGTGGAAGCTTCAATGGATTCAGATTGGCCATGAGTTGATCACTGTTGAAGATGGCTTCAAGGGGTTCGTTATCAGATTTTTCTCTATTTATAAAGTTGAACAAAAAAGATGATATTAATATTCAAGTCTTCTTATAAATTGGGCCTAGTGATTTACTTTTCAGGTTTATAGTCAATTTTTCAAGCATCCAAAGCCATATCAAGTCATTGTCGAAAAGTCCCTGGGCTTGTGTGTGTGCTCAGCCACTGCAGTCGTGACCCACGCCAGTCCTCTGTCCATGGGATTCTTCAGGCAAGAATGCTGGGGTGGGTTGCCATGCCCTCCTCCAGGGGAACTTCCCGACCCAGGGATCAAGCCCGAGTCTCCTACATCTTCGGTGTTGCAGGTGCATTCTTTACCCACTGAGCCACCTGGGAAGCCTGTCCCTGAGCTTCCTACGAAAGCTTCCCCGAGCGCCTCCTTTTTCTCAAATCACTGCCTTTATTCAAGCTGGTTTTCATTCCTGAAATGCTCTTCTCTCTTAGCTTTACTTGTTGGATTCCATTTTCTGAGTCTGAGTTCCTTATTCTGTAAAATGATGGGGTTGGACCAGTTAACTTCCAAAGTCTCTTCCATCCTATAATTATCAAGCTAGGTTGACCACTCACTTCTAAGGAAAAAGATCTACTTAGGAACAAAGTCTATAAACAGGGGACCCCACCAGACATAGTCTGAGTTAAGACTTAAGTACAGCAAGATCAAGTCATTGAGGGAATTCTGATAAAATTAGGTTTCCTTCCCTTTTGTATATTTCACTCTTCCTGACTTCTTGGAAACATGATCCCAAAAGAAAGCTATTCTAAATAATCTCTACCATCTACTTAGCAATAGATTAGATGAGTACATGGAGCAAATGTGCCTTAGAAAGAAGGGGTAGTTAGAGACTGAGAATAGATCTTAGAACTGGTTGTAGGAATTTGGCTAAAGAGTGAGACTATGAGACATAAAAAGGAAGGATGACTACACTGGTCTGGCTTTCCACATACCATATGAGCACTAGTCCCCTTATTTCAAATGACTTGGAGCAAACGTTTTTGTTTCACACATTTCCATTATTAAATTAATATTTGAAGACTAAAAACTCCTAGAAGCCACTGAGTTTAACAAAAGAGAAAATTTTTTTCTTTCTTTAATAAATATTCTGATTGTAAAAGTTATAAACCTTTTAATTGTTGTAATTTATAGTGTTTAGAGAAAATTCCCTTTTGTAATTACTCTTTTCCAAAATGTCCTTAGAGATTAAACCAAATGACTTTTTGGCATGCATCTCTGTCTCTGTTTGTGAGCTCCACTCTCCTTATCCACCCACCAGGGTGAACCCCAAGAGCAGGCATATTTGTGCACCGTAAGCCTGTCTGATGCTCAACACAGTTGACTGGATCAGAAGGTAAAGATTCTCTCCACCAGGATTATATAATTTGGAACTAAAATTAATTAATTAATCTGGATGGTTAATACAGAAATAGTAAATCTGTGTTAGAACTCTTTTGGTTGATAGTGCCAGAAATGAAATTTTAAATGTGCTTTAAAAATACAAGTAATTTATTGGGCTCATTAATTTAAAATGGAGAAACAGGATTGATCCTGATGCATTGGATTCATCATTCAGAGGAATGATGTTATTACATGACTGGTTTTAAGTGCTCAGATGACATCTTCAGGGCTGAATCTATCCATTTCTGAGTTCATTTTATTGGGGTTGCTTTCATTCAGAGGCAGCATCATCCTCTACAGAGGAAATCATCCACCATTAGCTTCACACCTATAATCCACCACTTTAGCAATTCCCTAAAGGAAGCATCAGGAGCTTCCCAAGTGGCTCAGACAATAAAGAATCCACCTGCAATGCAGGAGACCTGGGTTCCATCCCTGAGTTGGGAAGATCCGCTGGAGGAGAGCATGCCAACTCCAGTATTCTTGCCTGGAGAATCACCATGGACAGAGGAGTCTGGTGGGCTTCACGTGGGATTGCAAAGAATTGGACATGACTGAGTGGCTAAGCACAAAGGAAGAACAACTATTAGTTAATTCTATAGAAATTCCTAGGAAAGATTTTGATTGGCCTAGTTTGGATTGTGAGTCCTTGAACCAATAGCAAAAGCTAGAACATGCTCTCATTACCCAGACACAAGTCAAAATCCCACCCTTGAGGGGAGCCATGCCTGAAGATTAGGGGCTGAAAGTGGAGAAGGAATGCTTCTTCAGAGGAAAACTGAGGTGCTTTATTTCATTACAGAGTCATATATTAGCGGGGGGAAAAAGGGTGAGCATTGATTGGTTAATTGGCTGTTGGTTAACTGATCTGTGGATTGATCACCTAGAAGCAGTCTTGGATTAGTCAGTTCTTGGATAGGAAGTATATACATGCAAATTTGTCCACAGAATGGACTGACTGGGCAGTTATAAACTCAGACTTTTTAAAAAAAATCTCAATGACTGTGATGCTTTCCCATTGTTCCGACTGAAGGTTGAGACTTAAATCATTTGTGGTTGTTCATCTTAGCTTGGTTTATGTTGGAAGGGCACTTGAGCCAATCAAATGATGATGAAAAAATATACACCAGGTTCCTCCCTAGTCAAGCGAAATATTCAACCTCAGTTTACCGAGTCCCCTGGAGAGAACCCAATGCATCAGAAACCATCCTGCTTCTCCAGGGGAGCCTGGTGGCCTGCTGGTCCAGAGTGCCTTGCTTGGTTTGTTTGCCTGTTGCTATGGTCTGAATGTTTATGTTCCCCCAAAACTCGTATGTTGACATCCTAATGCCAAATGTGATGGTGTGGGGCCTTTGAAAGGTGACTAGGTCATTAATGCCCTTATAAAAGAAAACTGAGAGGGCTTGCTAGCCCCTTCCACCATGTAAGGACACCTCACAGAGGTGAGTCTGCATTCCAGAAGGGAGCCTTCATCAGAACCCAATGATGATGCCACTCCGATCTGGGACGTCTAGCTCCCAGAACTGTGAGAAAAGAATTCCTTCGTTTATAAGTCATCCAGGCTGTGGTATTTTGTTATAGCAGCCTGAATGGACTAGACACTGGTTCACTTATCCTTGAACAAAATAAAATTACATAAACCTGGTATTTGCCAAAAGGTGGAATGTATGTCTTGTCTCTAATCTCAGTCACTGTCCAAAAAAGCAGATATCATCTGTTTCTCACTTCTCAAAATAAAAGCTTCATATCGGTAAGTTTGAAATAATTGAGAACGAATAGATTTTCCCTCTTTATCAATTATAAAAATTCTATTTAATTCAATACAAGTTAACTTTCATCTCTTTTATAAATCTTCCCTAAATCATTTTGCCTAGTTCAATTTCCTTCCGCTTCTTTTTTCTTCCATCTTCCATTCCTTCAGCCGTAACAATAAGTGCTACTCGCTGAGCAATTAGGATTTCCCAAGTGGTTCAGTGGTAAAGAATACGTCTGCCAACACAGGAGACGCAGATTTGATCCCTGGATCAGGAAGATCCTCTGGAGGATCCTCTGGAGGAAATGGCAATCCACTCCAGTATTCTTGCCTGGAAAATCCCATATACAGAGGAGATTGGTGGGCTATAGTCCATAGCGTCACAAAGAGCCGGACACGACTGAGCGACTAAACCACCACCATCACCACCACCACCACCAATAGAAAACTAATGCAGGGACTTCCTTATTTTTGATGTCAAAAAATTCTATTAGAGGGACTTCCCTGGCAGTCCCATGGTTAAGATTTCACCTTCCAATGCAGGGGATGCTGGTTGGATCACTGGTCAGGGAGCTAAGATCTTAACAAGCCTTGGGTCCCAAAAGCCAAAACATAAAACAAAAGCAATGTTGTAACACATTCAATAAATAGAGACTTTAAAAAATGATCTGCATAAAAAGAATACTTAAAAAAATAACTAATGCAGATTTTTATTGATTGACCCACATGAAATTGACAATATTGCCTGTTTTTACTCTATAGAAATAATGATTTCATTTGGTTCAGCCTAATATTATTTGGGTGTGTTCCATTTAATATTATTTGGTTGGTGAGTTCTAACATCCTTGATATCTTAGGAAAACTGCAGAAACAAATGTTCACAGACTTTACTCACGCCTTTGTTCTTTTTTCCCCCAAATGCACACCTGAAAAAAATGGATAGATGTTGATCATTGCTTAAGTCCTATATTAGAGAAAATGTCTCCTATGTTTAATTGTGTTATTTCTAACTAATTGTTACCTAGTGTCTGTTCCCAAATGTGAGTTTGAGTTTGAGGTCAGAAAGCATATCTCTATTTCCCATACAATTTTTTGTACATACTCTGTTAACAAATAAACAATACAACATTAAGGTTTACAATGATGGCTTTTGACATGTAAATATTATCTGATTCAGTTATGAAGAGTGATAGACAGGGCTTTGTTTTGCTATGACCCCTGGGGAGAAAAAAACGTTTTACAGTTTAGACCACAGATTGAGACTTTCAACCTTTTTTTCTTTAAAATGAAAGAGCAATAGAGGAGTGTAGAAGTTCCCATGCACAGAAACAGGATACTGAGAGCTGATGATTGACTGGAGAATTCAACAAGTCATCCTTTCAAAACAGCTCATGAAAGCATTTGAGAACAAAAGTGGGTAGAGGAATCTTCACTGGCATAAAAAATCCAATAATCTATTGCTCAGCCATAAAAAAGAACAAAATGGTGCCATTTGCAGAGACATGGATGGACTTGGAGATTATCATACAAAGTGAGATGAGTCAGAAAGAATAATATCATATATTACCAAATAAATATGGAACCTACAAAAATGGTATAGATGATCATGTTAGCAAAGCAGAAATAGAGACAAGATGTAGGGAGCAAATGTATAGATACCCAGGGGGAGAGGGGAAGGGAGTGAATTGGAAGACTGGGATTGACATATATGTACTATTGATACAATGTGTAAAATAGATAACTAATGAGAACCTACTGCATAGTACAGGGAACTCTGCTCAGGCTCTACAGTGACCTAAATGGAAAGGAAATCCAAAAAAGAGGGAATATATGTATACATATAACTGATTCACTTTGCTGTAAAGGAGAAAGTAAAACAACATTGTAAAGCAACTATGCTCCAATTAAAAAAAAAACAAATTTTTAAAGAAGGAAAAAAAAAACACCCCAGAAATCAATGCTTTCATTACAAAACATGTATTCTCCTTTACCACTTATATATGTAACCCAAAAGACACAAAAGTGAATTCAGTGTAAGTAGGTGCAGTGTTTTGATTCCACAGAGAGCGTGCTGACACAGAGTAAAGACTGAACAGCTCCTCCTAGTTGTCATGGAGAGTGTGGCATTTATTATCATATCAGGAAATGTGCTTCCAGTGAAGGCTTACTCTAAGATGGAATAAAGAACTTAGTCATGCGTCCTGACCATTGTCGCCTCAAGGACTGTAACTCAGCATCGCTTCATCTTTCCAGATAAGAAACTGTGATTAATTATAAATTATGGCCGATTCACTAGAATGCACGCTTCCAAATCGTTAGGACCACATTTCCAAGTCAATACGATCCATTTTGGGGGCAGCTTTTGTTACTGAGTTTCCTCTTATAAATTTTAGAATCAGGTAAGTAATTTCACAAAGATCATTTGTGAAATAAACGATCCTTCATTACTGTTGAAGGAGTAATATTTTCAGAACTAGCTAAGGAGCACTAATAGACTAAGACCCTTCATACACACAAGGATCCTTTTAAACAACTTTTGAAAATAGATATGGTTCTCAACACCTTAATTTGTAAAGAAATTATTTCAAATGTCCACCCTCTTTCTTATTTTAAACGTTTCTGGTTTTTTTTTCTATTATTATTAGCAGAGGTGTGCAAAATAGTCTTAGTATATTTTATTAGCTAATAAAAAAAAACTTTGAAAGGGCTTGCATGTTTCAGTACCTCTCATAGAATGTTAGAACTGAAAGAGAATTTGGAAATCAAGTTCAATATAGCCCAGTGAAATACAGCCATGAATGAGTCTGCTACAAGTACCATAATCAAGGGATTATATAGTCTTTGATTACTGCAGTCTGTTTCAGTCTTGGATAGCTCTATTAGGAACTTTGTCTTTATGTTGAGATAAAATCTACCTCTCTATAATTTCTCTCTATTGCCATAAAAGTCAAATTGTATTTAAGATTGTAGCTGTTTTGTTCTTATCTTGCTAGTTATTATTTAATTATAGGTCTTTATCTGATCACAATTCTGCTAACATACTCATTCTATCAAACTACATTGTACCTCAATATATATTTCCACTGAAGCAATTTCCACAAGTAAGATTTTAATTTCAAATGGCATGATCTTAAACTTTGTCTCAATGGGCATTTCATTACTGAAATTCACTCAGAGCCATTTCTGAAGGGTCTTCTAAAACACTCACATGAACTCATACTATGACAATGAATTAAAGCTCCTTTGAGGTTATGTTTTTTTAATTCCTTCAAATAGAAATGTTAAAGCTCAAATGTTAAAGGAAGCAATAGTAATACTCACACAGTTAATATCAAAGGTAAATGTTAAACATGCATGCAATTCTTTGCAAAGAGCATCTGCAAAGGTAGAACCAAGAAAGGTTTCATTACAGACATATCTGCTTGAAAAATTGTATCAAATTATTTTACATGCCATATCTTGGCATTCTCTAAGATTTAAAAAAAAATTCTCAAAGGTTTATTTCTAGAGAACATAGCTAGTAACAATTATGATTATAGTTTAAGAAAGGGGACATCTTGGGGACTTCCCTGGTGGTCCAATGGCCAAGACTCTGAGATCCCAGTGCAGAAGGCCTGAGTTCAATCCCTGGCTAGGGAACTATATCCCACATACCAAAAGTAAATAAATAAAAAGGGAACATCTTTACTCAGTACCTGATGAATTTCCACAAGCACAGTCCTGGTAACTCTCTTTGAGCTTTTTCTCATTTCGTCTCTCCTCTGGAGAAGTAAAGTGACTTACTAAATTTGTAAATATGTAAGAAAAATCAGACAAGCCTGCACTCTTTCCTCTCCCCTAGGGATGGAGCTTGGCCATTGAAATTTTTGTTGCTTCTTGCTCCTCCGTGCAGTTGGCCTTTCTCAGGCTGTCACATGCCCTGTATGGGTCATTCCAGTCCAATGGGATCTACAACAGGCAGATGAGACTCCCTAATTCAGGACACAGTTAGCAGGCTTACCTGACTCTCATGCTGAATCACTTCCTTCAGCTTTGCCCCTATCAGCCATCTATTTAGAACTCAAGCAGGGAAGAAATGGATTTACGAGCTGTACTTTCCACCTCCAGGGATCCCAAATGTGGGACATCATGAAGTAGAGTAAAAAGATCTTTGGATTACTTAAACAGAGAGGAGAAACAGTATGTTGATTCTTGAAAGAGGTAAAGCTTTAGCTCCTGTGTGTGCTAAGTCACTTCAGTCATGTCTGACTCTTTGCAACCTCATGAACTGCATAGCCCACCAGACTTCCCTGTCCATGGGATTCTCCAGGCAAGAATACTGGAGTGGGTTACCATGCCCTTCTCCAGAGGATCTTCCCAACCCAGGGATCGAACCTGCATCTCTTACTTCTCCTGCAATGGCAGGCGATTTCTTTACCATTAGCACCAGCTGGGAAGCCTTCCTTAGAAACAAAAGCAAATTGACAGTCTTTCCTGGTGTCCAGCTATTAAGAATCTGCCTGCCAATGAAGAAGACATGGGTTCGATCTCAGGCCAGGAAGATCCCACATGCTACAGGGCAACTAAGTCCTTGAGCCACAACTATTTTGCTGCTACAAGGATGATCGATAGTTCAGGGGCTTAAAGAATAAAGGAGTGTATTTCTTTCTCCTGCAAGAGTCCCAGGTCAAAGGTCCAGGTCAGTGGAAAAACTCTGTTCACTATGATTCATTAAGACATTTTTATCATTTTCTTGGTAAAATCTGGGTGCTTTCCATGTCTGCATTTCAGCTGGTGGGAAGGAATAAAAGAATTTGGAACAGGCATGCTGAATGAATGAAATCCCAGACCCAGAGTAGGGAGACATCACTTCTCACATTCCACTGGTGAGAACTATTTCCACTGTGATGCCTAACAGCAAGAGGGGCTGTAAAATGTGATCTAGTTGTGCACAATGGGACTAATTGTAGAAGAAGAGAATGCATCTGGGTGGACAACCAGCAGTCTCCACCATACACCTTCAAGAACTCCATAGGATAGAAATAAAATGGCTTCTGCTGGGGCTAAAGTCAGTGCCCAAAATCAAAATCAAAGAGTATATAGTGTTATTGGACAGAAAAGAATCAGTGTAAACTTCTTTCAGTGGGCTATCATCATATGAAAGTACAGTGCAGGAGACATAGATTTGATCCCTGGATCAGGAAAAGCCCCTGAAGAAGGGAATGGCTACCCACTCCAGTATTCTTGCCTGGAGAATCCCCATGGACAGAGGAGCCTGCTGAGCTATGGTCCACGGGGTTGAGAGCAAAACCACTCTTTGGGCTTCCCAGGTGGCTCAAATTATAAAGAATCCACCTGCAGTGCAGGAGACCCAGATTCGATCTCTGGGTCAGGAAGCTCCCATGGAGAAGGCAATGGCTACCCACTCCAGAATTCTTGCCTGGAAAATCCTTATGGACAGAGGAGACTGGCAGGCTACAGTCCATGGGATTGCAAAGAGTTGGACACAACTGAACGACTAAGCACATGGAAAAGAGTATAAGTGTAATCAAAATGAGGAGAAGAAAAATATCAGATTGGGCCAGAATACTCAGAGACCTATAATTATTACAATTGTTACTAATAATCATCATCTTCCTGGTAGTTTTCTCACTTGCACGTGGAGATAAGCATCATCATTAGTAACAACTTCACACAGAACACATTTATATCCTCTTATTTATGCACTACTTACATAAAATGATAATAGATCCCATAATTACCTGCCATTTAGCTTAATAACCATTTAGTTCAATACCTAGAGACACTATGGTTATAGTATTTGTTTCCTGTGGTATCTTTTCTCCCTGTGGACTCAAGCTGAAACTTTCCTTCAACTTCATACTTTGATATCATGTTCCAAGAGAAATAAAATTTGTTCTCAAAGAGTAGACTGGTAGAAAAGGATATAGTAAGCTAAAAGGAAATATTAAAACAATAGCTAAAAGTTATGTAATAAAAAAAGCTCTCAAAAGTAACACTTCCACTGGGCACAAAATAAGAGACACAAAACTGTCTAAAAATTCCAAGTTATATTTGAAGTAAGATGTTGGCTTAAAAATCAGCATTCAAAAAACTAAGATCATGGCATCCAGTCCCATCACTTCATGGCAAATAGAGGGGGAAACAATGGAAATAGTGGCAGACTTCATTTTCTTGGGCTCCTAAATCACTGCAGATGGTGACTACAGTCATTAAATTAAAAGACGCTTGCTCCTTGGAAGAAAAGCGATGACCAACCTAGACAGCATATTAAAAAGCAGACATTACTTTGCCAACAAAGGTCCATCTAGCCAAAGCTGTGGTTTTTCCATTAGTCATGTATGGAAGTGAGAGTTGGACTATAAAGAAAGCTGAGTGTCGAAGAATTGATGCTTTGAACGGTGGTGTTGGAGGAGACTCTTGAGAGTCCCTTGGAGATCCAACCAGCCCATCCTAAAGGAAATCAATCCTGAATATTCATTGGAAGGACTGATGCTGAAGCTGAAGCTCCAATACTTTGGCTACCTCATGCGAAGAACTGACTCATTGGAAAAAACCCTGATGCTGGGAACAATTAAAGGCAGGAGGAGAGAGGATGACAGAGGATGAGATGGTTGAATGGCATCACCGAGTGCATGGACATGAGTTTGAACAATTTCCGGGAGTTGGTGATGGACAGGGAGGCCCAGCCTGCTGCAGTCCATGGGGTCGCAAAGAGGCAGGCACAACTGAGCTACTGAACTGAACTGAAGATCTCAAAGGATAGGATTTGTCATGTTGTTGATCAGTATATTTAAAACCTCTGAAAACTGAAAGGAATTTTTACTTCCAGGTAAGATTGAGAGCTGTTGTTGTTTAGCTGCTCAGCTGTGTCTGACTCTTGTGACTCCATGGACTGTACTGCATGAGGCTCTTCTGTCCATGGGGATTTTCCAGGCAAGAATACTAGAGGGGATTGTCATTTTCTCATCCAGGGGATCTTCCCAACCCAGGGGTCAAACTCCCATCTTCTGCAAGTCTCTGCACTGCAGATGGGCTTTTTATTGTTGGGCCACCAGGGCAGCCAAAATAGAGTACTAGAGAGTAAACTTTTTATTTCACTTGAAACAACCAAAGAGAGGGAGGGAGGAAGGAGAGAGAGACACATAAACAGAGACAGAGAAACAAAGATGGAGAAGGCTCTAGTAAAAGTATATAAAACCATGCTCTTCAAGACACTGCATATCAGACAACAAGGGACAGTAACCTTTTAGAGATACACAAAAAAATTTGATAAACTGTACTTAACCAAAATAGAAAACTCTGCATTTCAAAGGGGCTTCCCAGGTGGCTCAGTGGTAAAGAAACCGCCTGCCAAGCAGGAGACCTGAGTTCGATCCCTGTGGCAGGAAGATCCGTTGAAGTAGGAAATAGCAACCCTGTCCAGGATTCTTGCCTGGAAAATGTCATGGACAGAAGATCCCAGCTGGCTACAGTCCATGAGGTCTCAAAGAGTGGGACATGACTGAGTACTCACACATGCAGGAATGCATGTGTGACAAAAGACATCATTAGGGAAAAAAGACAAGCTACATGCTGTGAGAAATATAAAACAACTATCTAATAAACAACTTGCATCTAGAATATATAGCATTTAAAAAAAATCAATACAAAATAAATACCCAACTAAAAACAAGCAAAAGACTCAAACAGCCACTTTACAAGAGGAGATACACAAATGGCAAAACACACATGAAAAGATGCTCAGCATTACTCATCATTCAGTTCAGTCGCTCAGTCGTGTCCGACTCTTTGCAACCCCATGAATCACAGCATGCCAGGCCTCCCTGTCCTTCACCAACTCCCAGAGTCCACCCAAACCTGTGTCCATCAAGTCGGTGATGCCATCTAGCCATCTCATCCTCTGTCATCCCCTTCTCCTCCTGCCTCCAATCCTTCCCAGCATCAGGGTCTTTTCCAATGAGTCAACTCTTCGCATCAGGTGGCCAAAGTATTAGAGTTTCAGCTTTAGTGTCAGTCCTTCCAATGAACACCCAGGACTGATCTCCTTTAGGATGGACTGGTTGGATCTCCTTGCAGTCCAAGGGACTCTCAAGAGTCTTCTCCAACACCACAGTTCAAAAGCATCAATTCTTCGGTGCTCAGCTTTCTTTATAGTATAACTCTCACATCCATCCATGACCACTGGAAAAACCATAGCCTTGACTAGATGGACCTTTGTTGGCAAAGTAATGTCCATTTAAGGAAATGCAAATGAAAACCACAGAAGAAGGCATTACACACCTGGTAGTATGACTAAAATTTAAAAAACTGATCAAACTAAGTGTTGACAGGATGTTACAAAACTGGACTCCTCATACATTGCAGGTAGTAAGGAAATGGTACAACTTGTTAGGAAAACTGTTCTGTATTTTCTCAAAATGTTAAAACATATACCTATGGTATGATCCAACTATTCCATTCCTAGACATTTACCCAAGAGAAAATAAAGCACATGTCCAAGCAAAGACTCATACATAATTTCTATTGTACTTTGCTTCTAGTCACTAATGCTTATCAGCAGATGAATGGACAAACATATTGTGGTATATCTAAAGGAATACCACTCAGTAACAAAAAGACTGAACTACTGATACATGTAACAGTGTGGGTGAATCTCAAAATAGTTACAGTGCTTGAAAGTCAGTACAAATGATTATAGGCTGTGTGGTTCCAATTATATAAAATTCTAGAAAATGCAAATTAATCCTTAGTGACAGAAAACAGATGAGTGGTTGCCTAGGAATAGGTAAATCAGGAGGGTGAGATTGCCATGGGGTGCAAGGAAACTTTGGGGGGTGATGGATTTTGTTCACTGTCTTAACTGTGGTAATCATTTCTTGAGTGTGTGTATATATATATCAACATTTATCAAACTGTATACTTTGCAAAGTTCATTATATGTCAACTATAGCTCAACAAAGCTGTTTAAAAAATTGGAAGGGAACATTTTAAAGAACACAATATATCCATATCCATGTTTTTACATTTTTTAAATTGTCTATTATAATTTGGGAACAACTAGAATCACAATTTGCTAAACTTTTCTTTTTTTTGCTAAACTTTTCAAATCAATTCTCTAAGCTATAACTTTAAGCAATTTTCACTAGTCTTTAATTAAAAACCAAATTTTAAAAAGAGCAATTAAAGGACAAGGATTTTCATGAGTAAAGGAAAATACTTTTGAATATGATATATTGTGTACCTAAACTGAAAAACTCTGTTCTTCAGAGAGGTTAAAAAAATCAGAACTTGATATTCTAATGATAATTCTATACTAACTCTGTGTTGTTCTTCTAAACTGAAATGGTTGATAATTTGGGCCTAAAAATATCTGCCTTATTTTACTTCAAAATAATGAGCAAACGTTCCTTGACTTTACAGGCTCTCAGCTAAATATTTCAGTATCTAAAATGAATAAAAAACAAAACTTGTATTTTTACATATGTAAAAAACATGTCAAAATCTTTAGCCTTTACCTACATGACACTGTAGATTTATGAGGGACTTTTAAAGATATTTTGGGCTCCTGATTCCAAGTTCTTTTCATGAACCAAATACTTGGTGGACAAATCAAATGATTTCCAAGGGAGTTAAGAAGTTAGGAGTAGTTAAAACACACACTGCATGCGTGCATGCTTAGTCACTTCAGCTGTGTCAGACTCTGTGTGACCCCATGGACTGTAACCCACCAGGTTCCTCTGTCTGCGAGATTCTCCAGGCAAGAATACTGGAGTGGGTTGCTGTGCCATCCTCCAGGGGACCTTCCCAACCAAGTGACTGGACCCGCATCTCTTAGGTCTCCTGCTTTGGCAGGAGGACCTTTACCACTAGGCCACTTGAGAAACCCAAGACACATACTATATATTCACAAATAAAATCTTGGTTTCTTTTTTTTTGTCATGTTTCGATCACTAGGTCATTTTCTCCTATTATCAGAGTATTTTACTCTGAGAAATTTACAGTGTTCAAGGACATATATTCAGCAAAGAGAATGAGAAAAAGAGAGAGAGAGAGCTATTCAAGACATTGAAATACAAGGACAAATCACGGAGTAATGACAGTTGGTAAGTTTGGAAAATAACTCATGTGTCCCAAATCTATCTCACTACAATTTACAACTAAAATCATAGCTTATGTGAACTGTTCATGTCACAGTTAAAGATTGTTAGAATCTGGACTGTCAGGGGTTCAACTGGAAACAATTCAAATGATTTCCAAGGAAAGTCTTTGGTGAAGACACTGTTAAAAGAGTGTTGGCACAGTTGAGGGATGGAGAAGGAAGGATGTTGAGACTCCCAGGGACCAGCAAGGTAGGAAATTTTACTGCATCTATGGTGGTTTAGTCGCTAAGTCGTGTCCGACTCTTGTGACCCCATGGATTGTAGCCCGCCAGGCTCCTCTGCCCATGGGATTCTCCAGGCAAGAATACTGGAGTGGGTTGCCATTCTCTTCTCCAGGGGATCTTTCCGACCCAGGAAACGAACCTGGGTCTCCTGCATTGCAGGCAGATTCTTTACCAACTGAGCCACCAGGGAAGAGGGCTGCCATTACTGGAGGGAGCAAGGGAGAGCTGGACCTTCAGAGAACAGCTTGGCAAGAGCCACCGATCCAGAATTATGTTTCTCCCCATTTCTGTTTAGTTACTATCCCCACGCCCATGAGAAAAACCAAATCCAATTTAAATTCTACCTGATGAGATATATTAACAAGGAAAGAATAAGATTTAATCAGATAGGGTTGAGTTGGCTTTATTTTTTCTTTTTACTCCCTACTCCACTAGCCCACCAACAACGGAATTTTCACCCTCTTGGGGGCAATGCTGCTCCCACTAAGCACACATGTTCTACAGAGAGGCAGCTGCTACCAGGACTCTGGCCCTAAATCTTGGCTTCAGAGGAAGCACCCTGACCTTTTGGGCCTGCAGCAGGCAGAAGAGTCTGCCATACAGTACAAGGGGTCAGCTGTGGGAGAGAGAGCAAGGCAGTGAAGAGCAGAGCATGAAGATCTGGGGGAACAAAAAGAGTAACCCCCAGGTAATTTTTCCAGATTTCTTAAAACTTAACTGGGGCAAAATCTGTTTGGGGAAAGCCTTGAATGGCTTAGAAAAAACTTGAATTTTGTGTAAAGAGGATGTTAAGTTCTAGCTTTGTTCCTCTTTCACTGAAGAAGCTTAAGGACTACCTTTAAACTTTTCTGAGTGCCTGAGAGTAAACTGGGGCTCTGGATATCTACTTCTGGCAGTTGCTTTGAAGATAAACTGAAATAGCATATGCAGAGCACTTACTAAGGTGACTGTATGGATAAATAATCACTAACTGTGAATTTGAAAGTTTTTCATCTGCCCTTCTTTCTTTTCATTCATAAGTGCCAAGACAAAGACTCCGCCCCACCAAACCTGCAATCTATGGAAGGGTCAGAGGTATTAATCAAAATGCCAAAACACATTCAAGTTGTTTGAAGGAAGGCTTTTTGCATGCTCAGTTGCTCAGTCACATCTGACTCTTTGCGACCCCAAGGACTATAGCCCTTCAGGCTCCTCTGTCCATGGAATTTTCCAGGCGAGGATACTGGAGTGGGTTGCCATTTCCTCCTCTAGGGGATCTTCCAGATATAGGGATTGAACCTATGTCTCTTGCATCTCCTGCATTGGCAGACTGATTCTTTATCACTTAGTCACTTGGGAAATTGATTTGAAGGAAATTGGTTCACAAAAGAATAACCTTGGTTAATACTGTTATCACCTATGTCTTCACTAGCAATCTGCTAAGATAATCAAGCCCAAATTCCCCAAAGTTGCTCCTCCCACAACGCAGATCTTTCTTTAGTGGCCGAAGGTTTTGGAAGAAACCTGAAATGCTCTTAACTATAGGTTCAAAGGAACCTCTTCTGAAAATATATATATTGACATTATCTCAACCTGGGATATTAAATCACCTTTAAATTATAGCATATTTATCTAGAATTGGCTGCACGGAAACTTCCCAGAAGAGTAAGTTTCTGAAGCAGTGCTCATTTTGGCAACAAAAGAGAAATTGGCATTAACTAATCTTGCTGCATTTCTCCTTTAGTCAGCCATTTATTTTTTATTGAGTACCAGACCTTGTGCCATAATATTTAAGCTTTAGACTATCTTTGTATTGTCTGACAGTGACCAATGATCTTACTTGACCAAATGTTTTGAAACTTTTTGACAAACTCCCCAAATATGAAATTTTAATTTAGTTTCTTTTGACCTCCAGCTAACTTTAGAGTTCATTAGGGGAGCCCGTAAGACATCTCAAGAGGAATATTTAATTAGTTTTATTTGATATGTTGAATTACATGGGAAGTATTGCCAAAGGAGTGATAAGTCTTCTAAGATTATACTATATGGGTAAATGTTACTACTATAGATCTCTAGAAATCTAAGTTTTTGAATTATAGATGTGTCCTGGTATAATCTATCAGCCATAATTCTGATTATTTCACAGCAACTTGATTAAGCTTCTTTGTCAACACATGATCAAAGCTTTAACCTTGCCTTTTCAGTCTTTAATAGACAGTTAAGCTGATGCTTTGCAAAAAGACTTTAAGAATATTCATGGGAAGGACTTTTAAATAAACATAGATCAGATTATACCGCTGAATGTGGTAAGACATTTTTATCACACTGGTAAGGGAAGCAAATCTTCCCTCTCACTGGCAGCCATGATGGGCTCTGAGACTGTCTGCAGCAGTCAGTAGGGTGGCAAGGCAATCTTACAGTGATACTCACCCTTGAAGGGGAAGGGGATTTTGACTGTGCTATATGCGAGTATGGGCTTCTCTGGTGGCTCCGAAGGTAAAGAATCTGCCTGCAATGTGGGAGAGAGACCTGGATTTGATCCCTGGGTCCAGAAGATCCCCTGGAGGAGGGCATGGCACCCCACTCCATTATTCTTGCCTGGAGAATCCCCATAGACAGAGAAGCCTGGCAGGCTACAGTCCATGGGGTCGCAGAGTCGGACACAACTGAGCAAGCACAGTACACATGCTAGTATTCAGGAATGAACAATGAAAGAACTGTTAACTGCTTAATTAAGAGTTATGAGGTACTAGTTTTGGAAAAATCTGGTCTTCATAAAACATAATGAAAGTATTAAAAAAGATAAAGAAAGAATGGCCTTGGATACAACAGAGAAAATTGCTAGCATGTCTGTGTGATACCTACTGCCTCATGTTGAAAAAGTCATCCACAAAATCCTTGTCAATTGCTTTGCCCAGATCTTTGTTCCGGAAGGAGATCATTAAGTGATACCACAATTTCTACAAGGCTGGTGATTCAGAAAGCTTCATTTGTTATGTTTTTAAGTTTTGTATCCTCATCTGTAAGAATAAGAGGATAAGAGTACTTATCTCGGAGGGTGGTTGATGGTTGAATGAAAAAAATGCATTGTTGTTGTTCAGTTGCAAAGTCATGTCTGACTTTTTGTGATCCCATGGACTGTAGCATGCCAGGTTTCCCTGTCTGTCACTCTCTCCTGGAGTTTGCTCAAATTCATGCCCATTGAGTCAGTATGCTATCTAAATATCTCCTCGTCTGCCGCCCTCAGCTCCTTTTGCCTTTAATCTTTCCCAGCATCAGGGTCTTTTCCAATGAGTCAGCTCTTTGCATCAGGTGGCCAAAGTACTGGAGCTTCAGTTTCAGCCTCATCCTTCCAATGCATATTCAGGGTTGATTTCTTTTAGGACTGATTCCAGCTTGTAATTCATCCAGTCTGGCATTTCGCATGATGTACTCTGCACTATGTGTACAGAGTTAAATAAGCAGGATGATAATATACACTTGGATCATACCTCTTTCCCAATTTTGAACCGGTCAGTTGTTCCATGTAAGGTTCTTACTGTTGCTTCTTGATCCACATACAAGTTTCTCTGGGGACAGGTAAGGTTGTCTAATTTTCCCACTTCTTTAGGAATGTTCCACAGTTTGTCATGACCCACACGTGAAAAAATGCATTAAAGTATTGTGTACTGAGTCTGGCTCAGAGAAAGTGTTTAATAAAGTCTGGCAGTTTAAATGAACTTCCCTTAATTCTCTTCAAATACTCATATCGTTATGAACTTGTTCACCACGTGCTTAAGCTTGCCTTAGTTTTTCATGTTTACTATGAAACATTACTATTACTATGAAAACATAGAATAATTTGAAATATCCATTTCATCTCAGTAAAATTTTCACAACTAATGAGAGAATATATTAAATTTATCAAGAAAATGGTTCAGCACAAATTTAGGAATAGTTATAATTATACTCCCATTGCTGTAATTCAGGTGAATAAGTCCTTAATTTTTAATAACTAATTTAATCCATAGAGTGTCCATTGACCACCTTTATCACAAAAGTCTATTGTTTGTATAAAAATTTATCCAAGAGATAATGTCTATGGTTGTTTTTAGACATCTGAGGCAACTTTCAAAATTAGCTGCACAAAGCTTCCCTGGTGGTAGAGTGGTTAAGAATACATCTTGCAAGTCAAGGGATGCTGGTTTGATCCCTGGTCTGGGAAGATACCACATGCCATGAAGCAGCTAAGGCGTGGGCCACAACTACTGAGCCCATGGGCTGCAACTACTGAAGCTGGTGCGGCTAGAGCCTGTGCCCCACAACAAGAGAAGCCAACTCAGTGAGAAGCCCAGACACCACCATGAAGAGTAGCCCGCTGCAACTAAAGCCTATGTGGAGCAATAAAGACCCACTAGAGCCAAAAAATAAATAAATGAATGAATGAATAAATAAAGTTAGCTTCATATAAGATGCTTAGGAGACTTCCCCGGGTGGCGCTAGTGGTAAAGAACCCACCTGCCAATGCAGGAGACATAAGAGGTGCAGGTTGATCCCTGGATCGGGAAGATCCCCTGGAGGAGAGCATAGCCTCCCACTCCAGTATTCTTGCCTGGAGAATCCTGTGGACAGAGGAGCCTGGTGGGCTACAGTCCATAGTGGTGTAAAGAGTTGGACATAACTGAAGTGACCTAGCATGCAAGATGCTTAAAGTATGTGAATGTAAGAAAGATAAAAAATAATTTAAATACCAAAAATCTTAAAAAATGTTTTTCTCAGCTTTTCAAAACAAATATTTAAAGCCACCTACATAAAATAAAGCAGAATTGGAAAAAGGAGAAACAACACACAAAAATAAATATTTTCCAAGAAACTGCTACCTGTGCTAGAAAGCTGAAATGTTCTGTAATAGAGTTCTGGGTGAGTGGTCTAGCTACCCGGTAGTTGGCTCCATGCTACTGAATGAATAAGGCAACTTTGCAAAGCCTTTTGGGAGGTACATCACTCTAGTGAGAAAAAGGGCACTTCTGTTAAGCAACAAAGGAAACAGATTAAAGCTTAAAAGTGCTGACTAAATAATAAAATAACTTAAAATACAAAAAAAATGCTGAGTAAGTGAAAACTGACTAGCTTTCAAGGCATAAATTAATGTCCTTATCAAGTATTTTTTCCCCCCGGTTGCAAGGCCCTGTCAATTCTGGACAAACTGTCCAGACATTCCACCCATGGGACTGCCCATGGGGCAGCTTATTTTTCCTTCTCACACCTGTGCTTAATGAGGAGCAATTTTGCAAACTCAACTGTTTCCAAGGGAAGATGTGAAGGACTTATGCCCCAAAAATAAAATCAAGATAAGAAACAAAACTACTATAATTTATCTCCAGTCAACCTACCCAGAGAAGACTATGAAACAGTAAAAGACACTACAGACTCTTAAGGCAGAAAATTCCAAAGGTCACCTAATCAATGGCCTCACCTCTAACAGAACTGAAAGAGATTAAGAACAGGATAAAAGCCAAAAGTTTTCAGGAAAAACAGCCCATCTTCATTTAAATATAACCCTTGGGGTCAAGAAGTTATTTCTTATCAGAGATAAGATTTTGTTTTTCAACAGGAAAGGGATTTGACTAGGATGGGTATTGTCTGCCATGTGTGTATTCCTGTTAAAGAAAAGTCATTTTTCACTTAGGAAAAAACTGCCTTTTAAAACTATTCCTTAAATTGCTTTAATTTCAGTCTTCTCTAAATGACTGGCTCTGATCAATTCCTTTTGTGCTTAACCATAATGTTCAACTCAAATGAAGTCAATTCACTTCAGATTTCCATAATTGCCCATGTTCCTCATTAAGTGAAGTGAAGTCGCTCAGTCGTGTCCGACTCTTTGCGACCCCATGGACGGTAGCCTACCAGGCTCCGCAGTCCATGGGATTTTCCAGGCAAGAAAACTGGAGTGGGCTGCCATTTACTTCTCCAGGGGATCTTCCCAACCCAGGGATTGAACTCAGGTCTCCTGCATTGCAGACAGATGTTTTACCATCTGAGCCACTAGGGAAGCCCTTAGCCTTCTTCAATAACAAAACATCCAAATGATATCCCCAACACAGAAATATTTGTGTTCCTTTTGGTTACTGAACACTTAATTTGACCTAAGTTCTGAGAAAATCTTATTTCCATGGCAAGTCCAAGAAGAAGCCAGGCACAGTTGTCAATGAATGTATGTTCTGTCTCTACCACACACTAGGTTTGGTAAGAGGTTGCTGGTGTAGAAGAAAGAATCTACTACTTTATTAATGGCAAATTTCCTCTTAGGAAAATGAAGAAATGAGGCTACCCTGTATATGCTGTTGCCACTTGAGTGCATGTCCTTGAACCAAAATCAGAAGATGGTACAAGCAAAAGTGATTAAAGATATCCTATGCTTTAATCGATATTTTAAAAAACAACTTTGTTGGGGTATAATTTATATACCAGGGCTTCCCAGGTGACTCAGTGGTAAAGAGTCCACCTGCCAAAGCAGGAGATGAGAGTTTGATCACTGGGTCAGGAAAAGTCCCTGAGGAAGGAAAAGGCAACCCACTCCAGTGTTCTTGCCTGGGAAATCCTATGGACAGAGGAGCCCGGAAGGCGCCGGTATATGGGGTCACGAAAGAGACATGACTTAGCAATTAAACAACAACAATCAACTCATATCATAAAATTTACCATTTTAAGTTTACAACGTGGTGAATTTCAGTAACTTCACCAAGTTGTGCAGCCATCACTGCATTCTAGTTTTAAAATATTCATTTCCATCACCCCTTCAAGATTCCTTATGCCCATTTACAGCTGATTCCCATTCCCAGCCCCAGTGCCAGCCACCTATCAATCTACTTTCTATCTCAATTTGAGATGAGAAAAAGAAATCCAAAGATATATCCTACAAATAGGAGGACACTGCTGAAGAACCAATCCTTGTCAAAATAAACTTCAGAATT
Source organism: Muntiacus reevesi (assembly GCF_963930625.1). NCBI lineage: Eukaryota > Metazoa > Chordata > Mammalia > Artiodactyla > Cervidae > Muntiacus > Muntiacus reevesi. The sequence goes on from NC_089251.1 coordinate 133,014,947, forward strand.
CTTACGGGAGTGCAAGAGACCCTTGGACACCAGGCACCGCTAGCTTGAACAGGGTTAGAATGGAGAGATTTAATTATCTCTCCAGCTAGAGATAACAGACTTACACAATTATAAGGGACTTTGATAATGAAAGAATACGACAGCAAGCCTTGATGTCTTAACTAAGAAAATGCTTCTGTCTCCAAAGTTAAAAAAAAAAAAAAGTCACTTTTAAGTAAAAGGGTAAACTGTCAACCATTTCTATAACATTCAGTCAGAATATTGTATATTTTTGCTTGTGAGACTTTACAAATATACCATGTCTTAAGCAAATTATATTTCAACAGACTGAAATATCAGTTTCTTCTGAAATGTAAGTCACTTAGGCTATTTCCTCCAGGCTCTCATGTGTATATTATTCTTATGTATTTTGAGTACAGTAAATATGTCAAACTATTATGGCTTTGGTTGACAAAATACTTTTTAACCACTGATTTCCTTCCCCCAGAATCTGTATATTTTAAGAAAGCATTAGCTTCAAGTTTATCTTGTTTACATCCTGATTTCCAGGTACTCTTCCCTTTGGAAGGAACATCAGCTTCCCAGAAATTTATGAAGAATTTTACAGGGCCTCTTTTATGTGTGAAAGAGAAGACTGCTTTGTCAAGTGATGATGAGAAATTGAAAAAACAAACAAACAAACAAAAAAACTCTAACCCAGACAGGACTCTAAATTTGTGGCATTCTTTCAACTTACAAAATTGGTCACAAAGACGCCTTAGGAAGTTATTTTACACTTCTTGTAGGAAACTGGTATTTGCTGTGTTTTTTTTTCCCCTTTAAGTCCCTGTGTTAACGAAAACAAATGTTAGTTTTGTACCTTTGATGTTGGGCATTTTATAGACCAGAGTTCGAATTACCCATGGCAGTTACCAAAGGCGGAACTTTTTCTCTAAGTATGTGCAGAAAAAAGACAAACCTGCTTGCAGCCTCCATAGATTTTTAAAGCCAATGGGAGGTCTGCACTACTAACATAACGAGCGAGGCAAAAATTTGAGTTTAGATCTTTCAGGAGTTGCTGAAGAAAGTTGAGGACTCCTTTTGAAGATCTTTAAAAAGCAAATGTGCCTTGTGTTTCTCTGTAAAAAGAACTGATGTGATGAGTTGCTAAATGCTAGCGACTTCTCAAATTCCCTTTCTACCGTGCCTTTAGAGGGAAAGACTGGGAAATCTTAAATGGGAACTTTCCACATTTCTTAGAGTAAGTAACACTTGGAAAAAAAAAAATCTGGCAGCGGGGCTGGGGGAGGGGAACTCTATGATGAAACCGATGTCTACCAAATGAAAACGCCAAATAAAAGCAAGGAAGTGACTGTAAGAAGGAAAGACTGGAAATGGTCTTTTCTCAACCTTTAATGACTCAACGATCTCTGTTCTGTGTAACGGTGAACATGGGCAAGGACATTACGATCTTTCTGTCTCCAAGGTCGGTCCAACTTTCCAATTTTCAGTGGTTACAGGCATCCCATCCCCAGGACAAGAAGACTTTCTTGCATATTTGGGGGAAAAAAAAAAAAAAGCAAACGGCTGCTCTGTCCTTTCCAAAGAAACCTCGTTCTCCGAGTTTCCCTTTAGATTCGCCCCGCGGAATTCCTGGTACTTAGTAGAAGCTCATTAAAGGGATCCTTTCTCCCTTCCGCCCTCCGTCGCCTTCCTCCTTTCCCACACCCCCACCCCCAGTTAGAACGTCCTCGGAACCAGCAGGTACTGCGTTTAGAAAGGCAGAAGCCTTGAACAAGAAGCTGTGAAGTCAAAGTGAGTCCCCAGTCATTGCACAGACCCAAGAGAGGGAACCGCAGGGAAGCTAGCCGCTCCCCGGGACGGCGAAGCCTACGTTCCTACAGCTGCAAGGTGGTGGTGGCTACTTTATGGTTTTTTCCTTCCCGTCTAAGTACACTCCGGTGAGCGGAGATTTTCCCCCTAACCCCGGCGGTGACGCAATCTGAACTCCCCTCCCCCCTCCGCCTCACCCCAATAAAATATTTTAAAAAGGGAACCGGGGGGGAGGGAGGATGGACTTGCGATCCCTTGGCTACACGGGATTCCAGCCCCTCCCTTTCCTCCCAGTCTACCCCTTTCCAGACGCTTCCCATCCCTCCCCCTCTGCCCCCCGAAAGTTTGACGACCGCAAAGGAAACCGAAAAAAGTTCTCTTGTCCCAATCCTGGCGGGCGATCAGCATCTCTTTTGTTCAGGGCGAACCCACAGTTCCCCTGACGTCACCCGGAGCCTGGGCCAATGGGCGCGCGGTCGGCCGCGGCTGCGGCTGGAGGAGGGTGGGAGGGGGTCCGGCCGGTCCCTCCTCCCCGGCGCCCGGGGCCTCGCGGGGGGCGGGAAGGGACAGTCCCATATAAACCCTGGTTCTCCGGGCTCGGCCGCCCGCGCCTGTTGCGCTTTGCAAGGGGAGGAGGGGAAGCCCTAGTCGCGAGCCGGGGCGAGGGGACTTGCAGCCACTTCTTTCGTCCTCTCCTTCCCCTCTGTCCCTCTACCCTTCCCCTTCCCCATCCTCCAGCCCTGACTCTCCTGGAGGTACTGGAAGGGGACTCCGCCCGCAGGTTGCGAAGGGAACCAAACTTAAGTGGCAAGTTGCCTCACCGTCTCAAGATGCTCGGGGGTCCGGGGCCCGGGCTGCTGCTGCTGCTGCTGGCCGTCCTGTCCCTGGGGACAGGGGTACCCTCCGCGGGAGCCTCGAAGAGCAGGAGGCAGGCGCAGCAGATCGTTCAGCCCCAGTCCCCGCTGACTGTCAGTCAGAGCAAGCGTGAGTACTCACCGCGGGCTGGAACAGGCTGCCTCAGGACGGGGCCGGAAAGCCAACCAAAGTTGTGACTGAAGTTTGTGCGCGCGCGCGCGCGGGTGGCGTGTGTGTACTCCTAAACAAGAGGGGGGCAGAGAAGACTGGCTTTGAGCAGGCTGGTTTTGTGGGCTTAGGTAAGATAAGGCTTTGGAAGCCGGAGCTCAGCGATGTCCCTCAGGGCTGGTACCGACTCAGGTCATCCTCCTTTGAATTAACCAAAACTTTAAAGAGAAAAATGATGCACCCCTTTAAACGTTTATTTTTGGGATTAGTGTGGTCCTTATGCTTATTTTCTTTGTTACTAAGTAATTGGTTAAATACTTTCAAAATGGGGATGGAGGGAGAGTAGCTGAATAATTATGTTGTTCCTACTTTGAATGAGATGTAATTGCTTCAGAATGCTTTCTCAGGATGCTTCTCCAAGAACAGAGATTGGAATTCCTCTTCCAGTTTCTCAAAGACACACCCTCCCTTTTCCTTGGTTAATGGAAACTGCTTAGCATTGCCCTTCTTGACTTATTACCCCCCAAAGAGCACCGAAATTCCTTGCACGTTTTAAAATGTAATTCCCAGTTATCTGCTTTTCAAAATGTTTCCATTCCTTTGGTGCAGACCCCTGGCCAGATGGAAATGACATCATTGTATAACATTTAACCAAGTCAAAAGAAAAACAAAAGGAATACCTAAATATCTACGTGTGCAAATGCGTGGTTAACTCTTTAGATATCTAGTTGCTTTTAATTCTTCTGATGCTCTGATGATTAACTTTTCCCCCCTTCATTTGTTGCTTAGGTTCATCAATTTAGTTGTGCAAGAAAATTCCATACTTTGGAAAAAGGAAGGATCAAATTTAATGACTTTTTTCTTCATTTCTTACAGCTGGTTGTTATGACAATGGAAAACACTATCAGATAAACCAACAGTGGGAGCGCACCTACCTGGGCAGTGCCTTGGTCTGTACCTGTTATGGAGGGAGCCGGGGCTTTAATTGTGAGAGCAAGCCTGAACGTAAGTGATGGGGAGCCTGCCTAGTTCTTAGAATCTTCTAAGTATTATAGTTATTAGAATCTAACAGAGAAGTAACGCTTGTTGATTAAATTTCGGATTAGTAGTAAAATTACATATCCCATTTCCCTAATAGAATTTTCTTTAAAAAATGTTTAATAACTGCTTATATTTGCTTTTCAAATTATATTGTTCTTTTTACCTTTAAAACAAAAGAACAAATTTATCCCAAAGTAGTTTCTAGGGTCTTCTTTCTGTTTTGCTTTCCCAAAACATTTTATGAAAAATATGAACGATGTGTGTTCTTTCTCCCTTCAAAAAAAAGAATTGCTTATAAAATTCTAATTCATTAGAAAGTAATTCCAAATCTTAGACTGTAAGATTACGGGGCAGAAAACACTTTGGGCAGTACATTGTCAAGTGATTTGTCAGCTGCAGTTCAACATAAAACCACTGACCACTTCAAAGTTCTCATTCCTTTATGACCCTTGATCTTATTCTTGTAAATTATGGCAACTCCTGCAGAGAACCACTGATGAGGCTAAAATGGAAATAGTAGGATTAACAAGGGCCAGTGCTGGGGTGGGGGTGGGAGCTCTTCAGATTGTTTATTTTTAAGTGGACCTTGGTTTGATTTTCTGAGCCAGAGAGAGGACTCTAAAGTCCTTCCTTCACAATCTAGCTGGTCCTAAGGTTGTACTTTATAGCTTTTTCCTAAGCGCCTGAGAATCCTTTCCGATGGAAATTCATCACCAGAAAATTAGAGAACTTGTCAAAGGTTGAAAACTGAGGCTTTGTTAGACCCTAGGGTAAAATTGAGATCTCCTACTTCAGGTTTTAAAAACTTTCCACTTGTCCCTTGCTACTCACAGAATCGAAAAGGAGGTTTTCCCTTGGATGAGAGTAGTGGAATAGAAAAGTTTTTCCCTCTATAAGGCTCACGTGGACGTTCGTTCTTCCCGCAGCTGAAGAGACGTGCTTTGACAAGTACACGGGGAACACTTATCGGGTGGGCGACACTTACGAGCGCCCGAAGGACTCCATGATCTGGGACTGCACCTGCATTGGGGCTGGGCGCGGGAGAATCAGCTGCACCATCGCAAGTAAGAGTGGTCTTCTGTCCAGTAACCCTGGGATAACACAGTGTGAGCTCCCCATGCCCATCACTGTCATTTTCTGTTACCCTTGACTGGACATTCCCAATGTGGGGATCCATCCCAGGTGAGCAGGCACCCTTCTACGGCCACACAGCTGGTTCCTGTGACTCTGAAAGGTGGCTCTGAGCACACGTGGAGTCCGTGTTCAGTCTGTGTGCATTAATGAGAGAGACAGTGTGTGTGTGTGTGTGTGTGTGTGTGTACACATACGTATGTAGCCTCACCAAGCAAATCTCTTGGGTTCCATCCCATTCTTAGAGGAGTTGCTCATTTTATGTTATCTGGGCATCTTCAAGCCAGACTGCTCATGTAGTGATCCGCAGTGATTGGAAAGATGGTCATGAAGAATGAATTAGCCGTTGTGTGCTCTGCTGGTCTTGTTAGCAATGTACACACGGCTTGGATCTCACAGAAACAGTCTGGTTTCTTTGTAACCAGTAGTTTATAACCAGGCAGCAGAGCTCTCTGTTCCTAGGAATAATGTGGAATGAATTATCCAAGATACTTAGGGATCTGGACTTACTCTCAGCAATTCTAGTTTAGCTAAGTCAAACTTTCCAGTATGATTCATTGGGTTACCAATAGCTTCTATTAACGCAGCATTTAGTGTTTTTTAATCCCTCGTTGTATAAGTCTCTTAAAGGCTCAGTCCAAAAGACAAATCAGACTTCCCTGGCAATCTAGTGGTAAAGACTGAGCTTCCACTGCAGGGGGTGAAGGTTCAATCTCTGGTCAGGGAGCTAAGCGGCACCCCGCCCCCCCGCTCCCTGAAAAACCATGATGTACAGCCTTCTGGAAAAGACAAATCAGTCTCTTGTGAATAAGCCCAATCAGCCTGTCCTATATTTAATGTTAGAGTTTATCCAAGATTATTGGTAAATGTTAAGAGTCAGTGTTCCATAGTGTTTATATAGTGGACAGTTTAACCTTTGTATGTGCCCTTGTGTTTAACCAGATTTCCACACTTGCTGTGTATACATCTATTTGCTTTCCATCAAAAAGACACTTCTATCCTAGGGTGAAATACGGACTCTCCACATCCTGAAAGCTGGAATTCTAGGTCTAGTGTGCCTTTTGCATTGAACTAGTCTCAGGCTCAACCCACTATGTGTGTGTGAAGGCCATGCCTGGCAGCCTTTCTTTTCTGCTTTAGAACTCAATTTCCTGTGATCTCTCTGGGGATCCAGGATTTATGACTCCTTTCTTTGCTATTCAGATTTCCTCTGTGGTTTCCCATTGTGTTTAAACCAGACATTCAATTGAAGGACCCCAAATGACCAGACCTGTTAACTTTTCCCCTGTCCCTGATGGGAAAGCTACTCTCTTTGGCTAACCGAAAGGGCTGAAATATGAGACTTTTTCTGTTTTAAAACTATTTTCTGTCCCACTGTCTGTAACATTTGCTTTTTATCTTGAACAGACCGCTGCCATGAAGGGGGTCAGTCCTACAAGATTGGTGACACCTGGAGGAGACCACACGAGACTGGTGGTTACATGTTAGAGTGTGTGTGTCTGGGTAATGGGAAAGGAGAATGGACCTGCAAGCCCATAGGTGTGTGACTTGGGGATAAATGGGGGTGGGATACACAGTTAAAATGTTGGGTTGAGTCAAAATTGACATGACAAGATACCTGCCTTCCAATAAAAAAGATAAGAGACTGAGAATTTTATTTAAAATAATGAAATGTTGTGTAATCCACAGTCTTCTTCAAGGAATCAGTTCAAATTCCCAACCACGTATAGAAGTCTTAGGGATTCCCAGGTGGCGCCCTGGTAAAGAACCCGCATGACAATGTAGGAGATGCAAGAGGTCTGGGTTCGATTCCTGGATCTGGAAGTAGGAAATGGCAACTCGAACAGTATCCATTATCCTTGCCTGGAAAATTCTGGGGAAGAGAACGCTGGTAGACTGCATACAGTCCATGGGCTGGCAAAGAGTCGGACGTGACTAACCATACATGTATCAATAGAAGTCTTTTAATTTTTTTTCAAAGCTTAAGATAGAGTTCAAAGATTTAGGAAGAAGTCATTTGTTTTCTCAAAGATCTGTTCTCAGATTTCTCCTTGGTCAAGATGTAAGCTTTTTAAAGGAAAAAAAAAAAAATGAGACTTTTAACATCTTCATTGGAACGCAGTGGATATAAACACCATATGGTGTGTGTTCTATCATCTCTTGGTCATTTTCTGTCAAAAATTGCTGTTTCCTTTGGTGTCAATCTTCAGCTGAAATCTATAGATACAAATCTAAGAGTTTCTGACTATAAATTTTATTCTGATCGTTCTCTAATGCAGAGGTTTTTATTTTCTTTGTGTTGCCTCTGTTTTTACAGAAATCCAAATTTTAAATAGCTTTCTTGTCATTTTATGCAGGCATTCATAATTTGTCATTTTAAATTAAGATTGGAATTTTGCATGCTTAGTTTCAATATGCCAGAGATTCATAGATCCACAGGAGGCACATAGATCCTTTTTGCTCAAAATACTGGTGTGAAGAACAGTACTAGCTGAAAATATACAGCCCGTGTACTTATTAGGAGAACAGAATTTCTGCCTGCCAACTTGGCTAGAGCTTTCTTTCACTTTGGTTACTTGCTCTGTGCTTAGTTACAGGGCGTGCCTTTCTTTTTGAACAGAGTACCACTTTAAAAAATGTGGTTGGGTTTTTGCTTACACAATATACTGTAAATTACAGGGAAACAGCACAATTTGAAATAACTCCCCCCCCCCTTTTTTTTCTGTTTTTCCTTCAAATTTCCCTACAGCTGAGAAGTGTTTTGATCAGGCTGCTGGCACTTCCTACGTTGTCGGGGAGACCTGGGAAAAGCCTTATCAGGGCTGGATGATGGTGGACTGTACTTGCTTGGGAGAAGGCAGTGGACGTATCACTTGCACCTCCAGAAGTACGTTTTAGATCTGTATGTTACAGATGCGGTCAGGCATTGTTTTCTGGATTCCTAGAGAGATCACGTACAACATCCGTTCCACCAACATGCTAACATTTGGATGTCAAGAAACATTTTGTAAACAACTTATTCTACTTCTTCAAAGAAGACTAAATTAAAACAAAACAGCTTAGTTCAATAAGGTCTTAGGTTACCACCTACTGAGAAAGAACCTTAACGTTCATTTCAATGCTAAATGTGTTATAGACCCGAAGATAAGTTGCAAATGTTTCATCTAAGTGATCACTGAGATATTTTCTAAGTAGCAAAGAAATCTTTAAAATAACAGGCACATGCATCTTTGGGCATGAGAATGCTCTTGACATAGGAGCAAAGCTCTAAAGTTTTGGGTTTCCTTCTATGCTTGACATTTAAGTAAGGCATATACATTAGCAAAATTGATGAAAATAAAAGTTACTTATCCCATAGGTTAAATTATGTTTAACCTATTATGTTTAACCTCTATTCTGGGGTTAAGGATAGTGTCTCTGTAGGTTTATTAGTGCTGTGAAGAAGCTAAACTTTGAAAGTTTTTGAAAGAAACACTGATATTTCTCTGTAGCTTCTTCTAAGATTGCCCCGAGGCCTTACTTTTTGCCTTAGGGATTCAATGTTCCTTTTTTGAAATGTCAAGCTATAAAGTTTGTGGAAGCAAAACAGCCATCAACTATTGGTGTTATACATTTAAAATCAAATCTAAATATTTTGAACATGTCTTATCTAGTTGAAAGTATCTAACCATCTCATCATGTTCACCATCCAAATTTGAATTCTTGCAAGCAAAAAATAATCTCTCTTGAACAGTGATAGCAATTTAAACTAAATATTTTTGAGCACCTTGCCAGTTCTTTTGCATTTAAAATTTTATTATGATTATCAGATTTCTAAGACCTCAGCGGCAATGTTTTAGTTTAAGACAAGTTAGATGTTTGACTCAAACTCTTTATCTATTATTTAGAGGTCTTCTAATAACAGGTTGGGAAAAGCTTCTCAAAGAAAAGTCATTTCTTCCATGAAATTTTGTTAAGTCCCTACTTTATTCAGGATGGTGTAGGGATGCAAAAATGAACTGGACATTAGCCGACTCGTCAAAGAGAACTTAGTAAGTAGGTCAGGATGATGAGAAAGGCTTATTTATATATATTCATCTTCTACAAAGAGCAGAATTAAACACTTTGAGACAGATACTGAAATAGTACAGTGGAGGTTCAGGGGAAGACAACACTTGGTTGGAGATTTGGGGAAAAGTGTCACCAGCAATGATATCGTTATTCAGACTTCTACTATGGTGGGAGATCAATATGTGTCTGTATTTGTCTGAACTTCACATTAACTAATTATTTTTTATCTAACCCAGTGTGGTTCTGTTTCACAAACAAACCAAATCCTCTCTATCACATTGCAGCATATGGGCAAAGCTGGATTATAATTGAAACAATTTATTTGCCAGATAATCATAAACTAGTGGTAATTTAGTTACAAATTATCATTTTATTTTCTTGGTGTCTAATCCCATGGACAGAGGAGCCTAGTGGGCTACAGTCCATAGGGTCACAAGAGTCAGACGTAACTTAGTGACTAAACAAACATTATTTTATATTAATAATCTCACTTTCCCATTAAAGAGTTAACACCATGAGCAATTCACAAGATGCCATTTTGTTAGTAATGTTAAATAGGTTTGTGTTTGGTAGGGGGTGGGATGGGACTGAGGGAGAGAATATTTTAGTCAGAGAAGTTGGTGGTGCCTTGAATTGTTTTGCATAGCAAATGAAGAAAACAGATGCTGTTATCTTTTAATAGCTCCTTTGGGGCAGTTGGTTGAGACCCTTTGAGACCTACTTGCCTCCCAATTGTTTTTGGTTTTCTAAAGAAAATCCCCTATGATAACGCTGGTTGTAAACAGTCATGACTCAAAGCCAGGAGAGCCAGAGAAGGATACAGACGGAAGACTAGAAAGCCAGGGGATGAATTTGGTCAAACAAACAATGTGGAAAAATGTAATGAATGAAAGATTTTTATCAAATTTAATGAACTGAATGACTAAATGAAAATTTAATGAGTGAAAAACAACATTCTGGCAAACAGATGAGTGGAATTAGACTACATCATATAGCTTCCTTCACACTGTTTTAAATGCAATCACATCTTTCAGAAGTTTACCACTCATGGCACCACAGCTGAATATAAAGGTATCATCCAAAAACAGCTTACCAAACTTGAAGCAACTGTATTCTCCTTTTTTTTTAAAAACTTTTTATTGGAGTATAGTTAACAGTATTGTGTTAGTTTTGGGTGTACAGCAAAGTGAATCAGTTTTAAATCATTTATTTAGATCATTTAGCTCAGTCAAAAGAATCTGCCTGCAATGCAGGACACGCAGGACACGCAGGGGAGATATCCTGGAAAGGGGTATGGCTACCCACTCCAGTATTCTTGCCTGGAGACTCCCATGGACAGAGGAGCCTGGCAGGCTACAGTCCATGGGGTTTCAAGAGTTGGACATACCTAAGCCACTAACCCACCACCATTACAGACTTGTTACAGAGTATTGAGTAGAGTTCCCAGTGCTATGCCTCTAAGTAGGTCCTTATTAGAAACAGTTCTATTTTTATTTTAGGTTGGCATCAAGCGCTTGCCAAGCTCAAACTGATTTACATGTTTTAACGCTTCCTTTCTGACACAGACAGGTGCAACGATCAGGACACAAGGACATCCTATAGGATTGGGGATACCTGGAGCAAGAAGGACAACCGGGGGAACCTGCTCCAGTGCATCTGCACGGGCAACGGCCGCGGCGAGTGGAAGTGTGAGAGGCATTCCTCGGTGCAGACGACATCTGCAGGTGAGGCGCGGGTCGGGACCAGCCGGGGGTACCTCGCACAGAGCATTTCCACAAAGCCATCTTTCCCCTGTGTGCCCTTCAAGGATGGTGTGGCTATGAAGCTGAGTTCCTTTGCAGGCTGTTAGTTAAAACTTGGTTTAATGTCTCAAGTTTTTTAAACTTAAATAAACATGAAACTACAATGGATCTTGGGGGCAGAATCCAATTTTAGTCCCAAGAAGTTAAACTGGTGGCCAAGAAAAATGACTAATATCATGAAACCTACATGATTTATATACAAAGCTATAAATAAATACATCGAGATCTATAGATCGATACACATGTGGATATTCATATACATACCCTTGTGTATGTATGTTGAATATCTAAAGAACATTTTAATGGAAATGAGAAACTTTTGCTGAGTTCCATGATCCCTTGATTCTTCTGCTGGGAAAAGGGGGAAAAGTACATTTTTTCTTTTTTAGAATGGAATGTATCTCCTTACCCTGACATTCTGTTCTTTTGGTTGTGGAAACAATCCTTTATGTGTGGTTTTCATGCTCCAGCAAACTCTGTTGCATTCCATAAAATAATGCACAGTCATTTTTTTCATGTGCTGGTTTTCAAATTTGAAGAATTCAGGGGAGTCCTCGACATGGAAAGGAATGACACAATATCTAAGCTTTTTTTTTTTAAAATAAGCTTCAATTATTTCTGCATATCTTGTGCTTCTTCCTTAATTATTTCTAGTACAAGACAAGACTAGGATCTTTGCGTTATAGCTTGTTTTGTAAGAATCTAAATAAAGAAAGAGGTCAGTCAAGAATATGTACTTCTGTTATTATTCTTGCTCTGTTTTATCAAGTTTTCACTATACCATGCACTAGCATTATTGTTTAGTCTTTTATCAATAGGTCATTTAGCAAAAAGTATTAATTACTTACTTGGATTTTCCTCCTTTCAATGAGTTTTCATCTTGCCATGAGCACTTAGGAAGGTGAACAAGACTGAATTTGATAACATTTTTTGAGTTATTTTATTTGATTACTTTCAGTAAAATTGTTGCTAACCTAAAAAAGAAACAATTACAAATCTCAGCCTACTGAAGCAGTTTAAATTGAAAAACATAGTTAAGGTTAATCAGGGGTAAGCATTCAATGATTGCTATCTATTTTTATTATTATTACTAATATTAATACTGAAATGGCTCTGTTGTTCAAAAAAGTTTGAGAGACATGGGGTTAAACCAACAAAAACTTTCTTCTACAGGAGCTTAATATTCCTTTGCATTGTGACTCTTCCAAGTGGGGTGTATGAAAACAGATGCCATGTTCCCCTGATATGTATGACCTTGGGACCGTTGTCTATGAAGTATTTGGGTTACAGTGTTACTCTGAAAGGAAAGCTTTCTTAAGAGGATTGTTTTAGAGAGATGCTGAATTCAGTCTACCAGTCATTCTAGCTTCAGTTCTAATTCTGCTCCTCCTTGGGCCTGACCCCCAAGAGAACAGATTTCTATGTTTAAAGAAAAGATCAGCATATTCTGTTGTCTTGCTCTGAAATGAAAGCTGTCTTAAGAGGATTGATTGATTTTAGGAAAAAAACCACAACAGAATTCCCAAATAATCTTTGGAGAAACGAAATGTGGAAGGAGGAGGGGTAGTGAATAGAAAATCCAATATGGCTGCCCAGGGCACGGTCTGAGGAGCTCAGAGTTACATCGATGGTGAGAGGTCTGCTGCAGAGCTGCAGACACTTCTCAAAATAATATCAGGGAGAGAGATGCCCAGATATATTGGGTTAGTGGGAGCTGCTAAGAGATGGTGAGACAGACCATTACAGGCCAAGGGAAAAGCCTGGGGATAGTGGAGGGTGCAGGAAGGAATAATAAGAAGCTCAGTGCAGATGAGGCATAGACCAAAGGATGAAGTGGTTGGAACTGAATGAAATGAAAAGAATGAAGTGAGTTGATCAGAGGTTAGGTGTAGAGGGCTGTAAAGTCATGGGCTTTGGCTCACTGACATGGAGTAAGCAGTCATCCAAGGTACCTGCTCTGTGGAGTGGCAGAATAATGTTGGTGATTTGGAAACACACTCTTGGTAGCTCCAGGTAAGCTGGAAGGTAGAGAACACTGCGTAGCCTCTTGTGGATTATTTCTTAGGCTGAGTGCCAAAGCTAATGCAAAGAGGGAGGGGCATTTCTTTCCAATCCCAGCTCAGGAAACAGACTGATTGTAGAGTCATCTGGATGAGACCTTAAAGATCCCAGAAAATTATTCCAGGAAGTAGCTTTCCCTTAACCAGCTCTGTGACTTTTCTTTCTCGTGTCCTCAGGATCTGGCTCCTTCACTGATGTCCGAACGGCCATCTACCAGCCCCAGCCTCATCCTCAGCCGCCTCCGTATGGTCACTGTGTCACAGACAGCGGTGTGGTTTACTCCGTGGGGATGCAGTGGCTGAAGACACAAGGGAATAAGCAAATGCTTTGCACTTGCCTGGGCAACGGAGTCAGCTGCCAAGAGACAGGTCTGCGTTAACCTTTTTTTAAAAAGAGGACCGATAGCTTTCTTATTATTTAGACTTTGAAAGGCAATACATTCATTTCTCAAAAAATGTAAAACAATAAAACAAGAAAAGCGTATAACCTTACCAGCCTATGATGACAACCATGGTTGGCATTTGATGTATTTTATTTCAGTCTTTTTAATGTATGTGTTTTCTTTGCTATAGTGAGTGTTAAGCAGCTGTGTATTTTTATCTGTCTAAAATGTTACAGGAGGTTACTTTCTGAGTAAACGAATCCATCCCTGTTTAGTACTGTAAATCCCCAAAATTCTGAAGCTTTGTGATGTAAACTTCTTTCAACAACCTGATGCAACTCTTCCAGGGTATAAAAGTGGTAGTAATTGTAGCAATAATAATTGGTGCACTTGACTTTTCCCCTAGTACAGCCTCATGTATGAATTCTTACAGCACCAACAGAGCCACATATACCCCTCCAGGATCACTTGAACAGCATCCTTAATTAACCTGTAGTAATATATTGGGTTGGCCAAAAGTTCATTCGAGTTTTTCAGTAACACCTTAGAGGAAAACCCCCATGAACTTTTTGGCCAACCCAATAGCTTTGCAAATGGGAAACTGAGGCATGGTGGCTGAGGTGGTAACTATGATTGTCAGAAGAACTCAGGTGTTGTTCTACCCACAAAAAAATGTGGCTTTCTGAGTAAGGTATTTTGATAACACTATGATCTGGTTAATACTTACAGCTGGTCATACTCATAGTATTTTTTCCCCCCTTTCTGGACACAAGGTCAGTCTCAGTTAAGCTAAAAATAAGGAACAACAGTGAGAGACAAGTGCAGCTGTGTATACTGAGACCCTTTTGGTTATGCTTGTAGCTGTAACCCAGACCTACGGCGGCAATTCCAACGGAGAGCCGTGCGTCCTCCCATTCACCTACAACGGCAGGACTTTCTACTCCTGCACGACGGAAGGACGGCAGGACGGACACCTCTGGTGCAGCACGACTTCCAATTATGAGCAGGACCAGAAATATTCTTTCTGTACCGACCATACTGGTGAGTATCCCAAGGGAAACCACAACAGTGAGGAAACCCCGTTTCTCAGGCTCCATTTATATTGGCTGGCAAGCTGGGTGTTCCTTTCAAGGCTCCACATGAGGAGTACCACCTTTGTGTCATCTGGACCCAAGAGACATGGAACTAGCTTCACAGTTAAAGATCCTCCCAAGGTTCCCAGTCATCTTGGGAAATGACACCAAGGGAAAAGCCCTCCAGTGCATTTATTTTTGACACATTGGGATCATTATGTGATTAAAGATGCTTGTATGAGAAATTCAGTAGGCACTCCCTCAGGCCTGAAGATGACACAGGAGGCAGGCCTGCGTGCTCTTGCTTTTGTTTTGGCTAAAACCATGATTTATTCAAAGCGACCATTTAATCTTTTTGGCTGGAAAAATGAGAGCAAAAAGTGGATTTAAATCTGCTTGAAAGGTGAAGGTGAATACACTAAGGAGGCTTAGAACTATATTATTAGACATCTTTTATTCTGAGACACACTCTGAATTAGTTGCAGAACCTTGGCCAGTTTAGTCACAGTAACTCCCCACTGTACATTGGAAAGCTCAGCTGTAATCTTTTTCTTCGGACATGTGTGTTGTTTTGGACAGTTTTGGTTCAGACTCGCGGTGGAAATTCCAATGGGGCCTTGTGCCACTTCCCTTTCCTGTACAACAACCACAACTACACGGACTGTACTTCTGAGGGCAGGAGGGACAACATGAAATGGTGTGGAACCACGCAGAACTATGACGCTGACCAGAAGTTTGGATTCTGCCCCATGGCTGGTAAGAGGAAGCACTTGTAGGCATCCGTTTGTGGAGTAAGACAGAAGAATCATGTCTGTCTTACTTCTGTTTCACGCATTAAGACAATTATTAGATAGCAGAAAACTTCATGATCTATATGTAATCAAATATTTAAGAATTATATAATTATTCATATGATTTATAAGAATTACATAATTATTCAAAAGTATAAGAATTATATAATTGCTTATATGATTTTTAAATCCCACTGTTATAAAGTCCAAAAACATGTAAATAGAATAAAGGTACTTTTTAAAAGTCTGGAAATACACTTTTTTTTTAAAAAATAGGTGTGTCTTTTGTAAAAAGCACACAACTGAGTAGCTTAAAACATTGAAGTGACTGCTGCAGTCACAGATCTGCAGTATTAACATACAGCTTTAGAATAAGCTCTATCACTTATTAAACACCAAAATGACCCAGACTCTGTATTTTCCAATCAATAGGGATCTTGTTTTAAAAGGCTGTGCTCTAGTTTGTGTGAATGAAGAAAGGAGAACGAATACCTTTTGTTTTCAAATTTGAGAGCCACTAGACTGACTACAGTTGATTTTCTGATAGTAGAATTAAGAATCCATGTGCTGCTGTCAAGTGTGAATAGGAGGCAATGAAACATCAGAAGGAAACTATTAATACCTATGCTTACTTTTATTCCTCTCATTTCAGCAAAAGAAAATTTGGATTTAGAAGGAAAACACATGTTAACTTACAATTCTATACCCATATACATTGTTTCCCTTTGATCTAGAATAAACAAACTAGCAAATGTTAGGGGACAGTAGTCAAATCCAAACTTCTAGAACATTGCAAACCCCTTGAATGGGTAGGTATAATTGTGGCTTACATCGCTTAACCATACTGTAATTTTCCCCCATAACAAACCTCATCTTTGGACTATGTTTTCTCTCTCTGGTAGAGCTCAATGAATTTTTGAGGCACAGAAGATTTCCTTCTAAGAGAGTTCTTAGGATCACCAAATGAGACTGATAATATTGCATACATTTTAGCCCTTGTGATCTATTTATGTAGTAATGCATTTCCCTTCTGTTTCCAAATAGCCCATGAGGAAATCTGTACAACCAATGAAGGGGTCATGTATCGCATTGGAGACCAGTGGGACAAACAGCATGATATGGGCCACATGATGAGATGCACATGTGTTGGAAATGGTCGTGGAGAATGGACTTGTGTCGCCTACTCTCAGCTCCGAGGTAATGCTCACTTGTTAATGAAGATAGTTGAGAGGAAGAGAATACAGAGAAGCAGACTTCTTCGTGAAAACTTGTGCTTTACCAAAAGCAGGAAAAGTATGCAATGCCACTCCATTAGTCTGCTGTGTTGGACATGCATGTTAGACAGCCAGTTAAGAAAATCTGGCAGAGCATTTCTAAGATTCTGAAACATTCCCAGGGTGTAAGTACTTAGGCTGAGCCAAAAAGATGACTTCAAAGAATAGAACATGATCACTTGATATCACTTGATCCTTTTAGCTTGTAGTTATGCTGTTGGATTCTTGTCTAGAAAAGACGGGGCAATTTTTGTAAAGAAAAGAGACCATGCTATTCTAAAATCAGATCTTGGCAGATCTCCTTTATTTAATTCAAGGAGACAAAGACATAGAGACCTATTTCTTTTGTTCACTCTAGTTTTCCCCCTTTGGACCCTGGTGTATGACATAGCGGTTGTTGATCTATTAAAACTATTTTAGTGTTTCTATTTCTTTGGTTTAAAAAGTAAGACTTAGATAGAGCTCTGGGCTAATAAATAGTCCATGTAGCCTCTGTGTTGACATTGGCCTGGACTTGTTCTCCTTTTATGGTGCCCGATGGATGACACAGTCCAGGTCTAATGATAATTACATATGATGTTGCAGAGCTGAAAAGAACACTAGGAAGGCATCCAGACCAACTCCTCATTTTACAGAGGAAGGAACTGAGACCCTGAGAAGGAAGTAATTTCTTAGGATCTCAGCAAGTTAACAACAGAGTTGGCCTGCTTTTGTTGTTGTTGTTGTTAACTTTCCAAATGTCACTTATGGTATTCTTTTTACACATTCCAAGTATCTCCCTAGCCCTGCTATTTCAGGGATGAGACCATCGCATCATGCTGGGTGTCCTATTAGAATGTTTAATCTGCATCCTATTTATTATGACAAGCAGAGATCTAAAGGTCATTTTAAACCCAGCAAGAACTTGTTCCGAAAGTTAAAATTTGTTGTATATACTTGGATCTCTAATCTGTACAAGTTTTAAGAGAGAATTTTTTTTTTTTTTGCAAGAAGTGTAGTACTGACTAAGCTTTGGGAAAAAATGTTTATGCTATGCCAGTAGAAAAGTTATTTTAGCAGAAGATGTCACTACTTAAGTGGAAGGAATTATATGCTTTGAAAAGTGTAGCTTCTTTTATTTCATCAGTGAAACTTAAAAATTCTCCACCCATCCCACTGTTTCCTAAACAGATCAGTGCATCGTCGATGGCATCACTTACAATGTGAATGACACGTTCCACAAACGCCACGAAGAGGGACACATGCTGAATTGTACCTGCTTCGGTCAGGGCCGGGGTCGGTGGAAGTGTGATCCTGTTGGTAAGTAGCCTCATGTCACTAGCTGGATTTGAACACTGAGATTAGGTAGCAAGTTTCAGATAAGGAGAGTTCTTTGGTATTACTTGATTGAAACTGGCTCTAGACTTTGATCATGGCCTGCAAAGAGCTTGGCAGAGTCTTTTCTCTAATCATGGACCAGTATCTAAACTTGAGAGTGGGAGTCATTGATTTTTGCTGAATTTGGTTAACACATGAAGGTTTCCTTTAATTGAAACAAATTTGTTTTTTGGTTCTGAATCATAAAGATAATTCATGTCTGAAAGAGAACTTTGCTTTGCTGACTGTGCAATAATGTGGACAAATGATTATGCCAGTAAATATCTCCCTCCCCAATTCCTTATTTTTCTTGGCTGCCCTTTTAATAGATCTAAGCAAATAGTGGGGGTTGTGCCTTAAAAGAGCTATGTTACCAGCTTTAAGGTAATCCATTAATATTCCTTTACTCAGAGACATGTTGCTCACCCAGAAAACAAACTGATCAGATGAGTTTTTTTGGTTTGCCAAAAGCTGTGAGAGGTCTGAGAGGCTTTCGCAGAAGCTGCTCAGCAAGTTATTCACTAGTTGAAATTGAGCTCAGTTCATTTATATGTAAAATTAAGTCATCCACATTTTATCCACATAATATCCATAAAGTGATATTTTATCCTTGCTCTTCTAATGGTAAAGTATTTGAATTAAGATGGGTAAAATATAAAATCTAATTTATTTTTCTCAAATTAAGATTCAGGTTGTCAATATATACTGAAAAATAAATCTTAACATTTTTATTTAGAAATGTTATTCTTTTAGAAAGCTGATTATTCCTCCCAGTGGGTATTTTTTGACCATTAACTGTCCAGTAAGGTACAAGATATGAACAAAGCATTTTTGGACTGCTGTATTTGTAAGGACAGTTTCAAGTTTTTACTAAAACTAAGAATCTGTGCTCTAGCACACCAAATTTAAATTTGTCACTTTAAGTTTTCAAGACTGCTTAATCTTCTACTTGTGTATATTTTAGACCAATGTCAGGATTCAGAAACCCGCACCTTTTATCAAATTGGAGACTCATGGGAGAAGTATTTGCAGGGGGTCAGGTACCAGTGTTACTGCTATGGCCGTGGCATTGGGGAGTGGGCCTGCCAGCCCTTGCAGACCTATCCGGGTGAGTAGCCTTATTACACCATGTTATAAAATACACAGCTACATCAGTGTTTATTAATACTCTGAAGCCTAAATTGGTATCTCCTTCTTTTCCCATCCTTTTCTCATTTCACTATCTAATCATTAATCGAATATTTTTTACTTAAAATGATTTTCCTTTCTCCCCAGTCAAGTAGGAGTAGAAGGCTGTGAAAAAGTGCCTGCATATAAATTTGTTTCTTAACATTGTAGAACATTCCATTAGGTTAAAGCACTGGCTAAATTTCATTTCTCATCTGTACCTGTAAATAGAAACCATGGAGTAACCGATGCTGGGAGTAAAGGTCAGGATTTTATGTTATGTTTCTTAACGGAAAAATTGCATGGAAAAATTGCATGAAATACAACACATGATATGTATTCATTCAGTGTTTCATCCAGGCCCTCTTTTTGTCAGAATGTTCATGTGTTTGATCTATTGGAGTCTGGAACAAAATATCCTGGGTCCAGAGTTGAGTAACTTGGTCAGTTCTCTGCCCATGCTGCTCAAATAGTCGAAAATGTTTATTGCTGGATTTTTTTCAGGTCACAGGACATAATGCCTAGCTGGAGGTGTTATTCATTTTTTTAAAAATTGAATTTAATTGTTACTGAGTGGACTTCCCTGGTAGCCCAGTGACTAAGACTCTGCCCTTCCACTGCAGGGGGCATGGGTTTGATCCCTAGTCAGAGAAGTTCCACATGCCTTGTAGTGTGACCAAAAAATAAAATTAATTTTTAGGCATCAGTTACTTGAGCAGTTACTGAGATCAAAGCCTCTTGGCTCTCTGCTAAGTTAAGATGTGGCCTGTATTCAGAAATAGAAAGAGAGATCGTCAGGACATTGGAATCTGCCTATGACAGAAATCAAGATTCAGTTAACTAAGTCCCTTTTTAATGTGATAAGAGATTTACTGTCATAAAGAAGAAGATATGGAACAACTTGGCCAAAAACAATGTTTGCCAAGACACGGGTCCAGGTTTGTACATGCTGCTAAGTAGATAGAAGTCAAGCTTCATTCATTATTTCCTCATCTGTAAAACAGGGAGATTCTAGCTGATTACCTTTAAAGTTCCTTCCAGCACCAACAAACTAATAATCTGTGATCTTAAAATCTGTTCATATATACCCTTTCTAAACTTAGAAGAGACCCTTCTCTCCCCTGGCTTCAGACGCTGTCTGGGCTGCTGAAGATGACTTAGCTTAACAGGTTCTCAGCACAGATTGACCTGGCTCTTAAACTGTATTTTATGGTAGATTTGTGTGTAGGAATCACTTAAAATAATTTTTTTTGTTCAATAATTTTTAAAGCTCTGCAGAATTACTGTAAGTTCAGAAAGTATATACCTGAAGCTTTTTTTTTTTAATGATACAACCAAAGGATAGACATTTCTAAAAAATGCTCTTACTGTCTATTTATGGTTCTTACTGGTGTGGTGGTCTTGAAAGTGATTTCCTTCTCCGTGAATTAGAACTTTTTTCGCTCTCTCTTTTAAAGTAATCCTGTTCACATAACAGCTTGCTGGAAGTCTATAGGTTGACACGCCAGAGATGAAATCTAAATGGGAGGGAATGCTCCTGTGTTGGACTTTTATGTGTTGACCTTGTTTCTACTCTTTATAACAGAAGAGCCCATTGAGCATAGAGGTGATTTCAGCAGAGAAGAGATTGGCCTCAGTACACAGTCTGGGTCTTATCTGTGTGTTTGATTTGCTCAATGGTTCCTGCCTGGCTTGTGGGGCTTTCAGAGTGTGGGAAGGATGGCAGAACAACAGATCACCAGTCTGTTGCCTCTGAGCCTTGCCCTGTTTGTTTCTCCTACAGAGGATTCAGTAGAGTTGTTCAAACTAACAGAAGATAAGAGGGATTTGGTTTGTCAATAAACAACCAGGAAAGCACAGATCTCAGCAAACTAAATAAAGAGAAAGAGGGCTGAGTTGCAAATGCATAAATGTTTAACTTCTCCAGGGTCACCATTACTGGAAATTGTTCATTTGGGCCTTATTGCAAACTGGTTTTGGAAGTAT
The DNA here is from genome assembly GCF_963930625.1 of Muntiacus reevesi. Lineage (NCBI taxonomy): Eukaryota > Metazoa > Chordata > Mammalia > Artiodactyla > Cervidae > Muntiacus > Muntiacus reevesi. Next base: position 133,035,896 of record NC_089251.1, read on the forward strand.
AGATATTTTGTCATATCTCTTCTGAACTGTTTCATAGTTAGTATGATTAATTGAATAAGAGAGGGAGTCAAGTTTTCACAATGGTGTGAGTCATTGTTCAGGTTACTTTACAGAGCTTTACCGATTAACCAATATCAAAAGGATTATCAAAATGCTAAGTCTAAATAATGTAAATGATGTCAGAATTTTAAGATTTCTTATCCTCGAATCATATGTAGAAAAAGTGGAATAGAGTGATAGCTGGAATTTAGTTGACCTTACAAATCATGGATAATTTTTTTACTCTCTGAACAAAATTGTGCTAAATGGAAGATATCTTATTACTGTTTAGGGTAGTTCCCTTAAAGGTGAGCTATGGTACAATCCTAACATTAAAAACATAAGGTTTCAAACCAGCACTTGAAATTTTAGGAGAAACCTTATGTTGTTTTGCTCCATCACTGAGTAAAAACCTCTGAGTCGCCTGTTTCTTTTTCCTCCCCTTTTCTTTACTATCCTCCTCCTCGTGGACATAGCAGCATGATTAAGCTTAAAGGTAGGCAGTAAAGGTCACTTGTGTTATCTTTCTAAAACTTAATCTTGATAAACATGTAACCATCATAATTTTTTTTAAGATTTATTTATTTTTAATTGGAGGGTAATTGCTTTATAGTGTTGTTTCTGCCATACATCAACATGAATCAGCCGTAATCATCATGATTTAAGACTATTTTTAAGCAGTTTTAGGTTCACAGCAAGATCAAAAGGAAGGTACAGAGATTTCCCATGTTTCCTCTGTTCCTACACAGCACAACATCCCCGAATATCAACATCCCCACCAGAGTGGTATGTTTGTTACAGTCAATGAACCTACATTGGCATTTAATCATCCGAAGTCCTTGGTTAGCTTTAGGAATGATTCTTGGTGGTGTACATTCATGGCATCGTAAACTTTTTTCTCTCAAAATCATGGTTGTTAAACTAAAATACATATCAGGCATCTCTTTACATAAGGAAATTATGGTAGGATTTCTTTTAAGGATCAATATTTAAACAGCCTTATACCAATTATTTTAATATAAAAATGTGATAGTCTATATTTACTGATATATATGGGAGTACTTTAAATAATCACATCTCTAAAATTTTGCCTCAATGTTTGTTTTTTAGAATGTATTTATATTCATACAGATATAATGTTGAAGGGGTGATTTAAAGAGGGTTGTGGAATTGACTTCTGCTAGTTAATTAAAACAAACACCCTGCCATGGTCTATGAAATATACACTTTAGAATTAAAAACTGAGAATTTTATTTATTAATTTTGGTTTTTGTACAGCTTACAAATATGTGTATTAGATGAAATTGAGATTTAAAGAATGTTTATTAGTCTTTAGCCAAACTTTGAATTATTCTCAGCATGGAAGTGAGTATATTATTCTAGAACTTTTGAGTCTATCCAGATATGCAAGTTGTATATTTGTTCTGCTAGAGAAAACTTTATTTTCAAAGAAAATTTAATAGTGAGGATAATAATTAAGTTTGAAAATCATTATTTTTTCTATGACCTTATGGAAAACTTAAATCTGTTAATAATCTGCTGATCTGCTCCAGCTAACATGCAAAATTTTGCTCTGTTTAACAGAATGTCAGTTAGAAATTCTTAGAAATGTTATTACAAGGAACTTTATTTTTATTTCTAATAAGTTGAACATTGATTGACATCATAAAAAAGACAGTATTAGTGTTCTGTTCTGCAGGCATAAATTTTCCATTTATTTAATAATTATCCTAAATAGGATCTACCGCATTAAGAAATTGATTCCACTTCTCTTATTTGGCCTTTAAAAAAAAAATGGCAGAAGAACCAAAACCACACCCTAAATTTGCTGATAATAGTTTTACACATTAAGATGTGGAAATATTAAATTTAGTATACACTTCAAAATGTCATTTTGTTGATAACTACTTTTGAAAAAATATAATTTTGATCTCAGCAATTTGCCCAATCAATGGAATGATTTTAGAGCAAACTTCTTGAATAAAAATAAAACATTTTCCCAAACTGATAGGATCTTAGACTGAGAGGATGAGAAGTAAAATTGAGTCTTTAATTATTACCTTTGTCTGTTTGTCTAAGATTCTACCCCATTTAGAAATGTGTTTGTTTTACATCATGTCATATGGTCTTTGGAATGTTTTTTCTTTCTTGATGGTAGATTTGTCCTTGATGAAAAGCTCCACAAGCTAGAATTTCCGTCAGAGAAGTCTAGTATAAGGAAATGAAGTTTGTATTCTGTATTACATTATTTGTGTTAGAGTAGTTCCACAGTTTTCTCACAATTCTTTGAAAATGGAGAAGAAAGCAAACTAAGTGGCATTTAAAAAATTATTTTATTTGCTTATAAATAAGTTTGAGTTGCATTTTTCATGTGAAAGACAAGAATCTATCTGCTAAAAAAGGATTTGTCTCATAGAGAACAGACCTGTAGTTGACAAAAGGAAGGGTGTGGGGAAGGCATGGAGTGGGAGTTAAGGGTTCGCAGATGCAAACTATCATATATAGAATGCATAAGCAATAAGATCCTACTGTTTAGCACAGGGAACTATATTCAATATCCTGTAATAAACCATAATGGAAAGGAATATAAAAAAGAATATGTGTGTGTGTGTGTGTGTGTGTGTGTGTGTATAACTGAATTACATTGCTGTACAATAGAAATTAACACAATATTGTTATTTGACAATGATTAAGAAAAAAAGAAATTGTCTCATTGATTTCCAATGTCAATCTGTAAAAAATTAACTCCAGATAATTTTTATTGTGCTCCTATTTACTGATAAGCAAAACTGTCTTTAATGATGGCCATCCATGTGCACTAAATTTTAAGTTGAAGTAAGGGAATGCTCAAGATCACCAAATCTCATATTTTCATTTTCAGAAGCAAGTGGTCCTGTCCAAGTAATCATCACTGAGACCCCAAGTCAACCCAACTCTCACCCCATCCAATGGAATGCACCAGAATCATCTCACATTTCCAAGTACATTCTCAGATGGAAACCTGTGAGTATCCTGCTCAGAAACCTTGGGTATTGAGGCTCTTGATTAATAGATTCTGGGGACTTCCTGGTGGTCCAGTGACTAAGACTTCCTGTTCCCAATTCAGGAGACTCCTGTTCAATCCCTGGTCAGGGAACTAGATACTGCATGTCATATCTAAGTGTTTGCGTGCCACAACTAAAAGATGCCATGTGCTGCAACTAAGACTAGGTGCAGCGAAATAAAGTAAAGTAAATAATTGAATATTTTTTTAAAAGGAGAAGGAAATGAACAGATTCTGAAAATGTGTTTCAGTTTTGGAGTCAGTAGATCTGATGAACTAGTCATTTGGCATTATATTTGTTTAGTGACCAAACAGTATGTGGTCAATCTAATTGACATATAGACTTAGCTTTGTTTTGGTATTTAGGAGAACTTAGCTCCTCATGTTAGAAACATCTTGTTTGTGAGGGCTTAGAAATGATAATGCTTAAAATTTTTCTTACCCAGCACGGGAAGAGAATCTAAAATTTTTAAAAGTCTTGCAACTCCATCAAAGGGAAAGAAAACTACTGGCATAATTTTCCATGATTTGTAAAACAAAATAGCTAAGTTAATATCTTTCTTCTTTGGTTCACTTTTTAAGTGATTGTTCTGTCTTTTTTTTTGACCACGCCACATGGCCTGAGGGATCGTAGTTCCCCAACCAGGCGTTGAACCTGGGCCATGACGGTGAATACCCCAAGTCTTAACCACTAGACCTACAGGAAATTTCCATGATCATTTCATAAAACCTTACTTTCTAATCTTTTCAGTTATTTGGATAGAAGGGAGAGATGATGAGAGAAAAGTGTAGATGAGGGATAGTTAGTGTATTTAATGAATGACTTTGTGACTTGCCTACTAATCATCTAGAAATTGAAGAAACCTCACTAAGGAGGATATTGATCTATTAAGTCTCACTAAGGAGGATATTGATCTATTAAGTTGTAGTTTCTCTTACCCTCTCAAGTCTGCCCTTATATCTCTCCAAAATGTATGACATTAATTTGAGAAACTATTTAAGCACAGGAGAAAAATGCCCATTGTAAATCACAGCTATTGGTTTCTAGGAACTAAAAAAGCAAAGCAAAATAAAACATTTGACCAGCTCATGCAATTGTATTAGATTCTTTTTGAAAAATTCAAGCTGTTGAAATCACTCTTTTTCTTCTCTCACCTTTTGTTAATGTCCACAGTATATGTAGCAGCCATTTGCAGAACTTTTTGTCTAATGATGTCAGTCGATGGGATGAATATATTTCCTCTCTAACACTTTCTTATTTCTCATTTCTCTTCACTGATTTTATTTACTATAAACTTAACTCTGAAGTATCTGTGAGACCACAGTAATAAGGGATAATTGCACATAGGTATAAAATGTGTATAAGGACTTTCCAGGTGATGCTAGTGGTAAAGAACCCACCTGCCAATAATGGAGATTTAAGAGATGTGGTTCAATCCCTGGGTTGGGAAGATCCCCTGGAGGAGGGCATGACAACCCACTCCAGTATTCTTGTCTGAAGAATACCACGGACAGAGGAGCCTGGTGTGCTGCAGTTCATAGGGTCACACAGAGGCAGACACAACTGAAGCGACTTAGTACACACATAAAATGTATATAAGTTAGAAAGTCTCCAAAGAGTGGAGGTTATTTCTTCGAGATTTTTTAACACTTTTGGGTTTTTCTTTAATATTTGTCACCTGAGAGTTTATTCTTGAGTATTTTCTTCTAATAACAAGTTCACATTGAATGAAAGGCTTACTATTAAATCTGAGCTAATTTTAATGACTAATTTACTGTTTTTCACAAGGTGTTTAAATGTAAAGAGTACTAGGATCACTTTCATTTATTTAAAAATTATAAAGGGACACTTGAGTATCTGAATTATTGAGGAACTGGTTGATTGGATAATTTTGTAAAATCACTGGGTATTAAAAATGTATTTTGATTTATATTAGTGTAGACTATTTATTGGAGAAGGAAATGGCAACCCACTCCAGTGTTCTTGCCTGGAGAATCCCAGGGACAGAGGAGCCTCGTGGGCTGACTGTCTGTGGGGTCACACAGAGTCAGACATGACTGAAGTGACTTCGCAGACTATTTATACTTAAAAAGATCTCAACTTGTTTGAAGTAAGGATGTTTCTTTTTTACACATTTTATTGCCATAATTTTTGTGATCCATGATATATTAATAAATTCGGACAGGATGTGAAAACATAAACTGGAGACAAAGATTAAATAAACTGAGATCACATTCTTTTGCAGTCTTGCCCAAAGTTGGCTAACCACTTTTGATGGAGTAGTTCATATCCAAGAATGAGTCATAAAACCAGAGCAGTGTTAAGCCTCGTATGTGATGGTCCCAGGAACTGAGTCATGAAAGAATATTATGCCTTTGCTCTGTAAGAAACTTGGTTTGTATCCCACTAAATAAACATAGACTATAAAGCCTTTTCCCACTTCAGAGAGGAATATATCCCAATTCATTGTGGAAATTTAAAAATTGGGAAAGGCAAAACTTGGGTTATCACCTTGGGTTGCTGTTATTAAACTGAATAATTAATCTGGCAAAAAGGAAGGTGCCCAGGGCCTCCCATTGTATAATCTTGGGCATATCACGTAACTCTGTTTCTTCACCTGTAAAATCAGGACGATAATACCACTAACTTGAAGGAGGAAAGAGATAAAGCTTAAATAAGAGAATGGAGGGAAAACAGCACGGAGCATAGTACATAGTAAACCATCAGTAAATATTAGCTTTAATAATCATTATTATTAACATTAACAAATTCTGCTATAGGTTTCTATTCTGATCCCAACTTTCCATGATTTCCCCCTCAAACGGAGCTCCTTGTTCTTCTTTGAAGAATGCTCGACATCATCTCCCAGCGTTCATCTTTGTAAATTCTTGTGTGATTTTTTTTTTTTCACTTAAATTTTTAGAAAAATTCTCCAAACCGCTGGAAGGAAGCTACCATTCCTGGCCACTTAAACTCCTACACCATCAAAGGCCTGAGGCCAGGTGTGGTATATGAGGGCCAGCTGATCAGCGTCCAGCACTATGGCCAGAGAGAGGTGACGCGCTTCGACTTTACCACCACCAGCACGAGCCCAGCGGTGACCAGTATGTACCCCAGCGGCCCGTCCATCTGTGCCTGGCTTTCTCAGAGCTGGGCTCCCCACAGGAAGTGCTTTCCTTCTCGATTCCTATTCTTCCACGGATGAATATGAATACCCACTTTTTATTTTGCTTCGTTGCGCTGGGTCTTCGCTGCTGCGCTGACTTTCTCTAGTTGCAGAGAACTGGGGCTGCTCTCTGTGGCGGCGTGTGGGCTGCTCATTGTGGTGGCTTCTCTTGTTGTGGAACATGGGTGCGTGGGCTTCAGTCGTTGTGGTGCATGGGCTTGGCTGCCCTGTAACATGTGGGGTCTTAGTTCCTGGTCACAGGGATCAAGCCCATGTCCCCTGCATTGGCAGTGGGTTCTTAACCACTGGGACTAATGGGGAAGTCCGGCACCTACATTTTTTTTTTAAATGGTATTTTACAGATGATGGTAGTAAGTTTTATCGATGGCTGAAGGCTCTTTGCTCTCTCTGTGACTCTAGGCAACACTGTTATTGGAGAGACCACACCCTTGTCCCCTGTTGTGGCCACCTCTGAGTCAGTGACTGAAATCACAGCCAGCAGCTTTGTGGTTTCCTGGGTCTCGGCTTCAGACACTGTGTCTGGATTCCGGGTGGAGTATGAGCTGAGCGAAGAGGGAGATGAACCACAGTACCTGGGTGAGCTCGATGTGTTGATGTCCGGCTGCTGGGAGAGTTTGCTGGGGGTGGGACTGGGCGGTGGGAGTCGGGGGGCATCCACGCCGGTGGCCTGGGAAATTTGGAACTAGTTGACCCTCCAGTGTGAGGACAGAAAACAACTGACCCTTTTGAGAACCGACCTGGGTTTTTCCTGAACCATGCTCACTTTCCTGGTCCCTGGTGGGAGCTGTGTTCTGTGTTAGCCTGGGCACAGCTCCACACAACAATAGTGTGTTCTTCCTGGAAGTAATTGCCAGCATGGGGACTGTTAGCTTTGGGAGAGACACAGTACCCTTATTCATGCTTTTCGGATTCTCATGTTTAACGGACTTTTAAAAACTTTATTGTGGAGAAATATACACACTGAAAAGTACACAAATCATAAACATAGAACTCAGTGAATTTTTATAAAAAGAACACACCCACGTGACCAGGACCCAGATCAAGAAAAAGAATATCCCTCCTCCCCTATCCCCCAACATCCCTCACCCATAACCACTACTTAGACTTCCAACTACAGAGGACAACATTTACAAATTTGGGGGTGGTTTAAAATTATATATCCTTAGAGAAAATATCTGGGAAAAGGGGAAAAATTATCTCATAGTGCATTGATAATTACTGACTATACATTAGTACATTTCTCTATAGTTTTCTTCCTTCATTGTCCCCACCGCCATGAATATATAGTTTTAAAACTATCCTTCTCATAGGTTATGGAGTCATTAGAGGGATTGGTATGCGCTGATAGTAACCGTTCCCTTTTATTTCAAAGATCTTCCCAGCACAGCCACTTCCGTGAACATCCCTGACCTGCTTCCTGGCCGAAAATACACTGTGAATGTTTATGAGATATCCGAGGAAGGAGAGCAGAATTTGATCCTGTCTACCTCACAAACAACAGGTACGCATGGTGTGAAAAGACTTTTTTCCCCCTGTGAAACAGACCTGTAGCAGTATTTCCTGTTTTTCTCATTTCTTCCTTTCTTTATTAGCACCTGATGCCCCTCCTGACCCTACCGTGGACCAAGTTGATGACACTTCTATTGTTGTTCGCTGGAGCAGACCCCGGGCGCCCATCACAGGTCAGCTTAGCTGCCTCTTCTTGGCTCCTATGTTAATCTTGATGCTGTAGGAGGTGAGGGAGTGGACTCTGATCTATGAGCAGGCAAATCACTTATATCTCTATTGTAATTACTGGACCAGAGTAGATGTATGTGTGTCTGTGTGTGGTATTAATTCTTACAGCCTTACCTTCTTATGAATAATTTCCTCTTAAATATGTCTTAATTAACCTATTTCACACAAACGTGCACATACACAATCACACAGGTACAAACCTTATGGATTTATTAAACCAGGCATTCCCATGATAGAAGAGGGGTAATTCTTCTGAAAACCTCACTCTGAGACTTATTCTTAGAGGTAGCTGAGATGCCTTATTAGCTCATTAGGTGACTTAACTGTTTCTGAAGTTCTTAAAAGATACAGACAGTCTAGACAACTCCAGTTCAGAGTGGTTCCTTGATTGCTCCCATCATCTAGAGCTCAAAGAAAAGAAATCAATTTAACATGAATATTTTCACCTCCTGGCTTCTCTAATAGACATTTGTTAAGGATCTCGGTCTTCGAGGATGATATTTATTATTAAAAAGCTTTGCATGACTATTCTTATTTTGTCTTTGGGCTGAATAGTCCTTATAAGAAGTAGCACTATTGAATGAGTCCAAAAGAATTGCTCACTCTTCAAGAGTGATCCACCAAGATGCTAAGGGCTATTAGGAAAGGGGGATTTAGGCCTTTTGAAACCTGTGTTTCATCAGTGTGTTTTATATTTTTCTCCTGAATCTGCAGGATACAGAATTGTCTATTCCCCATCTGTAGAGGGTAGTAGCACAGAACTCAATCTTCCTGAAACTGCCAACTCTGTCACTCTCAGTGACTTGCAACCTGGCGTTCAGTATAACATCACCATCTATGCTGTGGAAGAAAATCAAGAAAGTACTCCCGTCTTCATCCAGCAGGAAACCACTGGAGTCCCACGTTCAGGTAACGTAAAGATGCGTCTTGTGCTGTGTTATCTCTTAAGGCTTAAGAAAGTCACATCTTGAACCTCCCTTTTGCCAGAGGAACAAAACCAACCTTGGCTTGTGTTCATTCCATGAGCCTACTAGGGACAACCAGACATGTAAGATCAAAGAATAATTGTCTCTTTGGGGGGGTTATTTTGTCTCTGTTTACAGTTCCTATATGCAAGTCATCCTGTAGATTATTCTATCCCTGAACTTATGAAATTTAGCTGAAATGTCCTCACTGTAAAGTAACTAATAAAAGCTGGCTGTTGGCTTTCCTGATTAAAAATTGACAGCATAAAGCCTTCACATTTTCCCCAAGAAACCTAAGGGGTAGTTCATCTGTTGCTCTTAAGTATTAAAAAAAGATTCATTAAGTAAAAACCACATTTTTTTCTGTTGTCATAAGTTTGCTTAGGGGTTTTGGGGAGTATGTTTATTTTTAACCCCCCCAATAGGACACTTCATTTGATGGAAGCTCATCTGCTTACATTCACATTTTACGTAATAGTTTTAAATGTCAAATGTAAGCAAGATGACTAAACCATGAAAATATAACCCCCAAAAATGTGTTCTTAGATTTAAAGAGAAAACAGCTTTCCTCTGAAGAGAGGGACTCTATGAATTGCTTATATACATCTGGCAAACTGGTTTTTTAAAAATAATTCTCAGCAGGAATTGCAAATGACCACTGGACTCTTTATCTGTTAGATAAAGTTCCCCCTCCCAGGGACCTGCAGTTTGTGGAGGTGACAGATGTGAAGATCACCATCATGTGGACACCCCCAGAGAGTCCAGTAACCGGTTACCGCGTGGATGTGATCCCCGTCAACCTGCCGGGGGAGCATGGGCAGAGGCTGCCCATCAGCAGGAACACCTTTGCAGAAGTCACCGGGCTGTCCCCTGGGGTCACTTACCACTTCAAAGTCTTCGCCGTGCACCAGGGGAGGGAGAGCAAGCCTCTAACGGCACAACAGGCAACCAGTAGGTTTGGTCTTTATCTCCACCCCGAACTCTCCGCCCTCCCTTTCCACTTGTGGTGAATGGGCAGCATGCCATTCACTCCTAGGTTCACAATTAGAAACAGGAACATACTCAGAGGACAGGAAATGTGTAGTCAGCACAGAGCCAATCAGACGTGAATGCAAACTCAGACAAGCTCCATAGAGGCTAGTTGGTAATCCATTTCCCAAATACATGGGGGCATGACACTAAAGGAGCAAAACTTAGTCTATTTTTCCTTGCTAATGGAGACATGGATTGAAAATTTGAGTACCATTTGTGTAACTAAATAAACCTAGGTCAGACTTCAAGTGTCGTCTCTTAATCCTTTTATAGCAGAATTATTTATAAATAGTAATTGCTAAAACATTCATTGTGTGTTAAGCACCAGGTTATATGCTCAATTCTTTATTAGCATTATCCTCATATTTAATCCTCATTTTGAGTTAATAAGGAAGGTCTTATTATCCCTACAAGATACTTGAAGAAACTGAAGCTTATAAAAAATTCTGCAACTTTTAAAGTAACAGAGCTGAGAAATGATGGTGTGGGATCCACATGGACCTATGTCTTTTTGACTGCAAAGCCCATGCTTTCAGTTATTATACTTGACTACCTCTTAAACATTTCCTCCCTCTGAAAAGTGTTTTAAATTATTGTAGTGAAATTGCCAGTTATCACAGTCAAGAAGCAAACCAACAATTTATGTGATTCTTTGTGCTAGGGCAAAGTCACCAGGGTCTTGCCATGAATCTGAGGTTCTGAGTATATGTTATCATTTTTGTCTAATCTGAATCATGTGAAAGTTACTTTTACTATTCAAGCAAAGGATTAGTCATTGAATAAATGCAGAAAATGTCATTGGTTCCACGTGGAACTTTCTTCTTACCCTCAATTTAATGGGTTTATTTCTCTTTTCTTCACCTGTTTGGCTCAGAGCAGAACAAACTATAACTTCACAAGTACCGGCTTTTGTTTTTAAATACCATCTCTGCAGTGTTAGTGTAATTTCTGAGGGTAATGGGAAAATCATGCTGGAAAATTAAACTTTCCACAGGATCAGAGTCAGGCAAGCACAGTGAGTAATTTCTCATGACTGACAAAGAGTTTTAAGTTCTCCGTAGCATTCTTCTCCATGAAGAAGAGCTTCATGGCTCAGTATTTCCAAGGTTTTGATCTTTGTTTCAACCTTGAGAAGAAAGAACTTAGAAAATTCAGTCAAGCTTTAGGATTTCAGTATGATAATTCTGAAGTGCAGCTATTTCTTGACGTGTTTTATCTCTCTTTCTAGAATTGGATGCTCCCACCAACCTTCAGTTTATCAATGAAACCGATACCACGGTCATAGTGACCTGGACTCCACCTCGCGCCCGGATAGTCGGGTACCGACTGACCGTGGGCTTGACCCGGGGAGGCCAGCCCAAGCAGTACAACGTGGGGCCCTCAGCCTCGCAGTACCCTCTGCGGAACCTGCAGCCTGGCTCTGAGTACGCAGTGAGCCTCGTAGCCGTGAAGGGCAATCAGCAGAGCCCCAGAGTCACCGGAGTCTTCACCACTCGTAAGTCAAAATCTAAATGTCTTTTCTTGGTGATGTCTCATCTGTATTTACATTCTCTCTCCTTCATCCATTTCTTAAGAAGTTAACTTAGGGAATTCCATGGCAGTCCAGTGGTTAAGACTCTGTGCTTTCCCTGCCCAGCTCCCTGTCAGGGAACTAAGATCCCACAAGCTGTGCAGTGTGGCCAAAGAAGAACAAGTTTAGCTTAAAAAGCTTTGTACAAGTTTTAAATAATTATTTTTAATTAAAAAAAGAGAGAGATTTAAAGTGGTCCTACTCAAAGTGTGATCCATGGACCCACTGCTGCTCTGTGAGTTGTTTGTTACATGGACTAATGAGCTTATGCCAGGATGGATCAGGGAGTACACTCTTCAGTTTAGTTAATACTTTTTTGAAGCAAAGTTTTCTTGATGAAGGAGGCAGTGGGTTACATATGTTACCAAGATCCTTATTTCCTCCCAGACCAGTACTTTGAGTAGCAAGGTTTAAGACACCCAAGTTATTCGAAAATTGACTGCTACCGAATTAAATGAATTTACTAAATACTGGTTAAGGCAAGAAAAAAAATCAGTCACTGTGTCTACATCCTAATACTTTGGACATCGAATGACAGCATTAAATGTGGAAGAAAAACATCTACCAGTTGAATAGAAACCAACAGGACAAGAAGCTAAGGAAGTGATGAGTGTTGACGGCAGCGGATTAAAGTACTTCTGCAGAACAGAACAGCTTTTTTTTTTTTTAAGCTTTTCTTAAATCACTCTCGAAATTCCACAGAATGAAAAATACTGACAGTAATTTTTGGTCATGTCTGTCTTTTGCACAACACTTTACAGGAAGTGACCTTAAATCTCTTTCGTATCTGTATCACAATAGAGGACTGTGTTCATAAATTGATTTCTATTAAATGCATATTCATAAATTGATTTCTATTAATGACATCTCATTTACATTACAAAGAAATATGAGACCCATAATTTCTAGATAAGCATTAATTGCTGTTTTTAGCTCATTTTGAATTATACAAGGACCTAAACTATCACTTTTTCAACATATATTGCAACTACAAACTAGCTTGCAATTTCCTAAAAGCTTTCCATAAATCTTACTCTAATGAAAAATAGATGTTAAAAAGCACTCAAAAACTAAAGTTAGTTTATTAATTACTGTGAAATTTATTTCACGAAAGAAGTGTCTATAGAATTTTCCTTGTAGGAATTCATAATTTACTAAAAATTCATTTCCATTTAAATTGCATGTATAAAGCTTGGCTAGTAAACACTTTTTCCTTAGTAACTACTAGTTATAAACAAGTAAAATCTACTTTTTATCTATAAGCTGACCTTTGAATTTTGCTATTTTATGTTACATGTTACTAGGACTCTAAAATCTATTAACATGAAATCTGTATCTTTGTATTTCTTGTAAATGTCTGTTTCTTCTAGATGACATTCTCTGCATTAGAATGGAGAGTTTAGTAGATTTAACTCTTTTACTGACCAGGTGTTATCTTTTTTACTGTTTAACATGAAACACATTTTACATAGTTTCTTTTGTTGAATCAAATGCCTATAAAAGAATAAGCATCTTGTTTATTTTATTGAAAAATAGTTGATTTACAATGTTAATATCTGTGAACAGCAAAATGACTCAGTTATACATACGAGTATATATTCTTTTCAATTATGATTTATCACAGGATATTGCGTGTAGTTCCCTGTGCTATACAGTAGGACCTTGTTGTATATCCATCCTATATATTCTAGTTTGCACCTTTTAATCCCAAACTCCCAATCTTTCCTCCCCCACCTCCCCTCCCTTTGGCAACCCCAAGGCTGTTCTCTGCATTTGTGAGACTTTTTTTAATAGATATGTTCATTTGTGTTGTATTTTAGATTCCACATGTAAGTGATATCATATGGTATTTGTCCTTCTTTCTGACTTCACTTAGTATGATAATCTCTAGGTCCATCCATGTTGCTACAAATGGCATTCAGTCTTTTTAATGGCTGAGTAATATTCTATTTTAATGTATGTACCACATCTTTATGCATGCATCTGTTGATGGACATTTAGCTTGCTTCTGTGTCTTGACTGTTGTAAGTAGTGCTGCTATGAATCTAGGGATGCATGTATCTTTTAGAATTAGAATTTGTTTGTGTATATGTCCAGGAGTGGAATTGCTGGATCATATGGCAACTCTATGTTGCGTTCTTTTGAAAAACCTCCATACTGTTCTCCATAGTGATTGCACCAATTTAAATTCCCACCAACAGTGTAGGAAGGAGGTCCCTTTTCTCCACACCTTCTCCAATGTTTTTTATTTGTAGACTTTATAATGATGGCCATTCTGACTGGTGTGAGGTGGTATCTTATTATAGTTTTGATTTGCGTTTCTCTAAGAAGAAGCATTTTTAATGATAGTAACAATAATAAGTGGAGTGGGTGGGGCAGTTATTGGCTATTTCAAGTACTTTTGGAGACTTTGGTATACTGGCCATGTTATTTTATTGTCTACACAGTACATTTATAAAAATAAAATTTTATTTGAGTTAACTGATAAAACTTCTTTTATTAGATAAAAGTGATGCCTTGCACATAGTATGCTTTCAAAAAAATATTTGTTGAATAGATGATTGTGAAAACAGCTCAATCAAAGTTAGGTTTAACATCTTTTTCTCTGGCCACACTGTGCAGCATGCAGGATCTTAGTTCCCTGACCAGGAGTAGAATCCATGCCTTCTAACCACTGGACCACCTGGGAAGCCCCCCACGCTTTAGATTTAAATAAGCTTCTGTTAGCAGGGAGTTCTGAGGTTGTGAACATCAGCTGGACTTGCATATTTTTGAAATTGCTCTTTCGTTTTTTTTTTACTGTTACCAAACTAAATTCTGAAATAACTTTTCTGGGTTTTATTACTTGTACTAAATTCTTAAGAGCATATGGTGGGGGTAGGAAAGCTGTTTCTGGGAGAAAATCAGCCTACTCCTTTATAAATAGGGCAAATTTTATTTTTTTAACATCCAGGCAATCCTTCACCTAACAAGACCTGCCAGAATCCATAGCTCATACTTACAGTCACATTCTTTGTTTGCCATCAGTTTGTGGGTTTGTGGTTTGGAGGGTTTCCCGTAATGGTGTTCCCAGGCAGAGAGCATCATCTTAAACTTGGGAACCTTTTAGCTGGCTGGCTCAAGCAATAGAAAACACCCAATTGTAAAGCCCAAGACAGTTGAGAATGTTTTTTTGAAAAAATTGTGGCTTTCCCAGATGTTCAGTGAAAGAAATTGACTGCTCCCTGAATTGTTTCTTGTGGTCATTAAATAGTCACTCAGGGATGGCCATGGCATTTTGGCAAAGTCAGTGGCAACCAAATAGTGTATGATTTCAGTGACTCTGGGAAGGCATCATGGGTCACTCATCCTAATTCTTCTGAAAATTATCATCAAAATAATAACATTCTCATGAAATATGCCTCTAAACCAGTAGAACTTCAGTCCAGCCATTAGAGCAGTCATTACAAAGGAGCCCACACACATATTTTGTTTTTTTAGACAACAGGATTTTAAAAGTAATTTTTAAAAAGTTGCACACAAAAATCTAGATTGGAAGACAATTGCAGTGCTGGGCCTGAATCTTCCCATGACTGGAGCTGAGTAATAACAGAGTAGTCTTAAAGACTCTTAATATTCATTTGTCTAAGTCTGCAGGATGTCTTTGTCAAATCAGCCACTTATAATTTAGAATAAAAATGCATTTACTAGGTTTTTTCTCAGTGGGTACAAAAATTTGGTTGGGATGCAAAGAGGAAGAAATTATGAAGGCACCAAACATGTGGCCAAGGCCACATGCTTGAAAACCTGGAATTTGACTCACCTGATACAAATGCCTTAACTTCTAACACTTCACCTTTCCCATAGCAGTCAGTTATCGAAATGCTTGTTCCCCTTATTACGAGATTTAGTTGTTCTGCCAATTATATTTTAAAGAGTTTAAGTTTATGATAAGGTCTGTAAGACTGCTGAAAATGTGTCTCAACTTTGTGTACACATATTCTTCCTTTTTTTTTTTAAGTACTATTTTCACTAAGAAATAAAAGTGATGTCAGGATCTAGAGATTTGAAATCAAGTTTTCTTATAGTTCCTAATTCCAGTGGCAGAATGCTAAATTTCTGTAGTGTGATTTTTCTGAATTAATAACTATATATTTAAAGAAAGACTATTTAGAATTTTAAGTGCATCCATAGTGGCAGATTTTGTTTAACTTTATTATGGCCTCTCTTTTTGCAACCAAAAATAATTGGCCATCAGCTTGAATGAGAAGGGAGTTTGGGGGACAATGGATACATGTATATCCATGGAAAGCTGAGTCCCTTTGCTTTCCACCTGAAACTATCACAATATTGTTAGTTATACTCCTGTTTGAAATAAAAAATAATAATTGGCCATCATTATGGAATGACTCAGCATAATTGTCTATAATTTAACCATTGTTCTCAAAATAATGATTAAGAAGCAGAGTGATAATCAGTTTGTGATGACCAGTTTTACATTTTATGTGGGATTTTATACTGATGATAGGGAAAGTTGTTGTCATCAAACTCAAATCCCAAACATGATGAAAATACACAGATTACAGAATCCAAGGAGTTGAAAGAGTCCTCTGTGGTGATCCAACTCCTCATTATTCAAATGTGATTCATGAACCTACAGCACTGGTGTTACGGAAATGCAAACTACCCAGCCACATGTGCACCTATAGAATCAGAACCTGCATTTAAGCCAGGTCTCAGATGATTTGTGTGGTACATGAAAGGTTGAAAGGCACTGATCTACTCCAAATTTTCATGTATGTTACATTTTGGATCGTTAGTTGACTGAACTGAGGTACCAGATAAAAAGTATGTATCTGCATTCTCTGTGATTCCGAGGTTTGAACACATGCTTTTTTGATTCCATTGTACAGTGCAGCCTCTGGGCTCCATCCCACCTTACAACACAGAGGTGACGGAGACCACCATTGTGATTACTTGGACGCCTGCCCCAAGGATTGGTTTTAAGGTAAACTGCGGATGTTCCTAATGTCTTCTGATACAGCCCTGAGGTGTGTTTCTGGATGTGGTTAAAACAGGATGTTTCAAGAATTGGGTGACTTGAGTTTTGTCCTGTTTCTGCTCATACCTCTCTGGCCACATTCTCAGGGCATCTAATACTTCTGCCTTCCTGAATTGCTGGAAAGATGGATTGAGGCTGTAAAAGTGCTTTGCAAAGAAGAAAACATTAGTATGAAGCTGTTAGTTGTTGTTATCTTGTTTTCGCTATCCTTTCCCCCAGGGAATTACATTTAAAGCTATATCTAGGGAAACTGCATTTGTTGTGTTGTTCTAAATGGGTATCAAGTTCACAAAAACCAATTTAGGGAGACCAATTAAACTCAGAATAGCTCAAAAATAACATTTTCATCCAATCAGCTTCATCTCAACTTGTTCAAAGCCCCATGGGTGAATCTCTTAATAGAAGTTAAGATTAAGCTCTTCCCTGTAGATCTGGATACTTGTTTTTTTAAAGTAATGGTATTAGGGAAGTGAGGAATGCAAATGAATGTGTTTAAAAGATTTCCTTTCTTTGGCATTTAGAGTGTGGAGAGAGAAATATTTATTATACTTGAAAATAAAGACTAAATCCTAATGATTGTTTGTTTTAAAATATATACCAAAGGCCACTTCTTTTTTGAAATATGCAGTAGCATATTGATAATTACACTACTTAAATGCAGAGAATCCCTTTTTGAAGATCATTAGTGTATCTTTTAAATTTCTCTTAGTAGTGTCATTTGGACTTTCAGAAGCCTTGTAACTTAACTAAGGCTGACCCCAGAGTTGAACCCTGATGACACAATATTACCTAGGTTTTTTTTAAAATAAAATACTAAAAGGGTCGAAAATTCTGGGCATACTAATCTTAATTCTTCTTTTGTAACATATCAATCTTGCATTTGAAGCTGTGAACATACTTCTTCAAAAGGAGTGTTTTTGAAGTACAATGTGTTACAGGGGCTGGTACCTTTAAGTTGAATGTTAGTAACTCATTAAAGAGAGAACTCGAGGATTTCTTCCAACAAAAAGAAAATGAGAAATGAATGGACATGTAGCCTTTGTGCACTTCTGGTTTGTACCAGGAGGCTATTTATCAAGTGAAACAAGATGTAATGATGTTTCTCTGGAATCTTCCATTATAAACTACCTTAACTTAGTTTTGGAAGATACTTCCCCTAACTGGCACCCTCCCCCCAATTCTGGGGAATTTCCAGTGAAATTATTTAATAGAGCTAAAGTAAGGTCCCAACTAAAAGCAGAGTACACTTCCTGAGGAGTCCACATTATGCGAAGCATAGCCACAACTCAGCAGTAACCCAGTTCTGGAGATGTTCGTCCTTGGTGTTTATTTTGTGTTTTTTCTCCTAGCTGGGTGTACGACCAAGCCAGGGAGGAGAAGCACCACGAGAAGTGACTTCAGAGTCAGGAAGCATCGTTGTGTCCGGCCTGACCCCAGGTGTGGAATACGTTTACACCATCTCTGTCCTCAGAGACGGGCAAGAGAGAGATGCGCCAATTGTGAAGAAAGTGGTGACACGTAAGAATTCTTTGCCTCTTTTCATATTTTAAACTGTTGTACTTTTTAAAGGTAACTGATAGCAGTATTGTTTGTTACTTACGATAATGACACAAGGGGAAGATTTCATTCCTACTTATATTATTAGCTATTCTAAGTCTGGAGTAGCAAGTTCAACTGATATCATATAATTCATGGCATCAGAAGTGTTCTTTCCATGTCAAAAGTTATCTGTGAATTGATAACACAGAAAAAG
This sequence comes from Muntiacus reevesi, assembly GCF_963930625.1. Classification (NCBI taxonomy): domain Eukaryota; kingdom Metazoa; phylum Chordata; class Mammalia; order Artiodactyla; family Cervidae; genus Muntiacus; species Muntiacus reevesi. The sequence continues at coordinate 133,054,264 of NC_089251.1, forward strand.
ATTTCAGCAGTGTTGCAAAATTTAAAATTGTAAAAAAAAAAATGCCCTCAGAGAATTGCTACTCATCATGGTTTCACAGTACAACTTCTTTATTTTTACTGATAATTGAAGGAAGGGAGAGAGGGAGGGAGTGGGGAGGAAGGGAGAGAAACATTCTATAGGTCGAGCACTTTATGCTAGTTTTGTATGCATGCGTGCGTGCATGCTAAGTCACTTAAGTCATGTCCAAGCCTTTGTGACCCCATGGACTGTAGCCTACCAGGCTCCTCTGTCCATGGGATTCTCCAGGCAAGGATACTGGAGTGGGTTTCCATGCCTTCCTCCAGGGAATCTTCCCGACCTAGGAGTTGAACCCACGTCTCTTACAACAACTGCATTGGCAGACAGGGTTTTTACTACTAGCACCACCTGGGAAGCCCCATGCGAGCTTTAACTTCTAATTAAATTTTTTTTTCTGTGTAGCACTGTCTCCACCAACGAACTTGCACCTGGAGACAAACCCTGACACTGGAGTGCTTACCGTGTCCTGGGAGAGGAGTACCACTCCTGGTAAGCCCGCAATGTATCAGAGGACAGAATTCTAAGGGCACTGAAAGGGAGAAATGACCTCCCTTTTACAGAACGAAAAAACCTAGACTCAGAAAAAGTTAACTTATATCCATTGTCACAAATGTTACAGAACTGGGATTGTAGTTTACGAGTTCAGACTCACTCTCACATTCAGCATCATGTATTTGGATCTTAATTGTTAGTTTGACTTATACTCAATACTGAGAAATTTGGCTAAATGGCATTCCATGATTATTTTTTTAAAGCTTTACATAAAGCTTTTATCTAAACTCATTCATACATGTTTATACCCATGGACTGTAGCCTGCCAAGTTCCTCTGTTCATGGAATTTTCCAGGCAAGAATACTGGAGTGGGTTGCCATTTCCTGCAGGAGAGCTTCCCGACCTGGGGATTAAACCTGTGTCTCCTGCATTTAAGGCTGTTTCTTAACCTGCTGAGCCATCAGGGAAGCCCCATACAATCCTAATGTGTGTAGAGATATCTATGACAATATTCAAATATCATTATGGAATGGGGCGATGGCAAGAGAAATTTTAGATATTCCTGATCTTTGTCAAGTCTATGAGAAGTGCTAACTAAAATATTTATCATTGGTTATATTAGGGGAATTACTACTGAGGTATCAGGATATTCATTATTGGGAAAATTCTAAATTAGAAACAGCAATGCCAACTAATGTTGATGGCATCCATAACGACTATGTGTACTTATTAGATTGCTTTATTTTGCTTATTATTTCACTATTCTGATTTGTACTCTTATTTTTTAAAAATAGTTCTTACCTTTGCTGGGATATCCAGTTGAGGCAATTATCTCTAAATTGGATCAATATGTGCTATCACACACAATAACGCTAGCTCAAAATATCTTTTTTAATTCCCTCTGAAGTAAAGTGATTTTTGGTGAAGCTTTCATTACCTGTAGAAGCATCATTTAAGCCCAAACTACACTATTTCCAGTTGAATCACTCTAAAGTTGAAACTTTTAGATTGGCAAGTTTCATGCTTGTCAGAAGCTAGATCGTTAATATTTAGTCTTAATGGATGGTTTAGTCTGTCCATCTGAATGATCATTAGCACATGTAATGACCCAAACATTTATTTCCCATCCAGTTGGAATTCCTTGTATATACTACTTTAGTGGTCACCTTATTCCTGAGTATAAAATATACCATCATTTTCTCCCTTTTTAGTAAGTTTAACTTAAACAACTTTCTCACTTTACTCTTAGTCTGTCCCTGTGACTCTCTGGTCATTGCTATTTTAATTTGAATGTCTCTCTCCTCTCCTCAACTCTTTCACTGCCCTGCTTCTATGATCTCTGAAGTCTTCAGCAGTTAATACACTATTTTTTAAAATTTGGCCATGCCATGCAGCATATGGGATCCTAATTCCCTGACTGGGTATCAAACCCAAGGCCCCTGCATTGAAAGCGCAGAGTCTTAACCACTGGACCACCAGGGAAATCCCAATAAAATTTTCCTAGAATAGAGTCACTTTTGTTTTTCACTTTTTCTCCTTTCCTTATTGTTGAATAATATTAGTCACTCAGTCATGTCCGACTCTTTGCAACCTCATAGACTGTAGCCCGCCAGGCTCCTCTGTCCATGGAATTCTTCAGGCAAGAATGCTGGAGTGGGTAGCCATTCCCTTCTCCAGGGGATCTTCCCCCCTGTAAATCCCATAGGTTCAGACCTTATTTTAATAAATGAGGAGAACCTATTTTGGGGAGTATGCCTAAGGGTGTGAGCCAGTTCCCTGCTAAGCAGGTATAACAGAATATTCTTCAGTTGTCCTGCAAATGATCCACTAAGGAAAATCAGGGTATTCATGGTAGAAGGAACATGGAATTTAGGACAGAAGAGCCTTTGGTAATCATTTTCCCTTTCCAAGATTCTCTTTAAACTGAGGATATTAATACCTCCCTCAAAGGCTGTTATAAGCACTGAATGACAGGAGGTGGAGTCTTCAGCATGTAAATGTTGAGTCCTTGCCCCATCCCCCTTTGAGCATGAATCAGTCCAGTAATTGGCTCTGGGTGGCAAAGGTTTTGGGCAGTAACTTTCTTCTTTCTATTTTCTGCAGACATTACTGGCTACAGAATCACCACCACCCCCACAAACGGCCAGCAGGGATACTCTCTGGAGGAAGTGGTCCATGCTGATCAGAGTTCCTGCACCTTCGAAAACCTGAGTCCGGGCCTGGAGTACAATGTCAGTGTTTACACTGTCAAAGATGACAAGGAAAGTGTCCCTATCTCTGATACCATCATCCCAGGTAATGGAAAAGTCAGCTGTTACCTTCCGAGTGGCAGTTCCAATAAGAGTGGGGATTAACCTCTTAATCCCCAGATGGTTGAGTGTGTCAAACTATGTTTGGGATTTAATTCTGACCTCCCAACCACACTCTCTAGAACCATGACGTCAAAGCCACTATTTGGACAAATGCTTGCTGTTAACACTGCTTGACTCTCTGTGCTTCACTGGGATGCTCTTTGTCGCGATGGGTATGCAGTGGAGTGGCAGCCATGGCATTAACTCTGTACTGTCCGCTCACGTGGAAGTATTACTAAAACAATGTCATATGTCTGTACTCAGTACCAGCAGGCGAAAAGTAATATGGTAAATGCATCCCATCCATACATTTTTGCCTTATCTTACAGTCTCCATATGTGAGCACTGAAATAGTTCTTGGTTGACACACACATTCAGTTCTTCATCTTGCTATTTCAAATCCCTCTTTTTTTTAATTGAAAAAAAAAAGGAAAAAGAAAGGCCACACTTTTAGGGTGTACTTTCTTGTGGATTGAATGACAACATTGAAGAGATCTACCATGGGATAGGTCTGTTGTTCATCCAAAACTGAATCATGACAGAATGAAAATGTTGGACAGATTGTGTTCTTTGCACGATTTGGTAGAATGCTTTTACTAATACTAATTAAATGACTATGAAATGAACAAAATATTAACAGTGGCCTTGGACTCAGGCCTGTCTTTCACCTGAATGTACTTTTGAAAGGCACATTTTATACCATATATTCATAATGTGTTAGCATTATGGTCCTGATGTTGTCATGAGTTTTTCTATGGGAAAAAAAGAAAAACTCATCAATCAATTTTTTAAACTTTTTTCATGCAAGCTTTATTCTCCTACTAAAAAGTTTTAGATTATTTTTTAACTTTGCTGTTACTTACTATAGATATTATATCTAGGTTCTAAGAATGGTGTTGATATCCCAAACAGGACTGTAATCTTTAGAACCTGAGAGGTTCAAACTTTACTATTTTGGGGATTTTAAAAAAAGAAACAAACCAAAAACCCCTAAAGGAATATTGTAACCTGTTTTATTCTCCCAGGGAAGCAAACTATTCATGGTGCTTAAAAAGTCTTTTCAGATAATTTGGAACAGATTGCATATTACCATCATTGCTTTAACACTATCAATTTTACCACTAGTAACCTGATGTACACTGCTTTATTTTTTCCTCTTTTTTGCCTCTGTTTTCCTTTTGCCCTCCTTTGCTTTGTAACTCAATAGAGGTGCCCCAACTCACTGACCTAAGCTTTGTTGATATAACTGATTCAAGCATCGGCCTGAGGTGGACCCCGCTAAACTCTTCCACCATTATTGGGTACCGCATCACAGTAGTTGCGGCAGGAGAAGGTATCCCTATTTTTGAAGATTTTGTGGACTCCTCAGTAGGATACTACACAGTCACAGGGCTGGAGCCCGGCATTGACTATGACATCAGCGTTATCACTCTCATTAATGGCGGAGAGAGTGCCCCTACTACACTGACACAACAAACGGGTGAATTTTGAAAACTTCTGTGTTTAAGACATGGATGGTGTTGCATGCTATCCCCAGTCACTCTGGTTAAATGTGGATGTTTCAAGGGAAAAACCAGCAATTTGCCAAAGATTAAGAGAGGGTAGATCAGGGGGTAAGGAGTGGAAGGCATATGCTTCACTGACTGGATGAAGACATATTCGGTAGTCTTAAGTACATTTTCACTGAAACCATGAATATGAATTTGTGTAAAGCTAGAGAAATATAGACATCTGATCTATCAAGTAAAAAATGCCAAAAGTTCATTGAATTTGCAGACCTGGAAGTTTTTTTAAAAAAATCTAACATTTATACCAAATTGTATCAAGAGCACCAGTTAATAAGAAGAAATGTACTTCCAAAATGTACCATTAGACTCTTCCTTCTGCTCTTTAATAAACTCTACCATCTTGTTTGTGAGTGTCTAAAAACTGATTGAAATTTAGGGTAGAGTGGAAGGAGGGTTTCTTTGTGGTAGGAGAAAAAGAGACTTTGGTGCATTCTAGGTTTTATTGCCATGATAAACTAAAGAAACTCCTCTTTAACCACAGACTGGGGATCAGCATGCAACATTATAAAGGTTCTCTGCCCTGCATGGTAAGAAACATGCTGAGAACCCATTTGCATGAGCCCTTCTCACTTGTAAGTAGAATTCACTGATGGAATTGTAGCTGTGGCGTAGCTGTAGTCACTCCTGTCAGGGGGACATTTAGGACCTTCCTGTCTTTTTGTCTGTATGCATGTGTTTCTTTGGAAAGTATCTGCTATGTTTCTCTTTGCTGTGTGGCAACTTAAGCCTCTTCAGCCTGGGATCAAATAATCATCCGTGGTATTAATCATGTACCTTGATTTTATGTATTTGAAAGTGAATTAAAATTTTTCTTTAAAATATATGGACGGCAGAAAGGTTAAAGGGGCCTAACAGTACTGGGTGTAGTGTTTTATTTTTAACAGTAGTTCACTATGATTTAGATTAGATGAGACTATTTGCATGATGATGACTCGTTTCCTTTATGCATGAAGTACTGGTTTTACCTTTCCAGCTGTCCTTGTTCAGCTTTATTTTTTAAGTGACATTGACTGAGTCTTCCTTCTTGTTTGAAACCAGCTGTCCCTCCTCCCACTGACCTGCGATTTACCAATGTTGGTCCCGACACGATGCGGGTCACCTGGGCTCCACCCCCATCCATTGAACTGACCAACTTCCTGGTGCGCTACTCGCCCGTGAAAAATGAGGAGGATGTTGCCGAGCTGTCGATTTCGCCTTCAGACAACGCGGTGGTCTTAACAAGTAAGCATTCAAGTGTATTTGTTCAGTAAATACTAGGCTGGCACATACGGAAAAGAATTTTGTGTTCTTGGGTAGGAGCAACAGAGATTAAGACAGACACAACAGAACTACAACCTAGATTCCAAATCTAATGCACAGCTCTGTAATTTGAAAGATGTTATATTTGTTGTTATTTTAACATATCTTTGATATCTACAAGTTTTTAAAAATCAGAGTGGAAAAATACCACCTGTGAAGTTCAAAGACTTCAAACAAGTCCTGCTTTCAAATAAGCACATTAAAAACAAAAGTGTGCCAAGAGACATTACATGACTAAATCTCAGTGTTTAGCGAGAGAATAATGAGGATTGAAACTAGTGTCACGGCATCTGTCTTATTCTCATTTAAGTGTCAGCAGGTAATCTATTTGGTATTTGAAACTTAGAAACAGTGACTGGTCACTCAGATCAGGATTTTATTTTGAAGAAAGAGCCAGACGTTTAATTTGTACTTCAAAAAGAATCTGTTAGCAGGATTTCTCTGAAGGAGGAGGACTTTTGAAAATAACTGACATGAAAATAAACAGCCACAGTTTATGGAAATTGTTTCTTTCTAGTTCCTACCCTTTTGAAATTGATATTTTTTATTAAAGAAAATAAAAGGAGACTGCTACATGTTGTATTTCACATAAATATTGCTTCTCATTATTTTTGCTGTAATAGTAAAATACACATATAAGAACAGCAGATGTTTTTACATAAGGGAAAACTAGCTCATGTTTAGGTACACTACCTAATGATGGTCTGAAGACATCATCCATCTTTCAGAGAATCTTTTAGAGACTGAAATACAAAGAAAAGCAACTCAGCATGACCATAGTCCTGGTTTCTCATTTTGTGGCTGAGGGTGAGAAATCCTTATGTCTGCCTTTCAGTGGGGCTATGATTCTGTTCTGGAGCATTCTGGAATCAGTAGTTACAGCATTACCCACTACAAAAGCGTCTGCATCAGGACCACTGTCTGCCCCACATTAGCCACAGACCTGTCACATGTTCAAATGTTCTAAGGTCTTATTCTAGATCCAATTCTAGATCACAAGGTAGCCATTTCCCCCCAGAGAAGCCATTAATTATCCTGATTATACAGTTGAAGCAACTGAGGTCTCCAGTGGCTAAGTCCATTGCCCCTGGCCAAGCAGGAAGGAGGAAAGGGGAGTCCAAACATCCTGTTTCCTAGTCTTGTGATTTTTCAAAAGTTTCAGGGGCCCCTGCAGAAGGGGAGGTGGTGTAGCGGGAAAAGGGTCTTGTGACTAGGAATTCAAAAGTTAGAAACCTTGCTCTGTATCTTTTTGGTACCTCAGAATGAAAAAAGACCCAGGAATGTATATTCATCTCAAATACTCTGTGTGTGTGTGCTCTCGGTTAATTTTGGCTTTGTAACTCCATGGACTGTAGCCCTCCAGACTTCTCTGTCCATGGGATTTTCTAGGCAAAAATTCTGGAGTGCGTTGCTGTTTCCTACTCCAGGGGATCTTCCTAACCCAGAGATCAAATCCATGTCTTGTCCATCTCCTGCACTGCAGGCGGATTCTTTACCAGTGAGCCCACATGGGAAGCCCCTTAAATTTTCTGATCTTACCTTAGTATGGCAGAACCCATCACTCTCTATAATAAGTATGACTCTTTTCAAGTAGAGGTTAATTGTTAAGACCATTGGTCTTCACTTGGGTCATCTGCTGTGTCATTTTGGGCACATATGTCAGAAAAGATAACTTCTCTGTGCCTTATTTTTCTCATTTGTGAGCTGGGGATAATTGTAAAGCAAACTTTTGAAGGTAATGGATATGTTCATTGTCTTGAATGTGGTGATGGTTTCAGAAGTCTATATGATTGTCAAAATCTGTCAAATTAGACATTTTAAGTATTGGCAGTTTATCGTTCGGCAATAAACCAGTTTTTAAAAGTAGCAGTCTACCTCCTTGTTGCTGTGAGGAGTATAACTGATATCTGCAGTGCCATAGTCATGAATACGTGCCCTCAACTGACGTGCTGTTAAGTGAATGACAGAAATATTACTGTGCTGCAGAAGCTCCAGCTTATTTCGGATGCAGCTGAGTCACACCCACAGAAGTGGAGTTGAGGGAAGGGCTTGAAGACCCTCCAGGGTAGGGCGGCCCTTCCTCATCCCTGCCGGCAGCCCCTCTCCAGGTAGCAGCGTTCACTTCGGTGTAAATAGGCTCTAGAACTGGACTCTTGGATATTTTATTCATTGAAATAGTACCAAGGGTGCTTCGGTTTTTCGTTCTTTCAAGCACATTATAAAAATAATTCTCATTTGTCTTTTCAGATCTCCTGCCTGGCACCGAGTATTTAGTCAGCGTCTCCAGCGTTTACGAGCAGCATGAGAGCGTACCTCTGAGAGGAAGGCAGAAAACCGGTGAGTCATGTGGGCGATGTGCTTACCGAGTAGCTTTCACCTTCCAATTTTGAAGAGCAAAATGTGGTGCTGCTTCTAAAAATACATCTCTATTTTTTGGGGGAGCAGTCATTATCTTTGACCACTGGTCTTAAAAATTAAGACACCTTATGGGGATGTAAATGGGTGCAGCCACTGTGGAAAACAGTGAGGAGATTCCTTAGAAAACTGAAAATAAAGTTATCATATGATCCAGTAATCCCACTCCTGAGCATATACACAGCCAAACTATAATTCCAAAGGATACACACAACCCTGTGTTCATAGCAGCACTCTTTACAATAGCCAAGATACGGAAATGGCCTAAATGACCATCGACAGATGAATGGCTAAAGCTGTGGTACATGTATACAGGGGAATACTACTCGGTCATTTTAAAAGAATGAAATAATAATGCCATTTGCAGCAACATGGATGCAACTAGAGATTATCACAGTAAGTGAAGTAAGTCAGAAAGAGAAAGACACATACCATATCACTTAGATATGGAATCCAAGTTATGACACAAATGAACGTATTTATGAAACAAAAACAGACTTACAGATATAGAAAACAGATTTGTGGTTGCTAAAGGGAACGGGCTTGGGGAGGAAAGGACTGAGCATTTTGGGATTAGCAGATTCAACCTATTATACATAGATGGATAAACAATCAGGTCCTACTCTATAGCACAGGGAGCTATATTCAATACCCTATCATAAACCATAATGGAAAAGAATATTAAAAAATAGAATGTATATATATGTATAGCTGAATCACTTTGCTGTATAGCAGAAATTAACACAACATTGTAAATCAGCTGTACTTCAATTAAAAAATATTGATTTTTTAAAAAAATTAAAACACCTTATTCAACTGTTACTCTGACTTCCAGTCACTAAGATTGTACTCTCTGCCTCCAGGGAGGATTGAAAATAGTTCAGAAACTCTGTTGTCTGTCTTTTAAAAACTATCTCCCAAGAATAATATTTTGTAATTTCCATTATTGAGAGATAGTGAAATTCCTTTTCATTAGGCAGCTTTGTCTAATGGCTGATCCAACACTGTCATTGTCTTGTAAGTATTTTCCCTCCTTACTAAGCCAGTGAATTTATTTCTTTTTTCCCTACTTGATGGAATATCCATTTACCTTATAAAGGGAGTGGAATAAAATCCCATAATATTATGCCCTTCTTAAATATGAGTGTTACTGTTAATTTTTCCCTTTTAAAAAGTGCACTTTAATATAACCACTTGCTTATTTTTTATAGTCCACTTGCTTCCAAAAAGAAGTTGTGGTATCTTAATTTGAGACTGACATGCTGCCTACTGCGTTAAGAGGGCAGATGGTATCTCAATTTGATTCGAGTATGTTATTGAAGTAAATGTTATAACTAAAATGAAAATTGCTGGAAATCCCAGAGAAGTTAAGTGATTTGAATTTGGGATCAGCCCTAAATTTTGTTAGTTTTTCTTCAATGCACTAAATTCTCAACTCACAAGGAATTAGGTGAATTGTAATTTGTCCAGGATGAAGTCTTATCTTAGTTTTAGAAAGTCTTTTGTTTGGCATTGTTAGCACCCTGTTGACATATCAATTTCCTCTTGAGTGTAGAAAGCTTCTTTGAGAGTCCAACACCTACCTCGATAGCGGGCAGGTCTTGCCTTAACGTTGAGAGATACACTTATAGGATAGAAACAGAATACTTGAATACTGAAGCATTTGAAAAATGTCAGTTCCCAGAATATCTTAAAACTCCTGTCTTCAAATGTGATGCAGAATCACCTGGATTACTTAGCCAAAACAAAAAGAAAAAAAAAATGAGTTGGACAACTTGAACAGTGTCAGTTTATTATTTTTAAATATATCTGTGCCTTAGAACCTGTGTGTCAGAACCTAAGGTTCACAACTCATTGTGTTAGTGGAAAATTGTTGAAACGCTGGATGGATATTACTTTTCCTTACATTTTTTGTCACTTCCTAAGTTGGTGCTATCCTTTTTTCCCCTTTACCTCTTCCTCCCCCGGACGGGAAAAACAGGTCTCGACTCCCCAAGTGGCATTGACTTTTCTGATATCACTGCCAACTCTTTCACTGTCCACTGGATTGCTCCACGAGCCACCATCACTGGCTACAGGATCCGCCATCATCCTGAACACATGGGTGGAAGACCTCGGGAAGATCGAGTGCCCCCCTCTCGGAATTCCATCACCCTAACCAACCTGATCCCAGGCACAGAATATGTGGTCAGCATTGTTGCTCTTAATAGCAAAGAGGAAAGTCAGCCCTTGGTTGGCCAACAATCAACAGGTAACTTGTTTTCCCATCTGCAAAGAAACTCAGAGGACTTTCCTATGCAGGCAATAGCTTCTGTGACACAGCTCTGTGTTGTCTGAGTCATCATATCTCAAAAAAAATAGATTATGGTTATGAGATAACTTCTTTATTCCAAGAAATTTCTCACGTCAATTAGGTGTATATGCATTTTTAAGAACTAAAGTTTTATTCGAAAAGTTGAAAATGTTCTGTTTCAAAGTTCTCTTAAAAACAAAATCATTTTAATATAACATTGTAAATTGGTCTTAGACTATAGATGCTTAAGTACTTAGGGAAGAAGTGTGATCATTTCTGTACTTCAGTCTCAAATGGATTAACAAAAAGACATAGACAGAAGCAAGGAAATGTGGCAAATATCACCAATTAGCAAATACCTAGACAGGAAATATGGGTGTTCATTATATTATTTTTATAACTTTTACTTTGTTTCAAAATTTTTTCAAAATAAGAAATTGAGGGGAAAATGCTTCAATAAACTTGAAATAATCATCTTGCCACGATTTGAATTGTCTCCTTGACCCCTAACCTTGCAATGTTCGTAACTTTTAATTTTGCTGATTTTGTATAACATTTACATTATTATATGGAGGAAGCATAAAAGCAGTGATCCAGAGAGTGAACAAAAGGTGGATCAGGGCATCCTTGGAAAGTTACAGATGTGAAAACTTTCCCTTGTGTTTCTAGTTTCTGATGTTCCAAGGGACCTGGAAGTCATTGCTGCAACCCCCACTAGCCTGCTGATCAGCTGGGACGCTCCTGCTGTCACAGTGAGATACTACAGGATCACCTATGGAGAGACAGGTGCGTTAGGGAAGGGCTTCTTCACACCCTGATTGAGTCTTCTGCCACGGGGGTGACCTTAAAGCCCAGTATTGGGCGCATGATTAAAGAAACTTTGGCAAGTCCATTCAGTGGAGCCTTGATTTTTTTTAAGAGTGTGTAGGAAATATGTGTGATATAACTGTTGGCAAAATCAAGATAAAACATTGTTTGTATAATACTAGAGGGGAACAGTAGAGCTGAGGAAGTAGGATTGTAAATTCACAACTGTATTATCAGTGGTGAAATGGTAAGTAATTTGTATTTCTCTTTCTTTTACTTTCCTGTATTTTTAAGATTTTATTTAACATGAATATATTCCATTAAGATGTTGGAAAAGGACCCCAGTATATGAAATCTTTTATATACATATATACATACATACATACATATATATATATATATATATATAACTTGTTTGTAGCTATGCTGGGTCTTTGTTGCTGCACAGGCCTTTTTCTAGTCGGGGTACATGGGCTTCTCATTGCGACAGGTTCTCTTGTTGAAGAGCACAAGCCCTATGGCACAGGCTCAGTAGTTGTGGTACACGGCATGTGGTCCATGGCATGTGGGATTTTTCCAGGCCAGGGATCAAATCCCCATCTCCTGCACTGGCAGGCAGATTCTTTTACCACTGAGCCACCAGGGAAGCCCAATATGTGCAGTCTTGAATTGAGGACTTACCCTCTTTCCCCTTCTAATTTTCACCTACCACATGTTAAAGCTGCGATGTTAAAAGAGCATTTTAACTACAATTTTTCTCTCAATTTTTACACACTCAAGGCTTACTACATACATAAATAAATATACTTTTCTGTTCAGGGTCTGTTAATAGCACTCTTTAAAAGCGAATAAGCAAAGGCTTAACTTACATACTGCTCTCAATATGTTAATTCAGTAACTCAGCAATCCCCAAGTGTCTGTCGGTCCCTCACACTTTGAACTAACGCCGTTTCAAACAGGAGGAAGTAGCCCTGTCCAGGACTTCACCGTGCCTGGGAGCAAGTCTACAGCCACCATCAGTGGTCTTAAACCTGGAGTGGACTACACCATCACTGTCTATGCTGTCACCGGCCGTGGGGACAGCCCGGCAAGCAGCAAGCCCGTTTCCATCAATTACCGGACAGGTACTTATCTTCTTCTCGGATGACCCAGGCTCGTTTACTCAAAAACTTTTTACAGTGTTCTCCCAAAGTATCTTCCTCATTGTGGAACCGATTTTCTTTTGTAAAAAGATGAAGCAACAGCTACAGAGTTTTGAACCAGATACATAAGGAGCACCCCAAGGGCAGGGATTTTTGTCTGTTTTGTTGATTGCTGTATTTCACGTGCCTGTAATACAGACAGGCACAGAGGATTTTCAGTAAATATTTGTTAATGAATGAATGGATGAGCCGATAAGGTAAGGAGACCGGCATCTATAGGAAATATAATTTCTTTGTGAATGAAACAGTCATATTGAAAATAGGCAATGGTATCAAGATCCAAGCACCAGCTCTCAAAAGTTCTCCGTGCATCTGCAAAATAAACATCTGAGAATCATTAGTAGTAGTAAGAGATTATTCTGTCTGTACCAGAACTGGAGACAAAGACTAGTCTGGTTTTGTCCTTAGGAGCTGGGGCTTCATTGGTTTCTCTTGGTTTTTATTTGTAGAAATTGACAAACCATCACAGATGCAAGTGACTGATGTCCAAGACAACAGCATTAGTGTCAGGTGGCTGCCTTCAAGTTCCCCTGTTACTGGTTACAGAGTGACTACTGCTCCTAAAAATGGCCCAGGACCATCGAAAACGAAAACTGTAGGTCCAGGTAAGAAGAGCCAACATCTCACATACATCAGGATAAACAGAGTAGGACATGATATGTTTTTGTAAATAAACGACCAGCTGGCTGTGAGTACTATACAGTTTCATATCAAGTGTCAAAGTTTCCTTATTTATGAATTCGGGTCTCAAGGTTGTTACCAACTCCCTATACAGTAGAAGTTTTAGGAGTGCATTTCTGTTTTTATATATGTAGTAGTGTTTGATGGTGTGCACATCTTAAATTACTAGATTTCATCTTTGTGGTTTTGTTTATCATGCACATTAAGAAGAGACAGATGGGCCTAGCTGACTTTTAAATATTCTTTTAGCCCTTGTTTCTGTTTTCATATAAAATAATTGTGAAACTAGTATCCTCAGGTGATATCTTAAAATCCAGTTGTTTTCATTTTTTCAAGAGCAGCATCATTCATTGTTGGCACCATCATATTCAGTTTTAGAGTTTAGCCTTTGGTGAACTTCACTCCAATATCGTAATTTGTATTAGCACTGAACATGTTTGTCTAAGAGGAAATCCATGTGTGAGTCCTCTAATATTTTCATGATAATTCTGCAAATGAAAATTCCTGGCTACCACATGTTTATTACCAAATGCTGAAAGCCCTTGGTTGTCATAACGGATGACATAGAAGCTGCATTTGCTTTTTACTCCCTTTGCAGATCAAACAGAAATGACAATTGAAGGCTTGCAGCCCACAGTGGAGTATGTGGTCAGTGTCTATGCTCAGAATCAAAATGGAGAGAGTCAGCCTCTGGTTCAGACAGCGGTAACCAGTATGTAACCAGTGTCTGTTTTCCATGTTCAAAGTCAAACTTTGTTCTTAGGTGTCTGGATACCTAGTTTGTATCTTGAGCTGCGCCCATTGCAAACCTTTTTCCTTCTCAGTGATGAACATACAGGGAAAGAAGTTGGGGAACTACCATAGTTAGTTGTGCTATGCTTTGAATTGCTTTTGCTCAAATGGCCTCAGCAAAATCCTATTAGCCTATAGCGAATCTACAAAATGTGCTTGCATCTCCTTTTCGAGAGCTGGATGGTAAAGTTGATTGAACTGTGCCACAGGAAGCTATTATGTTTGGAGCATTTGTGTGGCTGGACCAACATTTAATGTAAATACTCAATGGGTGGGTAGGGGGGGAGTTAAAGATTATAACAATCTGAATCTAACATTTAAAATCAACTTTACCACTTCCAAGTATAAAAAAATCCAGGTCTGTGAGACTAACATCACATTGCCAAAACAAATCTAGGTAGAATATCCTAAAATGTATATAAATAAATCCTCATTTGGGGATATTTTGCAGGATATCTACGCATCTCACGTACACCTATGTTTTTAGTAAGTGATGCGACATTAAATATTTTCGAAACCTAAAAGCCTTAAGCAAGGGTCAAGTAATTTTCCATTTAATAGTGGGTTAATTGGAATTTAATTCATCAAAGAAAAAATGGTATCTGCAGAACTGCTTTGCATGTTATCAAAATGCTTATTTCACAACTTGCTTTTCACATAACCTCTTACCATTAATTTGCCTAACAGACATTGATCGCCCTAAAGGACTGGCATTCACTGATGTGGATGTCGATTCCATCAAAATTGCTTGGGAAAGCCCACAGGGGCAAGTTTCCAGGTACAGGGTGACCTACTCGAGCCCTGAGGATGGAATCCATGAGCTATTCCCTGCACCTGATGGTGAAGAAGAGACTGCAGAGCTGCAAGGCCTCAGGCCGGGTTCTGAGTACACAGTCAGTGTGGTTGCCTTGCACGATGATATGGAGAGCCAGCCCCTGATTGGAACCCAGTCCACAGGTATATCGTTCATCGCACCGCTGGGTGCTCGTGGGAGCAGTGGCTTTATGCCCTGCTGAGTGCATTACACTTTTATCAGGCTATTGATTCCCATGTAAGGGGGTACCCAGAAACACAGCCTCTCTATTAGGAAAGCCCCTCTTTAAAGGAGAACAGTAATAAGCAGTGAAGTGTAGGTGACATAGAGAAATTCCAATAATAGGAAATTTTGGAGTGGCTTGGCTTACCACCAAGGCCATAAAGCAAGACATTTGAAGTTAGCATGAAAATTGTGGATTATTTCTTGACTCCCTGTGGTTATGCTCACTGTGTATAAAAGAAAGAAATCTGGCATCCTAGAGCTTACGCTCAGAAAGGAACCCAAACTGAGCCATTTCATGGTAGCAGGATTCTGAGCACACATGGGTAAGCCCTTCCTTCTCTGGTTAGCGATCACATGCTCAGTGTATAATTTTGCGTAAAGGCCTAGGAATCAGATGCATAGGAAAGAGCTGGTAGGGCAGAAGCTTTCCACCGTGCTTTGTCTTCCTGTGCTCTGTCTCTGAAGCAGCGTGGAATGCTAAAGATGTCCCCTGTGACAGCATAAAACCTGGAGGTGACAATCCGTATTATTGCTCTTTGCTTCTCTTTCCTGCTTCTGTTGTGAGCCAATTTCCTTCCTATGCTGCACCACAGAGAATAGTTCAGATTTAGCAGTGGTATCTTCCATGGGGTCCAAATAAAGAAAATAAAAACATAATCCTATCTTTGGAATGGAATACTCTGTGAAATGGTTTTCTGTACAAAGATAATTTTTGTCAGAAAGGGGCTCCTGCTCATCTTCCCTTAGAAATGGAAAATCAATCCTAATGGTCAATAAACCAATATGACTTTTTTTTTTTTGTTGGAAAGCAAAAAATCCCCCCAAAAAACGACTAAAACCTAAAGTCTCTTAGACTGTTGGCGTTTACCCAGATGTTTCCAGTGATCCTGAGCATTGCTGGATTAAAAAGCGCTTTATTTTTCAGCAAGCATTTTCTTCATCTTGCATCTCCTTTTGTACTTTTCTATACTGAGTCTTTGCTTGACTAGGGTACCTACCAAACCACACAAGCACAACCTATATACTGGTTGGAATTCACTTTATTTCCCCCCTTCCCCCACTTACATAAGATAAACTCTAACCGATAACCATCCCAACAGCCATTCCTGCACCAACCAACCTGAAGTTTACTCAGGTGACACCAACCAGCCTGACCGCCCAGTGGACGGCACCCAATGTTCAGCTCACTGGATATCGAGTGCGGGTGACCCCTAAGGAGAAGACCGGACCGATGAAAGAAATCAACCTTGCTCCCGATAGCTCATCTGTGGTTGTGTCAGGACTCATGGTAAGAAGTGTCTGTTTTTCACTGGAGTAAAGAAGTAGATCATCTCTTACACAGTTGACAGTGGTGGAAATAAAATAAGAAATCTGTGTTCCTTGCTGTCAGATTAATTTTATCATAATTTTGTGTCAAGTAGAATGAAGCTTTTCCAAATGACTCTCAGGGACAGGACTTTATGAGGAGCACTGGATGTTGCATAGCTCTTTAAATGTATTCTGTTTATTTTAAAATGTGTGTGTGTAGGGGGGGAGCAATCTATATAGCCATAGGCTGAATGCATAAATCCATTTTATTTATGGCTTTTCTGAATGTTGTTACCCTCGCAAGAAATATTCTCTAGTTTTTACCAACACAGCCTAATACTACCTTCCTGAAGTCATTTTTAACCTCTAGAGGTACATGCAAAGAGCTAGCCAGGTACTTAGGAAAGTAGTGTACTTCTTAACATAAGGCCAATTTCAGGAGAAACTACAGAAAGAGGGTTCAGAGATAAGACTATTCTCTTCCTCTCTATGATGAGACAAATTCATGATTTGCACCTTTCAGATCATGAAAGAGAAAACAGGCTAATACCATTTTCCTCATTTTGTGTCAGCTGAGTGGAAATAGCTAAATTATGGCTTACTTGGGCTTAACCGTAAATACATTGTTAAATTTGTGTAGTTAAATATGTTGATCATCTGCAGTCTAGGAATGAAATTAAGCTAAGAATGTACAGTTCTGTGGTTTTCGCTAGCTTTGTCTTTTTCTTTTCTAACCATTGCATTTTTTTTTTTTAATTTTATTTTATTAGTTGGAGGCCAATTACTTCACAACATTTCAGTGGGTTTTGTCATACATTGACATGAATCAGCCATAGAGTTACACGTATTCCCCATCCCGATCCCCCCTCCCACCTCCCTCTCCACCCGACTCCTCTGGGTCCTCCCAGTGCACCAGGCCCGAGCACTCGTCTCATGCATCTCACCTGGGCTAGTGATCTGTTTCACCATAGATAATATACATGCTGTTCTTTTGAAACATCCCACCCTCACCTTCTCCCACAGAGTTCAAAAGTCTGTTCTGTACTTTTGTGTCTCTTTTTCTGTTTTGCATATAGGGTTATCATTACCATCTTTCTAAATTCCATATATATGTGTTAGTATGCTGTAATGTTCTTTATCTTTCTCATTTTTTTGAATGCTGGAGTGAAAATTCCTGGGCTTCAGAACATCTCATTTTTGAAGCTTACCACATCCTTCTTTCTAGGTTGCCACCAAATATGAAGTGAGTGTCTATGCTCTTAAGGACACTTTGACAAGCAGACCGGCTCAGGGAGTCGTTACAACTCTGGAGAGTGAGTAATTGAACTTTTTACTGTTGACTAACATTCTTTATAAACAAAAATTAAAGAATGGCAAATGCTATCTAGATTACTAAGTTAACAATGGAATGATTCCTGGTTTGGAAATTGATTAGCTTGCCTATCTTTTTGAGTTACTTCTGTGGCCCTCTCCAGAAAGTGGTGTACTGGCAAATACATAGAATCACTTCATGGTGTGATAGTGTTGGTGCAATGAACTAGGACTTACACTTAGCTTATGTTCTACTGGTTAGAATTTGTTTTCATAGAATGAACGTTGGGGAGGGCATGCTGGCTTCTGTTGTATCTTAACAGTGTAGTAAGTGTTCGAGGATGGTGGCCCAGATTCTAGTTTTCTGCCATATCCATGACCCATAGTTATTCTCTTTCAGAAATCCCAGAAAGTGTCAAAGTTTTCTGATCTACAAGACAGGGATGGGCATCATACCTGTTGAGAAAAAATATGAATCCTTATAAGAATGACAAAATACTAGCAATATATTATTGTATATGTTATATACACATATATAATATATATACCTTCCTTATGTTACTACATGTATTTTATATTGTGATAACAATAATTTTAACATTTACTGAGGTATTTGTAGATAGCTAAAGTCAGCATTGGGAAACACTGGCCATATCTGTAAAGCTTTTCATTTCTCAAGGAAAAAAAAAAAGGTACACGAGGTGAATATTTCTTTTTTCCTGATTACTGGCAGCTTTTCTCTCTGGTTGCCACAGGAGAAAATCTACACAATATTAGTAATATATAAAAATGGATATATTTGGTATATAAAAAATAATTTAATATCAAAACCTTAACTATAGGAGCCAGCCAGGCACTCATACTAATCTATGGCTGTAACCCCATGCAGATGTCAGCCCTCCAAGAAGGGCCCGTGTGACAGATGCTACCGAGACCACCATCACCATTAGCTGGAGAACCAAGACTGAGACGATCACCGGCTTCCAGGTTGATGCTATCCCAGCAAATGGCCAGACTCCAATTCAGAGAACCATCAGGCCAGATGTCAGAAGTTACACCATCACAGGTCTGAGAACCCACTCTTCTGACCACATTTGTTAACTGCAATTCACAACATAAATTAGCTTCTTAGTTTTTCTACCACGTACACTGATTAAATTTATCTTCAGTGTTTTATGATAACCCAGCTCTGTTGTCTACAACCTGTTTTCATCCTGTGATCAAAAATTTTGTCCTGCAAATGCCTGGTTTTGCTAATGTTTGCCAGAGAAATGGCATAAATCCCATTCATCAAATTTGATCTTTCACCAATGAACCCTTTCTTATGGGAAAAAAAAATTTATACATAATGCTTGAAATCCAAAAGAAACTCAGAATGTATAGTTCTTAACATTTATGTAGATTATAAAGCAAAATTAAATTTAAAAAGCAAACAGTACTATTTCATAGAGATCAAAGTTGTCAGAGAATGTTTAATATCTGGGTCAGTTTAGAACTTTTTGAGATTTAAAGTTCTGATCCCAGTTACCAACCAGTGACCATCAGATTAAAACACAGATAATAGGTCCTCACCCCTACTTATCACCAAAATGGCCACTTTTAACACAGCATTTTTGTATTTTTAAATTTATTTTAGGAAGTGTCTTTGTGTGCATCAGTGCCTTTCTTTTGAGACCTATTTCTCATGGACAGTTAACACCCATACCATGTTCTAACTTATTCAAACCCTTTAGTGGTTTGTATAAATAGGCAGTGATAAAAGGAATCATGAAAATCGCAGATGAGTTTGAAAATTTTTCTAGTAAATGGACATCAGATAAGAATCATCTCTTTACCAATTTCAGGTTTACAACCTGGTACTGACTACAAGATCCACTTGTACACCTTGAATGACAATGCCCGGAGTTCCCCTGTGGTCATCGATGCTTCCACTGGTAACTACACTTTCTACTGAAGAAATGCCCCCTTGTATGTATGTGTGATCAGTCATGTGGACTTGAGCAACAAAAACGAGGTTGATACTTCTGTATTAAGATCACAGTGAATCATTTTTGCAGTTTATAGAATTCTTAGAGTCTCTCAAGTCCAGTTTTAAAGTGTAGGAAAATGAATAAATGGTTATTCATTTTCTTAAAGAGATCTAATTTTGTTTTCTTTTAGCCATTGATGCACCATCCAACCTGCGTTTCCTGGCCACCACACCCAACTCCCTGCTGATATCGTGGCTGCCGCCCCGTGCCAGGATTACTGGTTACATCATCAAATACGAGAAGCCTGGGTCCCCTCCTAGAGAAGTGGTCCCTCGGCCCCGCCCCGGTGTCACAGAAGCTACTATTACTGGTATTGCTGCATCCATGCTACCATTTTCCTTTTTACTCTCTGGGACACACAAAGTGCATAGCAAACTGCAACTGTGTCTTTGGTGCTCTACCATCAGATCAAGAAGCCCATTTCTGATAACTTCAGAGGGCACTGTCTACACAGGAGCTGTTAAGCTCAACACATCTCAGAAGTCATGAATTCATGAAAATGCAATAACTTCAGTACTGTCATAATGGTATTCTGGAATCTTTTTATTTGCTCTATGTTTGCCAAACACATATCAGTTCTTCCTAGAAAAAGACACTCTTCAAAGCAAACTACCAAATGCTGATACTGTTCTCTTACTCAGCAACCTAAAGAAAGATAAGCTAGAAGATCTGCCAGAGTGCCACCTCTCATGGCCTTCATTATCCAGTTTCTCAGGATAGGTCTTGAGGCAAATTGATTCTCACTCATGCTGAAGAGTGTGCTTGGGATGGGGAATAAGAGATCATACGTCTCTGGTATCATTTTTGTCCAAGAAATTAAACCTGTGTATATAGAGTATCATCTTGACTTAAAATATCCTATAGAACACACAGGTACCAGGAGACATTGCTTTTTTAGAAACTTTGGAGTTAGGAAAACAGAATCAAATATGGAAGGCATTGATTTGGATACTTCCTACCAGGACCACACAAAAAGTGATCATTCTTTCCTGCAGAGCACTGTTCTGTAGCCTGACTTTTCACTGATCCTGCCACTGAGAGTGGTCCAGCCTAGGCATTAAGTAGATTCATGTGTAGGGTTTGCATTGATTGGTCCTAAATGTGTATTTCACTGGCAGTGTACAATGATGATAGGTTTTCTTGAATTCAAAGAGCAGATGTGACAACATGTTAAAAGAATACCGTGGAGAAGTTAAAGTGCTTATTCAGGTGTCAGATTTGATAGGAAGATAATTAATTTGCTAAGTGCTCATTGTATACAGAGTATTTGTGTGTTTACAGAAGCAAAGCAAAGCAATATCTCCCTTGCCTTTCAAGAGGCCAGCAAAACCAGCTGAAGAGAGGATGCTTGTTTCAGAGATCAACTTCCATTTGATGAGCTGAGCCCACAGATGTAATGTGATGATTTGTCCTTCCATCAGGTCTGGAACCAGGAACAGAGTACACAATCCAAGTCATTGCCCTCAAGAACAATCAGAAGAGTGAGCCTTTGATTGGGAGGAAAAAGACAGGTAACGAGCACCTTCTGGGTAATGGGGAGCCCATCATGACAAAACTAATTACAGACAATTTACCTTGCAGTGAGAAAATGCTCCAGTTTTGATGTATTTCTCATGGAACCCTTTTTTCCTCTAACAGCCTAGCATGTATGTTGTGCTTTTTGATAGCGAGAATGACCTGACCACTGCAGAGTTCAGTTTAATTTTTTTCCTAGCCAGTCAATATAAAGACCTTTTATTCATTCATCTTTAGAAAGTTCAAGCCAGATACTAGAATGTAGAAGCCAAGTTTCGATCATTGCTGTTCGTCTGTATATTCTTTTGGAGTTAAAAGTGTTTTTATAAAAAGTGGGGAGGGAAGAGAAAACTCTTTCTCATTTGTCTTTATTTACTATTTGGTTTCTGAAGCTTGAACTAAATAATGTCTTACTTTTTATCCAATTTCAGTTTAATTTGAAGAAAATGTTTGATTTATGCTGATAGAATTTTTAAATGACTTTTATGTTATGTGTTTTAACCTATTCTTAGCATTTCAAGCGATGAAAAACTACTGCGCTAAACCTCTTATATCCTCATACTTCAGATGCTGATATAATTAGTCTAGATTCTAGTCATTATAACATGATTCTCAAGTGAGAAAGAGGGAAAAAAAGCCTGCATATTTCAGTTCCATTAGGCTTAATTTGAGCAGAGGCAGCTTTTATGTGGCTTAGCATTTCAAAGCTTTGTGTGTATGATAAATTCATACTAACACTTTTTTTCCTTCTAAACTATAAAGAAAACTTTGAGAAAAATCATAAAGATTTCTTTTTTGGGGAAAAAAAGTGTTTTGTGATTTAAGAACTGCTAATTTTTCAGGAGCTTTGATCAGATTGTAAAATAGTCGTTGTTGCCTGAATTGATAATGACTTCCTGAGGCTACTTCTGGGAGCTTAACACGCTTTGCTTTTTTGGCTCTAACCTCTCTTGGCTAGATGAGCTTCCCCAGCTGGTAACCCTTCCACACCCCAATCTTCATGGACCAGAGATCTTGGATGTTCCCTCCACAGTTCAAAAGACCCCTTCCATCACCAACCCTGGGTATGACACTGGAAACGGTATTCAGCTTCCCGGCACTTCTGGTCAGCAGCCCAGTCTTGGGCAACAAATGATCTTTGAGGAGCATGGTTTTAGGCGAACCACACCGCCCACAACGGCCACCCCCGTAAGGCATAGGCCAAGACCGTATCCGCCGAATGTAAATGAGGAGATCCAAATTGGTCATGTCCCCAGGGGAGACGTAGACCATCATCTCTACCCTCATGTTGTGGGACTCAATCCAAATGCTTCTACAGGACAAGAAGCTCTCTCTCAGACAACTATCTCATGGACCCCATTCCAGGAGAGCTCTGAGTATATCATTTCATGTCATCCAGTTGGCATTGATGAAGAACCCTTACAGGTAACTCATGTTTCTCTTTACTTCTGGGACACCTGGGGAAAAAGTAAGCTAGGCTACTGTGATGACCAGAGCTCTGATGTCCAGTGACCCTACTTCTAGGACCTCTTAGAAAGGTGATGTGCTTAAGTCCTGGTATTTTTTTGATTGGAGTTTAATTGCTTTACAGCGTTGTGTTCATTTCTGCTGTACAGTAAAGTGCATCGGCTATATGTATACATTTATCCCTTCAAGTTCTGACTGTTTTTAATCTAAAGATGGCTCTACTTTAAGAGATGTACCAGACAGTGTCATTAGCTTTCATTTAGTGGAGAGAATAAAATCACTTCTGTTATCCTCAATCGTTTGAAGTTCCATAGTAATATACACAAAGAAATGATCTTAGAAGACAGAGAGAGAGAGAGAGATCCTGCCTGAATTGACTTTTGTTCAGGAAGGGCTCAAATGCTATCATTATGGTTTGTCCTCGAAGAATCAAATCCCATTATCTACCACATGTCAAAGGAGAAAGACCTTGACTGAAGCTGTGCCTATAAGTGATTGATTCACTGACTAAAATTTCTCTTGTTTTGCTGATATCAGTTTTTAGTGTTTTCTTAGTTTTAGAAAGTGGCAGAATTTTAAAAATTGACTATACCACGAAGATTTATGAGCTTAGAAATAGGAGTTTGAGATTTGCCCCTCAAACAAAGTGTTTGAAGGACCCCATGTTGGAGTCAGATGCCACTTGAGTGGGGTGAATGTCTCCCACATAGCACAGTGGCCCCCTTTTATGTGAGGGGGGATGGCCAAGGCTTCCACTGGGCTTGCCCAGACTTGCAACTAAAGTAGAATGAAGAGGAGGCTGTCTCTAGAATTAGTGAGGGTTCCTGGTTAACTATGGAGCATGCAGGGTAGATTTAGGGCAGGAAAATCTGGCAGATAGAAGCAACCCCTCACTTAAGTTCCATTCCTCTCCTTAGTTGGTTGGGACCTCTCCACTTTTATTTGTCTCCCTTTGCTTTGTTTACACAGTAGGGGTTATTGAGAAAAGAATAGGGGAAGTTGTGTCAGTTCCTCACTGTAACACTTTCTCCCCACTTTGGATATGCTAATCATTGCAGTTCCGAGTTCCTGGAACCTCTGCTAGTGCCACCCTGACAGGCCTTACCAGAGGGGCCACCTACAACATCATAGTGGAGGCAATAAAAGACCAACAGAGGCAGAAGATTCGCGAGGAGGTGGTTACCGTGGGCAATTCTGGTATGTGAACGTCTGGGTTATTCGGACACACTGGACCAGCCCAGTGATGCTTCTTCAAGCGACTGTTCTTTTCCTGTTTTTGTCTTTTGACTTCGGGAAATAATTCCATGAGGAAAATGAGCAACTTTAAATTCCATCATTTTTCCCTCGAAGTATGTTAGTATGTTAGTAAAATATGTAAGAATAGGAAAGAGAGTCTCAGACATTATGTGGTGATAGGCCTGGAAGGGACCTCAAATATTGCTTAGCCCAACACTCTTGAGTTCCGGCTGTGAGTACCTGGTGTGAAACAGGACACAAGCCTCCGGATCTCTGTTCCCAGACCCTCTTCATCTTACTAGGTTGCTGCTCCTGAGTAATGTTTAAGTACTGAAAGGATTGAAAGTCAGAGTGTTACTTGTTTCAGACGTGTCTGACTCTCTGCAAGTCCGTGGGCTGTAGCCCACCTGGCTCCTCTGTCCATGGAGTTCTCCAGGCAAGCATACTGGAGTGGGTTGCCAGTCCCTTCTCCAGGGGATGTTCCCAACCCAGGGATCGAACCTGGGACCCAGGTCTCCCATTTGCAGGCAGATTCTTTACCATCTGAGCCACCAGGGAAGTCCTGGTGATTACCTGTAAGGGAAATTCTTTATCTGCAGATATCAGTGCCGGCTGAGTTTTGCTCCTGATGTAAAATGCTACCAACATAGCCCATTTCTGTCCAAAGAGCTCCCTTATTCCCACATTATTTCATGATTGTGTGTATATGCTCAGTCGCTCAAACGTGTCCAACTCTTTGTGACCCCATGGACTGTAATCCATCAAGCTCTTCTGTCCATGGGATTTCCCATGCAAGAATACTAGAGTGGGCTGCCATTTCGAAATCTCCACCAGGGGCTCTGACTCAGGGATTGAACCTGCATTTCATGTGTTGGCAGGCAGATTCTAGCCCTTATTTCATGACTATGAGGCCCAAAACTGCCACAGAAGTTAAATGGTCATTGACTCTTCTTTATAGCACCTGGATATTTGTTTTCGTTTTTTGGCCATGCCTTGTGGCTTGCAGGATCTTAGTTCCCTGACCAGGGATTGAACCCAGGCCATGGCAGTGAAAGTGCCAAGGCCTAACTACTGGACCACTGGGGAATTCCCTAGAAAGTCCTTTTAAACCAGTAGTGTATCGGCTGGCTTTTCAAACTGCGACAGCTAAAGATTCACCAGAAACATGAAATGGAGACTAATCAGAACCATAAATCTTCCCACCGGAGAGTTCTCTATTCCCTATTAACAGGGAGTGCTAAATTCTATCTGCCCAGTGATAGATTTTATTCCTATGCCTCAGCCTTCTTTCTCATTTGATAGATGACTGTGTTCTTTTACATATAAACTCCTATGAATTAGCAGTTGAGTTTTTTTGGGGGGTAGGGGGTGGATCATTTTATGCTTATTGAATTATATATCCATTTAATGCACACCTTTTGCTTCATGTGGTTTTGCTAGTAGAATGCCACGTGAAAGGAATTTTCAAGAGCACAAAGGACTTTGTGCTTTTTCCTCATCATTTTTTAAAAAGATTCCACCTCCAAAACTTTACTCCTGGTTATTTTTAGGAGGGTTATTGAAACCTCTTAGCAGTTTAAGTTCCTTCCATTTTTCCTTCTGACTTATTACCAACAGTAATATTCTGCATTCTAGCCAGGTTCTCCCAGCTCTGAGACATTTCAGATGTCTTAGTTTTGACAAAACTCTATTTTCTTCCAGTTTGATCCCTTTCAAAATATTAGGCACTTCAAATATTATTGCTTTTGAGTTCTTTATTTTTGCACTGTGAAAAGAAATGTATGCAGTGGGACTCAAAGTCACAGAAGTTAGTTTATTTAATTTTTAGAGACTGAATTGAAGCATGCTTTATTTACATAGATTATTTTAAAATCAGCTTTTACAAAACATAAAGACCAGATCTTAGACAACATGAAGAGATTCCATTAGTGATTACTAAGTCGTTTGATATTCCACTGCTTCCTCTTACTTGGAACAGTTGGGTTTATTGATAAAGTAAAGCAGTCTGATCATTATGACAATAATGTACAAAATCTAGGCTTTTTGCACTATTATGCAAAACATGCAGTGAAAGTGAATATTGCATTTATGTGATTACATTTTAATGGTATATAAAACTGCTATGACTTTTGCATTAAAAGCAAAAGGCACCCTCTAATAATTACTCTTTATTTGGTGAGCATTTTCTAAGTGTTGGCAATAGGCCAATACCTGGAATTCATGATCGCATGTGATCTTCATAAGATCCTCAGCAAGAGGGAGTATTTTTATTATTATCCCCACATTAAAGAGGAGGGAGAAAAAAGGCAGAGAAACATTATATAACTAGCTTAAGGTCACTCAGATACTGATGGAGAGGAATTTCCAGCCTTTGCACCCTATGAAGTTCTTAATTGCTTCATGATCTGTTCCATGTTCTATGAACTATATTTAACAGAAATGATGTGGGTTTTTTTTTTTAAGAACGAGGGCAAAAATGAAAGATAGATTCCTTTTAAGAGGCTTGTGGCAAGTGTTCACTAGCAAAATCTAAGCATTGTTCGTCAGAGCAACTGATGCTCTGATGATGAATCCTTCTTAATGCTAATGGGATTTTAGGTTTAGAATAAGTCATTATATACGATAATTCAGTTTTCTTCTTATGGTCCAAAATTATAATGAAATGTCTTTTTTTCCCCTTCTTTTTCTTCATGTAGTTGACCAAGGCCTAAGTCAGCCCCCAGATGACTCGTGCTTTGACCCCTACACGGTCTCCCATTATGCCGTTGGAGAGGAGTGGGAGCGACTGTCTGATTCTGGCTTTAAACTCTCCTGCCAGTGCTTGGGCTTTGGCAGTGGTCATTTCAGATGTGATTCATCTAGTGAGTAGCTTGCTTTGTCCATCTCCCGCAGTTCCACGCAATCGCACGGTGTGCCGGGAAGCATGTTTGGCAGACAAGGCTCTTCCAAACATGAAGCGAATGAGGGGAGACTGCTTGACTCAAAGTAACATTTTGCATCATATAAAAATGATGGGAAATTTTACTTGTTGAATATTGCTTCATCTCAAAGGTTGTATTTCAGTATGACTGTTAAACATTAATTTGCAATGGTAATATGATTTTTAAAATTTTCTTGTTAAATGAATAAAGTCAGGTTTGATGAGTCAAGTCTAATGAAGGGTAGCAGAGACACAAAGAAACCTCAAATCTCTTTTAATGTTTAGTGTTGAGCATGGTAAGAGATGAACATTTATACTCACAAACACTTTCTCAGTATGAACCAAGTACACACATATCTTAGTATATACACACACTTAACTCTTTCACATCTCCCCTACACAGATATCATACATACACATACACACATTGGATAGCTTGAACCTTGCCAAATAATCTAGAGAGTAAAGATGATCCATTTGTAGATAGTTAAGAATCAACTTCAGTTGAAAAATACTTGATTTTTAATTAATAAAGAGATTTTAATATTTTAAATTATGTTTTAGTTAAAATAATCCTAGGAATTGCTTATCATGCTTTGAGATTTAGTATTAGCATTTATGTCTTTGTTTTTAGGAGATATGATTATTGAAAACTGGTTTATTTTTATAGGTGTTAACCATTATGCCTTATAACATGCCTCCTACATACACATACAAAAATTGTATTCGGGAAAATACAACATAATAGAGTTTTTAAAGATCTTCAGAGTATTTTACTTGTGTATTTGAAATGGTTTAATTCAAACTGAAATATAAAAACAACTAATTTTTTCAATGCAGAACTACTATGCTTGACTGTTTGAAAACGAAAAGAGCAGTAGAAGTGTCTGTCATACTGCTGTTTTAGGAGTTGAAAGTTTTAACATTTGGTATCAATTAGGTGGTTTTGAATTTCTGAAACTGAATTGTTTTTAAGACTATGTATTTATTACCTATGTAAGTACTTAGGCGCAGTTGTCAGAGCAGAGCTGTAAGTTGATTTATGTGATTCTTTGGCTCAACTTACATATTTTTTTCCTAGATGTCCTAATTATTGAATAACATTTTAAAAGTTTTAGGAATGACTGATTTGTTGATAAAACAGAAGTCGTGTATGTTATATAAACTTCTGAAGTTTGTTTTTAGTAGAAACTTTGAAGATTAAAAGTAATCTTTTAAAAAAAAAGTCATCTTTTGTGTATAGGAGTTAAAGAATATATAACTGAATTTTAGATATTCCTTGGAACCAGTTTTATTTGTAGGAATGACAACCATGATTTATCATTATTTTTGTTTTTATTTTGATATTTAGGTTTATTCTTTCACTTTTCACATTTACAAGAAGCCAGCTGATCTTTACTTGTTGGTTAATTGAACTTTGTACCCAGGATCTCTGCAAATCCAAAAGTGACTTTTCATCTATGATCTATTCGTAAAAATCTACTCAAATCCTAGTTTAGCCTTCCCAATTTTAATCTTAATAGGGAGATGTCAAATGAAGGTCATTGACTATTCTTGTGAAATGATTATGATGGAATAAATTGGTTCTTAAAATGTCCAAGAAAATGTTAAGCTGCAAAGATATTTTACCAACCAAAAAAGTGGCTTGTCAGAGGAATCGTGACCTTCAACTTTCCTTACTACTCCTTCCAGATACTGGGCTTTGAAAATTCGGTGGCATGTCCCAGTACACTCAGCATCGTTTGAGTCAGAAATGCCAGTAACTCCTTGCCTCTGATTTTGCCCACCCCCCAGAATGGTGCCATGACAATGGAGTGAACTACAAGATTGGAGAGAAGTGGGATCGCCAGGGAGAGAATGGCCAGATGATGAGCTGCACGTGTCTTGGAAATGGAAAAG
This sequence comes from Muntiacus reevesi, assembly GCF_963930625.1. Lineage (NCBI taxonomy): Eukaryota > Metazoa > Chordata > Mammalia > Artiodactyla > Cervidae > Muntiacus > Muntiacus reevesi. The sequence goes on from NC_089251.1 coordinate 133,082,950, forward strand.
GAGAATTCAAGTGTGATCCTCGTACGTTGCCACAGATCATTTTTAGTGCCTTTTGAACACTCTCGCTTTTCATTACTAGGCTGTTAACTCTCATCCCTGGAAATGATTGACTTTAGATCTTAAGGAGTGAACAGTGGGTTTGTTAATCTTTTGATTTGGGAAAGCAGAGACAGGCTTCAAAAATGAGCCACAGTTTAATGTTATTGTAGGGCACTTTAGTACTTCTCCGACCTGAGTATTTTGACTATAATCTGCAGTGAAATGTTACAAGAAAGCTTTACAAGTCTTTGGATTCAGCTTTTAAAATATGATCTGTCTTGGCATTGAACTTTTTCTGGTTCATTATATCTAGTCTTTGGAAATACTGCCCTAAGATCTGTACAGTGGTACCTCTTGTATGGATGATTGCTATTAACACATGGGATGTGGGCTGTGATGATACAAACTTAGGAAACAAAACAGAACCCACCCTCATAGAGGGATCAAGTCTGTATTATTGTTATCGGTCTTGTAAACACTTCTGACTTGTATGTCTGCGTAGATGAGGCCACGTGCTATGACGATGGGAAGACTTACCACGTGGGAGAACAGTGGCAGAAGGAGTATCTTGGTGCCATTTGCTCCTGCACATGCTTTGGAGGCCAGCGGGTAAGACCAGATAGTCCAGGCTCCTTGCTATTTAGATAAGGGGGGAAGCTTCTGTGCTAATGATTGAGAGTTACACTTCCTATGGGTGCCCATTTCCTGCTGGCACATAAGACTACTGCATACCCCTTTCCAGTCCTCCCCTTTCTCGGCAACCTCAGCCTGTCCCTCACACCTGCTATTCTCAGACTGCCTCCGTTCTTCAGCAACTGAAGTGTTAAATGTTTGGGGAGCACTAGGCCTCCTGCTCCATTCTGATGGGCAGGTGGCCCGTGACACTGCTGTTAAATATTCTGAATAATACCCAGATCTTAGAAAATATCGCTTCTTTGTACCCTCCGTTAATCCCAAATAGATGCCTACCATAGGTCTGGTGCTGTGCTCAGGAATATGGGACAAATGAAAAGAGTGAAAGATGGTTCTGGATCTTAACAGTATAGTTGGAGGCATTAAATTAGCATACACTGAAAGTTGGGATGAGTAAGTCAGGTTCTGAGTGGGTCTGACAAATCTAGCTCCCAGGTAGGCTGATGTCAGCAGGCGAGGTTTGGTGGAAAAGAGAATTATGAACTGGCTGCGGTTTAGGATGAGCAAATTGTGGTAGAGGGAGCAGGGAAGCAGAGAGATCACCCCTCCTGGGATGGCAAGGAGCTGGCGCGGGTGGGCTCTGGGGAAATCACCCCCTGCCTGTTGTCAGTGCTAAGACATTAAATGGGAAGAAGTGGGGGCCACTTATGGAGGGCCTTGCAAGGCCATTATTTATGCCAGTACTTCTCAACCATTTCTAGTCTGTGTCTTACTTCAGTATAACAAAAAAGTCCTGTTCTTTCCTCTAATCTTCAAAATCTCAAAATAAAACGCCTTTGAAACTCACATAAAAGCAATGGAACATAACATTCCTTTACTTTCAATGAAAACATACCCTCCCAACAGCTTTTTCAAATTCTGGTACCTCAAGAACATGCTCACACTCCTGGGTAGGACTCACCAGTTGCTGCCTTTGGTATTAGCCAGTTGCAGGTACCCAAGAAGAAAGGGAATGTGATGGAAGACGGGTTTTTTTTTTTTTTTTTTAGGAAGATTAAACTGGCAGCAGGGAAGGGTCATCAGGAGTCTGGCTGAGGGCAGCCCCTGGAAGCTACTCTGATCTTATCTCACCAGTTGTAGCTGGGGAGAGGGGAAGTCTTGGTACATGTATAAAGATCACAGAACCTAGTCATTTCTAGTCACGTGCTCAGTGTATAAATGTGTGCTGGTAGGTGAATTTGTTGTGCAGTCAGTTTTGGTCTCACTTTAGACTCTGCCTCTTGATTTATGCACATAAAATCTTTCATGTGTGATACCTGTTCTAAAGCAAGTGCTAACTGAAACACTAGAGACAGGAGTGGGTACTATTACATCATTTATATGAAAGCAAGATTCACTGATTCTATAATAGGTATTTACCTGTATTGTCTTAGTAATGTATTTTGGGAATATGCTTTAAATGGAGAAATATGTCTGAAATACTTAACTGGCAATATAAAAAAGAAAGTGATCGTATTATTTAGGATTTTTCGGATTATAAGGCAAAAAGCCCAACTCAGGTTAATTTAGGCAAAAGGCGGCTCACTTGACTGGAAAGTCCCAGGACCTTCCAGTGACAGAACATGACTGGTACTCACCCAGCTGGGTGGCAGGTCCCTGTGATTTTCAGGCTCCTCACAGCCAGTCCTTTCTCTGGGTCTCTTTACCCTTCCCTGTAAAATAAGGGTGTCTGTCCAAGTGATCTTACATCCTTTTTAAAAGCTCTGGGATTCTAAGAAAACCTCTCCCATCTAGTGTGGAAAACTTATTAAGAAAGTCAGGAGTGGAATGAGCCTTAGCAGATGGTGCCCAGGTGGTGCTGGTGGTAAAGAACCTACCTACCAATGCAGGAAACACGAGAGACACGGATTCGATCTCTGGGTTGGGAAGATCCCCTGGAGAAGGAAATGGCAGTCCACTCCAGTATTTTCGCCTGGAGAATCCCATGGACAGAGGAGCCTGGCGGCTGTAGTCCATAGGGTCGCAGAGAGTCGGACACGACTGAAGCGACCTAGCACACATGGGAGTTTATAGGACATTTCAGGAAAAAGGAAAAGCATAAACAAAGGCAGCTGTACAATGTGAGAAACCGGCCAAAATGCATTCTCTGAGTTATAAATGCATGAAATCATCATCAACGCTTCCTTTATGATTAACTGCGTGTATTCTGCCAGCTTGAGCACTGAAATTCTTTGACACAAGCACTAAATTGCGATGTTCTTGTGTTATCCTAAACCTCTTCTAACTTAACGCCTCTGCTGTCTCAGGGCTGGCGCTGTGACAACTGCCGCAGGCCAGGGGCTGAACCGGGTAACGAAGGCTCCACTGGCCACTCCTACAACCAGTATTCCCAGAGATACCATCAGAGAACAAACACTGTAAGTGCACTGGCACCCTGCCTGTTTCTCCTTAAAAGGCGATTAGGCATGTAGGAGGGAGTCTCTTTCTGTAGGCACTGTTCTTCTGAACGAACCAAATTTTTAAACACTCTTTTAAATGACTTAAGAGGAGAATACGGTATTCTGTAGCATAATGTGGGTTCTCTTGAGCATCTCCTGTTGCCCAGTGTATAGCTAAGTGCTTAAAGCTAGAAGTATTCTCCCATCTGTAAGTAACTGTCAGAGAAGCCACCCTTTCCCTTTTCTCTTCTGTAGGCTTTACAGGATTTGCTGTTGATTTTTCTTCTTTCTCCTATTTTCACAGAATGTCAACTGCCCAATTGAGTGCTTCATGCCTTTGGATGTACAGGCTGACAGAGAAGATTCCCGAGAGTAATATTTCCAGCCCAGAGAAACAAGCGTGGCTCTCTGCCAAGGTCCATCCCAACTGGAGTGTTGTTAGCAGACCCCATGTTAGTGTGTGTCTTTCTTAAGCCCTTTGCTCTGGAGTCACTTCTCCAGCTTCAGCTCAACTCACAGCTTCTCCAAGCATCACCCTGGGAGTGTTTTGAGACTTTTCTCATACATGGGAGCAGTAGGTTATCTATTCTCCAAAATATTCGATGCCGCTCAGTATTTTTAATGAAGTGATTTTTAACTTGTGATTTGGATTGGGATCCATAGGGAAGCACATGCACCAACCAAGATACAAAATGTCTTGAAATGATATTACCAAAATTTTAAGTAGGAAAGTTACCTGAACACTTCTGCTTCCACTTAACTGTCTGGCCCGAAATATTGTAGGAACAGCATGTCCTTGTTACTGTGGTATTCAGAACAGCCACAGTAGTCATTTTTTCCAAGTGATTCTAGTAATTGCCTAGAAATATCTTTTTCTTACCTGTTATTTATCAATTTTTCCCAATATTTTTATATGGAAAAAAATTGTATTGAAGACACTTAGTATGCAGTTGATAAGAGGAATTTGGTCTAATTATGGTTGGTGATTATTTTTTATACTGTATGTGCCAAAGCTTTACTACTGTGGAAAGACAACCATTTAATAAAAGATTTACATTCCATAACTTGAATATTGTGTCTTCTTTTTTACATAAATTGGGGGGTGGGGTGGGTAGGAGGGGCGGATTTCCCTGGTGGCCTAGTGACTAAGAATCTGCCTTCCAATGCAGGGGAGACAGGTTTGATCCCTGGTTGGGAAACTAAGAGGCCACATGCCATGGGGCAACTAAGTCCGTGTGCCAAAACAAAAGATCCTGCATGCTGCAACTAAGACCCGATGCACCCTAAAAGAAAGAACTTCAGGGGGAAGATAAAGAATCCACCTGAATGTTTTTTTTTCTTTGTTACTCATCAAACATTTGAAAACCTATGTCCATGGCTCTAAATTTTGGTGATTTTTTAGGCACTCTAAATTAAGGTGCCTCATTAGCACAGTAGGTAGCACGTCAGTCTCATACATTTTGGTGATTTAAATACAAGCTTTGCTAAGTCTGTCACTCCCTAAACCCAGATTCGGTCTTGTCATTTTATTTCTTCCAGTGTTGGAGATAATTTTATATTTTCCACTTTACCAGATTTAGGTGGATTCAAATACTTATTTAACTTGCTAGCTAGCTCTTCAGAGTATAATTGAAATAACCTTTTCACTGTTCTTTTCTAACCATTATAATTCTCTCCTCTTTCCCACTTCCTTTCTGTCCTTCATTAAATAAACATCTATTCAAAGAGGGAATATAAGGGAAAGAAAAAGATGACTGAGGTGTTCAAACTACTTAAATCACATGGCCTAGAGGAGTCTAGTCTTAGAGAAGCACTGTGGTGTAATAACCTCAATCCAACTTATCTTAATTCCTGCCAGCTGACCCTGAAGTGCCCAGATGAACAAAGTTTGTATTGTCCTGGTCTGGAAAGGCTATTTCTTTTCAGTTTAACTTTGAGGAACCCACAAAACTTTGAGATTATATCTGGCATCTAGAATAGTAAAACAGCAGCATTGGAAATAAATTAGTAAATAGTAAAAGATTAGTAATTCATAATATACAAGACATGGAAAATACTTTTTAATGCACCATTGTGCAATGAAATATTTCAAGAAACACCTGGCAATGAATATTAAGACTAAATACAGAAAGAGATTTTCTCAGGGTTCATTTGTTTAAAAAACCAAAACCTCATGTTGGAATAGGTTTATAGTATAGTTTACAAACTATTGCCATTTAGCATCTCATTTGGGAGAGGTTTTATGGTCTAATTTTACAGAGACTCCAGCTCAGATGAGTCCTAAGCAGGATACAGACTGCACACTTCTGATTAACATCACTAAATGTACAGCTTTGTCAAGCCAGTAGTTACCAAGATAGCTGCACTGTACTTGTGAAAGGAAAAATCATCCAGTAAGAACAGATCACAGTGATATTAAATGACTGTCCCGCATACGTGACTCATCAGTGCTTATGGAGAGAGAAATGTGACCCAGTACAAATCTGCACATGGTGTAAGGGGAAACCCCACTGTAGACTCACTAAAGAGAAAGTGCCTGTTGCCTCCATCTTTAAGAAGTGAAGAGGCCCAGGTACCGCACTAGTGAAAGTCTGCTCCTCAGCTCCATCCTGCTGAAAACTCTTTGCATTTAAAAAAATAAGGAAGAGGCTTCCCTAGTCCAGTGGCTAAGAATGTGCCTTGCAATGCAGGGGACATGGGTTCTATCCCTGGTCCGGGAAGATCCCACATGCTGCAGAGCAATGAAGTCCTCACGCCACAACTACGGAGCCTGTGTCCTGGAGACTGGGCCGCAACTGCTGAAGCCCATGAACCCTAAAGTCCGTGCTCCACAAGGGAGGCCACTGCAGTGAGAAGCCTAACACCTCAACTAGAGAGGAGCCCCCAACTCTCTGCAACTAGAAAGACTGAAAGCAGACAAAAATAAATAAATAAATAAATTACTTTAAAAATAAAAAAAAAAGGAGGGACTTCCCTAGCTGTGCAGTGGTTAAGACGACACACTCCCATTGCAGGAGATGCAGGTTCAAGCCCCACTTGGGGAACTAAGATCTGATATGCCACTTGGCATGGTCAAAAATTAAAGTCAGTTGAGACTGACTTGGCCTTAAACTACTTATCTGATGACAAGCCTAAAACTGTTTTTCCCAATGTGCATTTAAGTAAATCCAACTGGACTATATTAATTAAATGCATAGTGAGCCTGTCAACAACCTGCACATTGAAATATAAAATCTGAAATTTCCACATTTAAGACTAAAAAAAGCACCACCTTTTCCAAAACGCCTGCTAGATTCTCAAAAGCAATATACTAAACTTACAAACGGAGTTATTTCAATAGTGAGTCAGCAACTACATTTAGATAATCAGAACAAATTAAACAAAATCAGTGGCCTTTTATGTGTTGGTATCACAATGCAAAATGGTAAAACTTTCTTGTTTACTGCTTTTCAGCAAAATCATTCAAACACAAGGATTCCCAAAGATCTTTTACAGTTTTTACTGACCTATGTTACTGTTGCCCCTGAGAACAGTCTTAAGTAGGCCAGATTGAAAGGGCATAATGAAAATACCAATCTGGATATAGGCAAGAAATTGGCAATTCAAGCAAAATCAGATAAAAGTTGTAAATGTATCAGACTTAAAAAAGAAAAATTGCAGTTTTGAAGTTATACTTTGTCTTGCTGCACTTGATTTGTAAGAAAACTTCTTGCGTATTTTTGTTGTTTTCAGCTTTAATGACCTGAGTGAATTATGCAAGTTAATGGGTATAACAATATCACTACATTTCTTGGTGGCTCAAAAAAATAATTTGCCTGCAATGCAGGAGACCCGGGTTCAAACCCTGGGTTGGGAGGATCCCCTGAAGAAAATGGCAACCCACTTCAGTATTCTTGCCTGGAAACAGCATGGACAAAGGAGCCTGGTGGGCTACGTCCACGGGGACGCAAAGATTCAGATATGACTGAGTGACCAACACTGATGACATAAGCCTGTAAGGCAGATATTCTGCGGAGGTGAAAAAAGAAATGATCAAGTGGAAATTACAAGTATAGGAAGTGACTTTTCCATTTAATTATATTTCCACCGAAAATTCTATTCCATTTCTAGTTGTATGAAACTCATTAAAGTGATTAAGAAACAACACGCCAGCACATTTAAGTGCTGAAATTGCTTCCCATTCAGTCAACTCCCATCACTGCAGCAGGAAGAATGGCAAGATCCAATTAAAAAAACCCATTTTCAGCAGATAACGTTTCAACCATTAAAAAAAAAAATCAGTCTTGGGACTTCTCATGTTTGGGGACATTTAAAGATAACCACATAGGCTGATAAAGCAGGTACAGCACAAAAATGACCTTGCCCTAGATTTTTCAGACTAAGAAAGTTATTTTTAAAGAGTATATATGGCAGTAATATTGGAGATGGAAATTATTATCATTGCCATATCATCCTATTTCATATCCTCATTAAAATAAGAGACTCAATTATTAAATTACAAACAAAAATCTATATAAATTACAGAGGAAGTGAAGAGAATACTGTAAGTAATAAAATAGCAAGAGAAATGATGCTTCAGCTGAAAGCCCCAAATGGGAAATTCATTTTTTAACATTCCTCAGTAAAGTTAGGTATGAGATATTAAAGCATGTTTTACATTTCCTTGAATCTTCTTTACTTACTCTTTAGAGACTAAAAGTTTTAGCAATCTTAGGAGCCAAATTTATCCTAAAATGGCTCTTGTGTGGAGCCTCCAAAGGCCTGAAGTTACTAACTTTGTTTGGAGGTGGCCAGCATAGGGGGACTGTCAGCACCCTGCAAGGGTTGGGGTCGGAATCACCCATCCTGCAGCCTGACCATCCCAGCAGACTGGCCTTGGGGAAAAAACACCGCAGGCCAAGGGTGCACCCAGGGAGCTAGCTCTTTGCATCACATTACCTCGGAAACCATCATTTATTTCCAGAAAGAAACACTGTCTCTGCCAGGAGACTGCTGGACAGGATTTTACAATGAAGCCTGCTGCGCTGTATAATTCTGCATTAGCTGTAATATGTGGAGCCAAGTGCTGATCATGTCACTTTGCTGGAGAAATTGGAACCCTTACATACACTGCTCGTGGAAAAGTAAAAAGAGTGCAGCTGCTGTGGAAAACAGTAGTGGTTCCTTAAAAAGCTAAATCATCAGACTTTTCTGATGGCCCAGTGGTTAAGAATCCTTCTGCCAATGCAGGGGACATGAGTGTGATCCCAGGTCTGGAAGGACTCCATATACCGTGGGGCAACTAAACCCATGCACCCCAACCACTGAACCCTCACGCCCTAGAGCCTGTGTGCTGCAACGAGAAGCCGCCGCAATAAGAAGCTCGTACACTCTTAACTAGAGGAAGCCCTCACACAGTAACAAAGACCCAGCCAAAAATAAATCAATTAATTAGAAAAAAAAGCTAACTTTTGGGTTATCACATGACCCAGCATTTCTACTCCTATGTATATACCCAAGAGAACTGAAAACATGTGCTCACATAAAAACTTGTACATAAATGTTCATACCACCGTTTTTCATCCAAACAGTGGAAACAACTCAAATGTCCATCAACTGATGAATGAAAAAACAACATGTGGTATATTCAAATAATGGAATACTATTGGATCATAAAAAGGAATGAAGTACTCATATACACTATGTCATGAATCTTAAAAACACGATAAATGAAGGAAGTCAGGCACAAAGGACCACATGATGTATGGTTCCATTTATACACAATGTCCAGAATAAGCAAACTAATAGAGACAGAGAGTATACTAATGGTTACCAGAGAGAGAGAAGAATAGAAAATAGTTGGCAATCAGAATGTGCCTTCTTTTTGGGGTGATGGAAATGTTCTAGAATAGTGGTGATGGCTCTACAACTTTATGAATATACTAAAAATCACTGATTTACACAATTTTAAAAGTTTAAAATGATAAATTTTATATGTGCATTTTATTTCAATGGATAAAATGGCACTTTAGTTACAGAAAGCCTCCTTAATATCCTGTTGCTTATTGGTAATATTATCAAGGCTGTCACCCCAGAATCATATCCCTGCCCCTCCCTCAAATGGAGACCAATTACTCTTATCTAAGTTTTAGAAGGAAGTTGCAAACAGAAAAAACAAAAACTGTTTAGAGTCACCTAGTCCCAAAATGGTGACATATCTGACTTCCACTAGCCCTGGAGTCTTGCAAAATGCTAATAAAATTATAATATATTAGCAAATGCTGACACATCCACCAGCACCCATACGAATTGAGAAGGGGTACTGCATTGGTCTCCAGATCCAAACCAAAGCCTTGTCCTTGGATCAGTTCAGTTCTGTCGCTCAGTCATGTCCAACTCTTTGCCACCCCATGGACTGCGGCACACCAGGCCTCCCTGTCCATCACCAACTCCCAGAGTTTACTCAAACTCATGTCCATTGAGGTGGTGATGCTATCCAACCATCTCATCCTCTGTCATCCCCTTCTCTTGCCTTTAATCTTTCCCAGCATCAGGGTCTTTTCCAATGAGTCAGTTCTTTGCATCAGGTGGCCAAAGTACTGGAGTTTCAGCTTCAGCATCAGTCCTTCCAATGAATACCCAGGACTGATCTCCTTTAGGATGGACTGGTTGGATCTCCTTGCAGTCCAAGGGACTCTCAAGAGTCTTCTCCAACACTGCAGTTCAAAAGCATCAATTCTTCCGGGCTCAGCTTTCTTTATAGTCCAACTCTCACATCCATACATGATTATTGGAAAAACCATAGCTTTGATTAGACGGACCTTTGTTGGCAAAGTAATATCTCTGCTTTTTATTTTTTTTTTGAAGAGAAGTATTACCAATATCTCTGCTTTTTAATATGCTGTCTAGGTTGGTCATAACTTTTCTTCCAAGGAGTAAGCATCTTTTAATTTCATGGCAGCAATCACCATCTGCAGTGATTTTTCGAGCCCCCCAAAATAAAGTCTGCCACTATTTCCACTGTTTCCTCCTGTTTGTCATGAAGTGACGGGACCAGATGCCATGATCTTAGTTTTCTGAATGCTGAGTTTTAAGCCAACTTTTTCACTCTCCTCTTTCACTTTCATCAAGGGGCTCTTTAGTTCTTCACTTTCTGTCGTAAGGGTGGTGTCATCTGCATATCTGAGGTTACTGATATTTTCCCCGGCAATCTTGATTCCAGCTTGTGCTTCATCCAGCCCAGTGTTTCTCATTAAATTAAATAAGTTAAATAAGCAGAGTGACAATACACAGCCTTGACATACTCCTTTCCCTATTTGAAACCAGTCTGTTGTTCTGTGTCCAGTTCTAACCTTTGCTTCCTGACCTGCACACAGATTTCTCAAGAGGCAGGTCAGGTGGTCAGGTGGCTCAGCTGGTAAAGAAATCTGCCTGCAATGCGGGAGACCTGGGTTCGATCCCTGGGTTGGGAGGATCCCCTGGGGAATGAAATGGCTATCCACTCCAGTATCTGGGCCTGGAGAATTCCATAAACGAGTGCTGTCCTTGGATAACTCACGAATATTCCTCCCCCTCTTTCCAATTCCCTCCCTTTTACCTTGAACCTTCTATATATTTGGTGTCTCCACCCAAACTGGATTGAGAAGTTGATCAGCAAACTAGGTTCCTGCTTCTCCATTCTTTGGCCATTGAATAAAGTTTGTGCTGTTTCATGCTGCTACTCGCTGCATGAATCCCATCAGAGAAAGAACATCTCTGACCCAGATAAGGGGTCGTGGCCTGGGCTAGGACCCTGGTGCAGGTCTAGCCAACCAGTTTGGTATCTGTAAGAAGTGGGGTTTGGGAAAATACAGATGAAAGATTGAAGAAACTCAAGAAACTTTCTGGCTACCAGTTCAAAAACTGAGGCAAAATCCAATTTCCATCATTTTTAATATCATCTTCCATTACCTCTTATGCTCCATACACACAAAAGCATTATGAAAGCAATACGTAGTTTTATGAATAGTATTTATCACACCCCAGGTGGTGTTCTAAGTGCTCTTAAACATTTGTTCCATTTACTCCTCAGGGCAACCCTAAGAGTTGTGTACCGCAACATCACTTTATAAGAAGAAAGTCTAAGTGAATCACCTAACGCCACACAGGCTGTTAGTAACAAAGTTAGAACCTGAACCTAGTAAACTAACCCTGGATTGTGTGCTAATAATCAGGAGCTACTCAGCCTCTCTGAGAACAAATCCATCTCCATTTTGTAGATGAGAAAACAAAACTCCAAGAGGCTGGTGACTTGTTAAAGAATCTGCCTGCTAATGTAGGAGACATGGGGTTGACCCCTGGGTTGGGAAGATCTCCCGGAGGAGGAAATGGCAACCTACTCCAGTATTCTTGCCTGGAAAACCCCAGGGACAGAGAGTCTGCTGGGTTACAGTCCTTGGGATCAAAAAGAGCTGGACACAACTGAGCAATAAACACAAGACATGTCCCCAAGATCACCAAACTGGTGAGTATCAATCAAGGTAGTGATTATCATAAATGGCCCAAAGGTGGTATCCTAGAAGGAAAGCAAGGGCCATAGTCAAGAACAGGTATGGTGAGGAGGGGGAATGGCAGGGGAACTGCTGGCAAAATTCTTTTTCACCTCATTGATGGTGATATATGTATTAAAAAATGACTCTTGGGAATTCCCTGGTGATCCAGCAGTTAAGAGAACATTTTGCTTTCACTGCTGGAGCCCATATTCAACTCCTGGTCAGGGCACTAAGATCTTGCGAGCCACACAGCATGGCTGGAAAAAAAAAAGTTTCTTCAAGCTACAGATGTTTAATACACTTTCCACACAGGCATGGTTTATTACATTTATTTTTTAAAGTAAATATGTGCCTAGCACGGTGTGTAGCAAAAATGAGCTTTAGGAGTGTCCGAGAATGGAAGCACTTGAAGACCTGCAGGAACTCGTGCTCTGAGGAGGGGACAAAGGCTGGGCGTTAGTAAGAAGGTGCCCCTCGAGGTATCAGGATGGTACACGCTGCCCTCAGTGGATGGTTCATACATGAGTGAGGGCTGATGCTTTTCTTCCTGGGCCCTAGACGCTCCCCCAACTTAAATACACTGTTTACTGATCCAGATGTTTTGTTATGGGTTTTCTGCTCAGACTGCAGTAAGCTATTTCTTCCAGGAGTCCTGGCTCCTTTGAGACAGTGGCATTAGGAACCACGACCTTAGCATCAGTTATGTTCATTGCCCCGGGGTGTCATACCTCTTGCTGCTCTCAGTCGATAGAAGTAGTCATGTATTTTCTAAAGTGTGAGAATATTCCTTTTAAAAATTATTTTCTACTTTATTTTTATATTAACTAATTGCAATATTTACAAATGAAATATATAGACTTTGCTTCAAAATAGTGTTTAGGCATTGCAAGTGGGGAAAAAGTAGATAAAACTCAAGCAGTCATGAGATATTACAGATACACAGAATTTTACTATTTTGTGTTCATCCCAAAACATCCATAATAAAGATCTTTTAAAAATTTAGAAAACTACTTACAACTATATGCTAATTAACAACTTTGAAAACTTAACATAAAACGGCCAAATTCCTAGGGGAGGAAAATACTTTGCTAGAAATGACTTAGAAACATAGACGCTATTTAAGCTAAACCAATTATTAGAAATTATTATATTTATTGGTGTAAATTTTTGGACTAATCCACCTGCCGATAATTATGAACCCTGGACAAAAATATTTAAAAGGTCTATTTGAAGGTCCTGTAAAGCAACCAAAAGCTGGTGGGAACCAGAGGGGATCAACCTTCAAAGGGAAAGACGACGGTACGTCAAATCTCCAAAAACTGATCTACAGATTCAATGCAATGCCAATTAAAATCTCAAGAGGTTTTTACTGTAAAAACAGACTAGCTGATTCGAAAATTTATATGGAAATGCCAAGGACCTGGACATAGACAAGAAATCCTTCCAAAAGACTACTGTGAAGGACTCACACTACCCAATTTCACTATTTACTATTAATTTACAATAATCAAGACAGTGCCTATAACTAAGACAGTATAGACTGAAGATTATGAAAATTTAATGCTTTACTTTTAAAAAAGGTTATTTTCAAAATTCCATACATGATTTTTTACCTACACATAGGCAGGGTATAAAATAATGCATTGATGAAGTCAGTGATGGAAGAGCCGGAGATTCGTGTGAGCAAGGACTATTCCCAGCTCATCGCAAGCCTCGATCACAACTTTGTCAGCGGCAGAACCGGAAGGGGCAGCGATGTAGGCCACACCACTCTGGGAGGGGAAGACAGAGACTTCTCAAAATACAACCTCATGCCAAAACATGCCAGAATCAACCACTACCACTGCCAGCCCTAGTAAAGAGAGTAAGCTAACAACAATTCACATTAAAGACCGATTCATTTTCAAAGAGGCAAAATAACGGAATTTGGTCTATCCATACACCAAATGGAACAAATAATTCTCTAGCTATTATACATCATATCATCACAACTTACACATAACTCATAGAACTGAAAAAATCAGAAGCACTACTTCTAAAATAGTTGGTACATAATAACTAAGTCTATGCAAACACACACCAACTTTATACCTACCCTTTTAGCTCTGTCTACATTGTCCCGGAAAGGAAAGAAAGCATCAGAGCTGATGGAAACTTCATTAAGTTTGTCAACCCATTCCTTTTTTTCTGTCTCAGTTAACAACTCAGGGACCTCCTCAAACAGTGCCTTCCACTTGATCAAATCTTCACCCTGTAAGTAGGGGCAGAGGGGAAAGACAAGTATTATACCATTTTCAGTACTATCTGATACAAATCAGAATGCTGGAAAGTACTCTACAATCTACTTTTATTCTTATTCATATATGTAAGTCCTCTTCCAGGACTTACATCACAATTAGCTGTGTAATAATCAAGCAGAAAAATCAAGTATTAAAATCATTTTTAAAAAAGACTGTTTGGAGCACTTCCTGGTTACAAGGCATGTTCTCCAACACTTGTTGATTGCATTGTGGATTCCTATCCCTGGCTGGACAACCTAGTGGAGTTGACTCGCCCCCTCAGAAGACCAGGACTTAATTTTTATTTTGTAACCATTACCCATTAAGCACTTGTATTTCCAGAAACTGGGCTAAGTCCTACTTTTTTAGCAGGCTACCTAATACCTACAATTTTAATGCTCCTTCATACCTTCTTTAAGGGAGAAAACATGAAAGAACATGAAACATAACACAAATACACTGAGTTGTTAATGGAGTTTCTGGAGAATCTGGGGGCATTCACTACCTGCTATCAAGTAACCTGTACGCAATGTTGAATACACATCTATCACACAGCAAGCAACATGCCTGGCGCTGTGACAGGCTTCCAAGATGGGTGAAGAACAGTCCCTGCCATCAAAACTTAAAACCAGCAGGGGGTACAAGTATGCAAAACTAAACCAATGGCTGGAATCTAAGATGACAGATCACCTGTGGTGTCAGAAAGGGATAAAGAATGCCACAGAAAGGTAAACGAGACAGAGGTTGTTGAGATTACTAATTTTAGACAATCTAAAGCCTCAAGAAAAATACGATGGCCAAAAAGTTCATTCAAATTTCTCCATAACATCTTACAGAGAAACCTAAACAAACGTTTTGGCCAACCTGATACCTTTTCTCTTTGTAGTGATGATGACAGTTACACAGCAAAGGGTAAATCCCACTCAGTAACAACCCTTTTACCTCGCCGATAGTTCCAGTAACATACTGATCAATGGCATTGGAGATTTCTGCTCTTTTCACACCAGTTTTAAACTTCATGGAAAGCACTTGCGGGTGATGTCTAAGCCACCAATAGTTTGCCTTGTCACCTGCAAGCCGTGTGCAGTGTATACGAGACTGCTGTCCTGCTCCGATGCCAATAACCTGAAGAACATGGGCATTAAAATGAATACTTCTCCAACAACATGTTTCTCAATGGATTTTTTGTGCATAGTCCCCTCAAATCTATCAATTTTGTGGGGGGAGAAAAAAATCAGGCCAAACAAAGTACAAATAGTTTTAAAAGGTAAGGGTAACATATTTTATAAATACTATTCATGTTTTACTCTTCAGTGACATTTGAGGCATGACTATTAATATTACAGAAGTTTCTAGAACTTCTGGACATCAGCAGTAAAGTATGGTCTTACTGAACTTATTAGACCAGTAGCCACAATCTTCCAGATTTTTGTTATTACAGGTTAGCAATCTTTCAACAGTTTTTAGTCACTAAGTCATGTCTAGCTCTTTTGCAACAGTAGGCAATCACTAAAATGCTGAATTTGAAAGGGTTTTCCAGGTTATTAATATTAATTAATTCCAATTAATATCCACCCTCCCCTCCCACTTATGGGCCAAATAATTTAAGAAATGTCTAGAGAGGAGCTCAAGACGCTATGAGAAGAAATAGTGCTGAAGTTATTATGGCAAATCCAGCTTCACCCCAGAGCCAGCAGAGTCCTGGTGATGAACCACCTTGGTTCTACACCCTCTGGGCTGGTACACTAAGAAAGAAGTCCTCTAGCTTAACATCAGATTATAAGAGACGTTCAACATCTTGACTGTGGTAGTGGTCAGACAACCATATAATCTGTGTGGAGTGTTAAAAAAAAAAAAAAAAGGGTGCATTTTACTGTATATAAATTTTATAAATTTATACA
The DNA here is from genome assembly GCF_963930625.1 of Muntiacus reevesi. Lineage (NCBI taxonomy): Eukaryota > Metazoa > Chordata > Mammalia > Artiodactyla > Cervidae > Muntiacus > Muntiacus reevesi. Next base: position 133,098,750 of record NC_089251.1, read on the forward strand.
ATTTATATCAATAAAGTTGATTTTAAAAGATGATGCTAACCCCCAGCTTGCAGATTCTTAGTAAAATGACTTATAGAAATATAAATAAAAATAGCCTTCAAGCCGCAAAATAACGGGCTAGTACTTTCTACTTCCTCTTCGCTGGAAATACTACTGACAGGGAGGAGGGGAGTAAATAAACTAGTTCCGTAGGAGTTATTAACAGTTCTCGAATCCAAATGTGCCAGCTCATTCCAGGTAAGGAGCAAGTGGACCAATTCTAATACTTAATTCCAACAATACTTTGTAGTCATCACCGAGTAAATACTAACAAACCCAAAGAGAAAAACTTGGCAAAGTCTTCCTTTTCAAGCCAGTCCAGTTCTCAAGGCAGACGGATTTTTGAGTATCATTTTGTAAAACCGCAGTTTCCCCCCAAGGCGAGTCTGACAGCCTAGTTACCTGCCCGTTCTTGGCATAGCACACAGAGTTAGACTGAGTGTACTTGACAGCAATGGTGGCCACAGTGAGGTCCCTGAGCGCCGATTCCGGCAACTAGAAAAAACACAGAATAGTGAACTGGTGTTTCTGTTAAACTTTAACTTTTAGCATCCTATGTGTCATTTATTATAACAGGCCTATAATGCAGTTCTATCCTTCAGATGAGGGAATGAAATTAACTGTTCATTCAGTTCAGTTTCTCAGTCATGTCCAACTCTTTGCAACCCCATGGCCTGTAGCATGCCAGGCCTCCCTGTTCATCACCAACTTCTGGAGATTACTCAAACTCATGTCCATTGAGTCGGTGATGCCATCCAACCATCTCATCCTCTATCGTCCCCTTCTCCTCCCGCCTTCAATCTTTCCCAGCATCTGGGTGTTTTCCACATGAGTCAGTTCTTTGCATCGTGGCTGAAGTATTAGAGTTTCAGCTTCGGCATCAGTCCTTCCAGTGATCACCCAGAACTGATCTCCTTTAGGATGGAGTGGTTGGATCTCCTTGCAGTCCAAGGGACTCTCAAGAGTCTTCTCCAACACCACAGTTCAAAAGTATCAATTTTTTAGTGCTCAGCTGTCTTTATAGTCTTTCTAGTTCTTTATAGTCTTTATAACTGTTCATAGGAGACACTATCATGTTTTACTGAAAGGATCATATTTAATGTATTTGTCATGAAACTCTGTGCGATGCCTAATGCATCACACATTCAAACTGACACCATTTTTACAGCAATTTTGGCTTAAGCCTGTTTACATACTGCACTAGACGTGAAAACTATATCCACTCCAACACTGACAAACAGTATTTTCTCTATCACAGTATCAACAAATAACTGGAGATGCTATTAAATTTTATGTTCAGAAAAAACACTGAGAATAATTTGTACAGACACTACAATCAATTGTGATGCACACATATCCAAGGCTCTTCAAGCAAAATCATATTAGAATCATTTTTGGTTTGCCTAGAATATTCTAAGTAGAATGTATTAAAAAATGTATTATGAACTAAATACTGGTTCAAATAGAATGAAACAACTATGATAAATAAAAATGTCACTACTTTTACTATAAAGAGCAAATAAAATTGAAAAGAAGGATAATGGTTTATGCTGGTATGCTAAGTGGACAGAATATGTAAGCACAGCTAATTGGTAAATTAGCTAACTGAAAAACTGCTAAATCAAACTTCATCAAAATTAATACTTCTGCTGTTTGAAAGGTACTGTATTAAGGATAAAAGACAAGCTACAGACTGCAAGAAAATATTTGCAAATTACATATCCAGCAAAGAACTAGTATTCAAAATATGTAAAAACCTCTTAAAACTCAGTCACAAATCTAATTAGAAAATGGACAAAAGACATGAAGAGACATTTCAAGAAAAGGGACATACACATAAAAATGAACACACGAAGAAGGGAGAAGAAAATAAAGGAAGATAAATCCACCATTCTCATCCTTAGGTTCCAAATTTCTATTAAAAATACATGTGAACAAGTAGAAAGAACTTAGATAAATGATTAAAATCACAGACTTGTAAAAATATCCAAGACAGCACAGCCAGAAGCATAAAACCTCTCAATTTCCACTAAATTATTAATCAGTCCAATACCTATAAACCTACAAGGAAAACTTACAAAAATTAAGATTCTCAATAAATACGCACGGTTGTCAGCATGGGTACCATGGAATTCGGCTCAATGCCCTTTCAGTATTTTTAAAAATACGTTAACCAACCAGGTTAAAAAAAAAAGTGGAAAAAAAAAAAAAATCCAGAGCCCCATTTTACTGTGAGCTGCTTCAAGTAACACTGCTACCCCAGGACCTCAGGGTCTTTACCAAAGGAGTAGATTCCAAAAACCTGCAAGATATCTTCACTTATGATTCCTATATGTTCTTTTATTTTAGGGCACCATTAACTTTCAACAATACCAATGAAATACCCAGTAAATCAACAAAGATCATGCCTTAATCACTATATGCTTATTAATAGAACTACCCCGGTAAAGATTTTAAAGCCTATTTTCAACATTCTGCTTAAAGCCTCAGAACAAAGACCTGAGAACAATAGCCAACTCACTGTCCACTTCTGTTACAAAATGACTTGTGAAGAGATTAATCCTTTTCTAAGGGCAAACAGAAATACTGAACACAGAGCTCATAAAATATAAAGTACTGAGAGCAAAAGGCAAAGACCCCAGTGATAAAGGAAGCAACAGTGTGACTCTGCTTTTCCCTCCAGGCATTTTCCTAGTTGCAAGGCAGTAACTAAGAGGTAAATGAGCTAAGCCCTATGCTCAGCTCTAGGAAGGAAAATAACACTAACCAGATGCTCAAAGTATCTTTATGGTTTCTTTATATTATGGACAAAAAAACTGATCAACAGTCAATCTACGAAAGAAATGGAAAATTCTGAGTCAACCCAAGGATTATAAACCCAGGAGAAAGCCTCTCAGAGTGCCTGGAGAACAGTTCCAAACAGGTAAGAGTGTGGCAAGCATGTATTTGATGTAGGTGAAGGGGTATATGCAACCAAGCACACATCTCAGTAGAAGGTCACTGATATCCTTGAAGACCCACCTTAGTTAATGGTTTCAGTACTCTTCTAAATATGGGAAGATGCAAGAAACTGGGTTTCATAAAATCTCCTCAAAATATCTAAATTATCTGAGGGCCAGTTCCGTCAAGTTTCTCTAGAGCACAAAGTACCTCATCCTGAATTCCTTTCAGTGAATACAGTGGCTAAAGACTTGATTCTTACAGAAGTAGAGGGTAGGTAACCTTGTTAATTTTATGATCCGCTCCCTCTCTGTCTTACTTTCAACCAGGGTTTGGGAGGCATTTCTTGACTAATTTGTCCCATGGTGCTAGGAATGCTCACTCTGTTCAGGCAAGAATTTTGTTGATAGGCCACCTGGTGTGTTGTGACTGGACTGGTCCCTGTTAACAGTGACCAAAAGCCTCTGGGCCACATGTCTTACCTGTTATGGTACAAGAAATGGTTCCCTCTTTTTGCTTCTTCCCGTATCTACAGTTACACTGTCACAATCACTGACTTTATAGGAAGATATATTTGGTTAATCATTTCAACTCACTGCAAAGTCATCACTATTTTTATCGAATGTTCAGTCACACATTTGCAAGACAGAATGATATTGTAAAACAGGCAGAAATAAATAGTAAGAGTAATGTTAGCAAGATCATAAGTTTTAATCTATGAATTTCCATTATGTGCAGCCCAAAATCTTCCCACACTGTCTGATCAGTCTGCTCTGTACGAATCTCTATCTTTAAGGGACGTGATGTATTGGCAATATACATAAAGTTCACCCAAGATGTCTGCCCATACAAGGCAGGGTGGTGGGTCATTGTGACCCCTCACAGAACTTATCTTCTAAGGAATTACATGGTTGGGACCAGAAGAAAAAGTGGTCTTTATGATTGAGCAGGTAATTCTATCACTGGGGAGGCCTGGTTGGTACATAGCACAGATGCACAGTGCACACTCAAGGGGAGACAGGAGGCCAAGGGCAGAGAGCAAGTTTTATGCTTAAATTTTTCCTGTCTTGCCTTAAAAATGTGAATTTTTAGTTCATCTGTATTTCATGTCGAGTATTCAATCAAAAATGCCAGGCATACCAGCAAACAAGACCAGATAATGATGAAGTTAGTTACACATCCAAAGTAATGAGAAAAAAAAAGTACAGCCAACATCAGTTCTGGAGAAAATATCCTTTAAAACCGAAGGCCCAATCAGGAGATCTCAGAAAAACAAGTACCAGGTCAACCATTTCCTTACTGTGTAACCAAATCTCTTAATTATCCTCTATCTCACAATTTTGTGATCTTTACAATACAGATGACAGTGGTTATGCTCCACTCAGAGGGAGCCGTGCATATTAAATAATACCAAACATGTAATTAAAAAACAAACACCCAATCCAGTATTATCCTAGGAACATGTCCTTCTAAAATATGACAACAGGACAAAAGCAAACTCATTACTACATGTAAACATGGACTACAGCACTGAACGTGGAAAGAACCTAGATATCCGTCACAGTAGAGACGGCCATGTGGGCTTTCTGATGAAGATGTGGACCTCCGCTTACTGATACAGAAACATAATTGTAGCTTAATGCACGGAAAAAAGTCCAGTGATAAAAGACACGATCCCATTTACGTAGAACTGAAGATAACCAACGACATATACACAGATGCAAAAAGTTTCTAACATGGTTGGTCTTTTGCTCACTTTTTAAGTTCTCAAACTTACCTGACAAATCAAAGAAGGGCTAGCTCTTTGCGTATCGATCAGTTTTAAAATATGGGCCTTCATAAATACATAAGCATATAAATATTAAAAAACAGGTCTACTGAATTACTGGTATTCAGTTATTTTTCAGACTTACATCTTTATTCTTGGTAACAATGTTGCTAAACAGTGACCTGTTGACGACACTATTATTTCTCTTCTGGCTTAAGCGAAGACCAAAAAGAGTTCGAACTTCATTTTCATCTGGACTGTAAGACTGGTCCATCTAAATAAACACAAATTTAAAAAGTTAAGAGTAAAAAAATCTACATCTCTCAAAATCTTTCACTCACTTAATTTATGTTCAAGGTATATTATTACAAGCAAAGTTATATGCATTTTTTTTTTCCCTTGACTTAAGCAGGTACAAGATCATTTCAGAATGGATGTAATAGAATGGCAAGGCACCAATATTTTATTCCAAAACTTTATAGGCTTTATAACCTCACAGGATTTTGTAACTTACACCAACATAATATAATCAATGATTCCAACAGAGAATTTCAGGTTTCAGTAACTGAAAGCACTACCCACATGGTTTTTTTAAAAAAAAAAAACAAACAGAAAACAGTAGATAAAACAAATTGGCTACAAAACAGGCGGTGGCACAAAAATTAACCACTAATTTTCTTTTCTTTCTAACAATGTATTACAAATACTCAGCCAAGATTAAAAAGTTCAATGGAGAATAGCATTTGTAGTATGTGTCTTTGTCATTTGAAAAGGAGTATGTCATTCACGGCTCTCTTGACCTCTTCCAGATTTTGATCTGAAATGATGGGACATGGGAATAACCTGTGTCATAATACTACTCTCTCCCCAGACATTTTTCTATACTTACACAGTACAGAAAGCACTGATAACCTGTAACTTAGAAGCATGCCTTCCTATTAATTCTACTTAATTTGCATTTTCATGGATTCTAAAATGGTCCTTTTCTTTTCTATTATAAAATTTCTAAAACTGAGATGTGCCCACCTATAACTGACATAAAAAAACTTGCCACTGGTCAGGCAGAGGAAACAATTTTTTCATGGTTGTAATTATGTGTCTAGGTGCAAACTTAGCCAGACTCCCAAACAAAATACTGAGGAAGCCCTGGTATTCTGACACCCTGAAACATGACACTGTCTTGTGCTGAATATGAATATCAATCGAGTATTTTCTGAATATGCACAGACTATGTATTTCAGGAAAGATGAGCAAGAAATTGAAGATATTACTTTTAAAAAAGGTAACAGAGTGGCAGAAGGAAAGATTTCAAATAACCTTGAATACCTTTTGAATAGGAAACTATTTTAGATAAATTACTTTTTAAAAAGTTAAGAGAAAGGGTGAGAAAGCTATCTTGATCTGAAACTCAAAAAATTAACAGGAAGAAAAAATCTGCAGGATTAAGGATAAAGAAATCATAGTAAAGAAGGATTAATTAGAAGGGTTATCAGTATAAAGGAAAGATTAAATATGGGGAAAAATAAAAGAACAAATTACTACTGCAAATATGAATTGTACTAACCTGAAGAACACAGTAATTCCCATTTTTCTTTTTGGAAAGTATTCTCAAAGCTTCATTTTCATATCCCGGGGCAATAATACCATCAGATACCTATACACGTATCAACATTAGATATTAATTTCTATTTAAAAAAATCAGAGAATACCTCTTAAACAATCTAGACATACTTTGCTGTCATAAATAATGCAGCAGCAGTTTCTGGTTTCTACCTCCAATAGATAATACAAACACTACACTTGGAAAAGATGAGTCTGTGCTAGAAGACAACTTTTTACAGCTAATCTTATCTCATTAGTGTCATTTTGGTTGTCTGTTTCAATTTTAAGGAAGAATACATGAATGATCTGCTGTGATACATGTATCTTAGGAAGACACATGACTTTTTTAACCATTCTGTTCAGGGGTTGTTTTGCACTAATTAGACAGAGCATGTTCTTCCAGTTCTGGCTCTGCTAGAACCTGGCTAAATGATCTGAGGTAAGGCAGGCTCCTCAACAGCAAGAGAAGGGATTCAGAGGAAATCAGAGATTAACACAGTATAGCTAAAGACACAAAAGGTACAAAAGTCACAGCTCACACCCCAAGCCTCATGCTATATATAACCTATAAAGCGGCATGCCAGCTCCACTGCAGCTGGGGATGGTAGGGGTGATGATAAGAAGCCCTGAGATGAAACTAAATATGGTCAAGCCACAGACCCTGTTAGCCTTAATTGCTAACTTATTTCCTTCCAAGCTACCTGAGCTAAATTCATTCTTCTTCTGTCTCCCCAACCCCCAACAACCAGCCCCGCCCCCCCACCTTTCTGGAATGCGTGTTTGGCACTCCATTGATGGGGGTTACTTTTTCAGAGTAGGTTATAACTTCCCCCACTATACAGTCTCTCTCTTTCATTACAGACCTAATGGAGGTTTACAGTCAGCTTCAGAAATAATAATTTGGCATTAAAATAATGACTAGAAAATTTAAAAGACTTAAATATGTAAAACCTTATATTACAATAGCCAAATACAAATGGTATACATTATGGTTTCAATAAACACTATGTGAAATTTGGCTCTACTCAGTTATATATGGATCAAGATACAGAATTCCACTAACCTCTCTGGAGATAATTTTGGCAGTAGGGACATCGCAAACATCAGATAATGCAACAAAGTCACCAAAGGAAGACATCCTATCAGCCCCTGTAAATAAAAATTAAAACGTAGTATTTATCACAGATTATCCTTATACAGAAAAAAATAACATTCAAAAAACCCAAAAGTGATCACATAAAATCTAACTTACGATTTAAACAATGATTAATAAGTTCTTTAATTGAAGTAATCAGTAAGAAATATTCTTTAATTTTACCTTCTAGAGCAACATTTTGTAAAGGGCCTAATAGTAAACATTTTTTAAGCTTTGTGATCCCTGTTTCAACTCTGAGGTTGGAACAATCACCGACAATACTATATTACCCTACTCCAATTGAACTATATTGACAAAGATGGGTGGTGGGCTGCACTAGCCCATTGAGTAATAGCTTGCTAACCCTTGCTGTAGAAGGCAAACTATGATAAAGTATCTCAATAATCTCCCATTAATGTTATTATAATATTCACAGGCTCTTAAACTCATGAATTAGACATTTGTGAATTATGTAAAATATTAACTTTAACCAAATTCAGTGTACTTCAATAACTACAATTTAAGCAATACAAATACAATACAAAATCAATAGCCTAATCTGAAATTTTATGTACCAAATTCCAATTGTGTTCCCCTTTATTACAATACTAAAACACACATTTTTATAAATAAAAATTTATTCCAAGGCTCTCATAGTTATTCTGAAGTACTAATAAAAAATGAATAAAATAATTTGAAATCTTTTAACAAAAAGGATATTTAAGATAAAATATTACTTTTCCTCTTAAAAAAAAAAGAAAAAAAACAAACTACATGCTATTATTCTTCTGACCTCTTGCTCTTGCATATGCAGTGGCTATAGGTGTGAGGGTTTTGTACAGATCATTGACCATACAGACGCTGGCTTCGTCTTCACGAAGTGGAATTCCAACGGCAGCACCTGGTATAGAGACCATTAATAAATCAAAAATCTCAGAGTTACCACTTGTGAATTCCTACATTAGGACAACATTTTTCCAAACATCTGGTCTACGCAGGGTCCTTTCTAGTGCTTAGGCCAAATTAAACAAAAATCTACTTGGCCAGATAATTAAATGCCAAAATATAACTGCAGGAGAGGGTGAAGCAGGGGAGTATCTCTCCTCTCGGGCCTCTGAAATACAGCCACCGAGTCTGCCAGCACCAGGCATGTGTATGGAGCTGCTTTACTTCATTACCGACTCTTTCTCTGTCCTGCCTGACACACACTAATTTCCTGCTGCTCCCACTGTTTGAACATCCAAACAATATCTGTGAACTAATTATGTGGTGAATTGTCAGTGGGAGTTATAAATAAGTTGTAAAGTTGACTGAGACACAGAAGCAAAAAGGTCTCTCAGACAATGGCCATAGAAAGTTACAAGTGTCGTAACAAATTCTTGATGTCCACTCAGTTAAATTTTCAACCATGTGGAAAAATTTTAGTCATTTTGCATTAGGCAACATCACTTTTATTTTCTAAAACATGCTTCCACTACAAATAGAACTATTTCCTGACCTTCCTATCTTATAACAATATTACACATTATTTTTATGTAAATAATATGTGGGCATGTTATTGTTATCTGATTTTATCCCATTACTATGTTGATATCATTATTAATCAAAAGTGGCTTCGGACTTCCCAGGCTGTTTACATTTGCTTTAGATCTTGTCAAATTTCTAAAAAATTTAAAAAGTTCATTTTGAACAGTTCCAGAGAATCCCAGGGTGCAATGCTTTACCTGCTGGGCTAACATGTTTGAAAGAAGCAGCGGCTGGAAGGCCTAAAGCTTCTTTGAGCTCCTTCACCAGCTGCCAGGCGTTCAAAGCATCACACAAGTTTATAAATCCAGGGGCTCCATTCAGAACTACATGTAAAAATACACATGAACAAGCAAGGTCAATAAGATCAGATGCGTACATTTCCTAGAAAAAAATTTAAACATATAAAGACGCACAAAAATGCTTCAAAAGAAGTATAATGAAGAGGCGAACAGAACTCAAGGAGATGAGTGAATAAAGCACCAGAGTCTGAAACCATCTTACCAAACACACATACACACACACACAGAAATGTATGAACATAAATATGAGCACACACCATGAAGACCAAAGCCAGCCAATCCATAAATAAATCAGCAGAGAATTCAGAACAGGAAAAAGTACAACTAGACTAGCAATCATCAGGGATCCACTTCAGTACAAAGCTAAGATAAAATAATTGTTGCAACTTAAGTGTACAATTTTGTTGCGACTTAAGTGTACAATTTTAGAGTATTTATAAAATAGTACTGGAGAAGGAAATGGCAACCCACTCCAGTATTCTTGCATGGAGAATCCCATGGAGAGAGGAGCCTGGGGGGCTACAGTGCATGGGGTTGCAGAGTTGGACACGACTGAGCATAGTATTTTAAAGTTGTAAGTCATGACAGTTTAAGAAATAATGTTATAAACTAAAGCAGGAGCTTAGTGGGTGGGAGAGATGGAGGGGACATTTGTTGGACAGGGGAGGGGGTCCTCTTCTTTTAATCGGATTCAGCAGGTTTGGGTTCAAGTTGAAATGCAGTTAAAAAGGAGTCTACAAGTTTTTTGCTGCCTATTTTCTTAACAGTGGAAGGATTTTTAAAAGTCAAAATCTTATGGATAAATATTTACAAGAAGTTTAGCATACTCACACAAAATAATGGGCCACCAATTAAAAACAACTTAACAATTTCATTTCCTCTGTGTTATCTTTGATAGCAGATACTTTCACAAGCAAAACTTTGCCAAGTATCTACTGAGGGCCTACTATAATGTTAGGCACTGTTCTAGGAACTTGGGATGTTATCAGTGAATAAAACAGTTCCTCCCAAATTACTGTCATCATGAAGCTTATGAGGGGAGTCAGAAAGGTAACTAAATGTGTAATAAAATTATACAACAGAAAATTAGGTATTTACCCAAATGAATTGAAGACTTGCGTCTATACAAAAGCATGTACAAAAATCTTTATAACAGCTTTATTCATAAACTGCCAAACAGCATCCTTCTATTTTTGATGTCTTTCAATAGGTGAATGAATAAATGTACATTCACACACTGAAATATTATTCCACAATGAGAAGAAATGAGCTATCAAAAGACATGGAGGAACCTTAAATACAAATTGTTAAGTGAAAGAAGTCAGTTTGAAAAGACTACATATTGTTTGTTTCCAACTATATGATATCTGGAAACAGCAAGAGTATACAGACAGTGAAAAAATCAGTGGCTGCCTGTGGTTAGTTAGAAGGCTGAAGGGGAGGAGTTCTTAGGGTGGTAAAACTATTATGCAAGATAGTATCAGGTTTCCCTAGTGGCTCAGTGGTAAAGAATATGCCTGCCAATGCAGGAGACCTCGGTTCGATCCCTGGGTTAGGAAGACCCCCTGGAGGAGGTCATGGCAACCCACTCCAGTATTCGTGCCTGGGGAATCCCCATGGATAGAGGAGCCTGGCGGGTTACAGTCCACGGGGTCGCAAAGAGTTGGACACGACTGAGCAATGAAGCACAACAAAACAGAACCAAAAACCTGTAAAACTCTCTTTATTACTCTACAAATCCTTAAGCCCTGACTACTTTCAAAGAATTATATCATTCTTAGTTCCTAACCTCTCATTATTTTGGCCCATTTCAACTGGGCTGCCAGATCGATCCATTATTCCAAAGAAATTGCTTTTTTATAACATTCTCCAATCAAATAGCCACTGCTCTCAGCAGCCCTGTTTCCTCTGATGGTTCCGTTACTGCCACCTCAAGGTTTGGTCCTAACCATCTTACTGAAATCCAGACCATCTCATCCTGTCCCAACATCTTCAAAACAAATATCCACACAAAGGTACTCCAATCTGTATCTTCAACTTGACTTCTCTTCAAAACCCTGGATTATTGCAATATTTTTTGTTTACAAGTCCCACTGGCAACTCAAATTTCAGGCAATTATAAAAGGAAACAGTGTCAGACTTTATTTTTTTGGGTTCCAAAATCACCGCAGATGGTGATTGCAGCCATGAAATCAAAAGACGCTTACTCCTTGGAAGGAAAGTTATGACCAACCTAGAGAGCATATTAAAAAGCGGAGATGTTACTTTGCCAACAAAGGTCCGTCTAGTCAAGGCTATGGTTTTTCCAGTGGTCATGTCTGGATGTGAGAGTTGGACTGTGAAGAAAGCTGGGCGCCGAACAATTGATACTTTTGAACTGTGGTGTTGGAGAAGAATCTTGAGAGTCCCTTGGACTGCAAGGAGGTCCAACCAGTCCATCCTAAAGGAGATCAGTCCTAGGTGTTCAATGGAAGGACTGATGTTGAAGCCGAAACTCCATGGCCATCTTATGCGAAGAGTTGACTCATTGGAAAAGACCCTGATGCTGGGAAAGACTCAGGGTAGGAGGAGAAGGGAATGACAGAGGATGAGATGGCTGGATGGCATCACCGACTCGATGGACATGAGTTTGAATAAACTCTGGGAGTTGGTGATAGGGAGGCCTGGCGTGCTGTGGTCCATGGGGTCGCAAAGAGTCGGACATGACTGAGCGACTAAACTGAACTAATAGGAGGCATCATGCAATTCATTTTCTAAAAAGTGAATCACGTCTGACACAATAGAGAGAACAACACATACACACCCAGACCTGGCAAACCATGCCAGGTATCCTCAGCCTTTACCTGTGATAGGGAGCTTGGGCTTCAGGGTATACAGCTGGGCAGGAGTCTGATGAGGGTTCATTCCATACCTCAGGGGCATCTGAGATACTCCTTTACTGTACTCTTTCCTGAAGTAATCTGAAATTGCTTCATCATACTGTGCTGTATGAGTAAAAGCCTAAAAAAAAGTTAAGGTTTGTGAAATACCCACAGTATTTCCCAAGTGAGGTTAAAACCACATCTGAGGTTAAAAATCGTTTTCAAGTGCTACACATCCAACTACACTCACAAGCCCACACACACATCCATGCAGGAAAGACACCAACTAATACTAAACAGCGCAAAGAATTACTCCCTTTCCACTTCGCTTTCAATTTTCAGACAGAAGAACTCTCTGAATGTTGGTCTCTCCATTTCTAATAAAAGGATAACGGCTCCAAGCAGAGCCCTGGCAGGTGATGTGATGTGGTGAGAACGGAGTATTGCTGGTTTTGCAAACACCGCACCAGATAAAAGCGTGCTCCCACCTTCAAGGCTAATAGGCGTCTTGTCTCCAAGGATGTGTCTTTGCTGTCGGAGTCCTGCATCTCTGAGGCTACAGCTGCATAGTCCTCCGGCTCACACACTACCGTCACTCGAGCGTGGTTTTTGGCTGCTGCTCTCAAAAGAGTCACCCCTCCTTTGAAGAACAAACGATGATTTGCATTTTCATCACAAAGAGATGGACACGACTTAGTGACTAAACAACAACAATCCAGAGACTATCTTTTACTCCTTCAACAGTGAACACTGGGACTTCCCTGGTGGCTCAGACGGTAGAGACATTTCATTTACTGTGTAAACAGTCTTCAAATATGGTTTTTCTAACTTACCAATGTCAATATGTTCAACTGCCTCTTCAACAGTTACACCTGGAGAAGCCACTGTCTTCACAAAGGGATACAGATTACAAACAACAACTCTGAAACAAAGAGGAATTCAGCTATCATTAAAAAGCGGAAACTTCCACTATTTACACGTCAGGAGCTGCTGATCAAAACCCCTAATGATCTAAAATATGAACTCCGAATTTGACATTTTAAAGTTCTAAAAAGTTACAGAGAAACATCAGGGTCTCTCATGGTTGCAGAGCACCGGGAAACAGAAGGGGCCAGAGTCAGCAAATGCTCTCAGTACATGTTATTCCCACCAAGTCATAACGAAATGTTGCTGCCTGGGTGACCTTAGCTAGCCACTGTACTATCAAGCCCTAAAAATTAAAAAATTAAAAGCCTAAAAATTAAAAAAAACATATATAGGCATAAATCTTCATTATATTTTTTTTTCCTTTTTTTTTCCATTATATTTTAAAATGTCTTCTTAGAAATAACATCAAAAGCACAAGCATATAAGTTGGATATTACCATAATTTAAAACATTTATGATGGTCAAATGATACCATTAAGAATATGAAAACAATCTACAGAATGGGATAAAATGGATTCTTACAACTCGATAATAAAAAGATAGATAACTCAATATAGCAGAAACTAACACAACATTGTAAAGCAATTACATTTAAATTTTTTAAAAATGGGCAAAGCATCTGAACAGACATTTCTCTGAAGGTATACAAATGAATACATTTCTCTGAAGGTATGCACATGAAAAGATGCTCAACATCATTAGGAAATGCAAATCATAATCACAAGAAACCTGTATTATACTCACTAAAAATGTAAAAAAAAAAAATCGATAACAAATGTTGGTGAAGATACAGAGAAAGAAGGACCTTTGTACACTGCCAGTGGGAATGTAAATTGATGAGGCCTGGGAAATAAGTCTGGCAGCTCCTGAAAAGGTTAAAGAGTTACCAGATAACCATGAAATTAACATCCCCAGGTATATGCCCAAGAGAAATGAAAATATATGTCCACACAAAAACTTGTACACAAATGTCCAGTTTCTTTAGTTAGTATATCCAAAAGTGGAAACAATCCAAATATCCATCAACTGAGAGTATATCTACATAAGAGATTACTTTTCAGCAATAAAAAAATGAATCAATGATATATGCTATAACATGGATGAACTCTAAAAACATGCTAAGAAGCTAGTCACAAAGGACCATATATTATACAACTTCACTGACAGGCAGTGTTCATTGTATATCCAGAGAGACAGAAAATAGACTGTTGGTTGCCTAGGTTGTTGGGGGATATGGAGATTGAACGTTAATGGGCAGAGTTTTCGGGCAGGAGGGAGAGTGCCAGAGGGAAGTGCAGTGATGAATATATTCTATTAACTGTGGTGGTAATTGTGCAAACTCTAAATATACTAAAAACTACTGAATTATCTATTTTAAACTGAGGAATTATATGGTATATGAATTATATCTGAATAAAGCTATTATACCTATGCAACAAAAAGAAACAATTAATACCATTATGCAAATAACTAAGTTACTTATATGCACGACAATTTAGATCATAATTTTTAAAAAAAGCAACGGCTGTTTAAGCATAATTATCTATTTCAGTAATATAAATTAGGCAAAATCAAAATGCTTGCCCACATACAATGTCACAAACAAGAACCTCAATAAATGTTTACAGTAAGTAAACAGGAAGCTAAGCCTAATGCTAACCTTGATATTTAAAAAGAGACACCAGATTTGGCTTCTTTGTCTTTGATCCTTAATGTAGTACAAGTTCAACTCTGAAATTTTTTACCTTATAAGATCGAAATCAAGTTTGGCCATGTCAGCACTATCTTCTGGGATATTACGAGCCAAGATTCCTAATTCAACAAAGTTAAAGTATTAGGTTCAAAAAACAAGCCAGAATAAGGCACTTCTTTCTAACATGACTGGATCAAGCATGTTAAAGCCCCTAGCACTGCCTAATTAATACCAGACAGTACAAAATTAGGATTAGTGAGTATACTTAAAAACTGCATCAGTTCCCGATTCCCTTTTTCTTGAGCAACAAAATGTACAAGAATTTTCACCTGTTGTCAGTTCCATCCGTGCATATACTCCCATAAGTAGTAAAGCATTTAAAAAGATTCCTTTGAAAGTCAGTTACACTGTGACGCTTTATTCCAAGCTTGAACCACAGCAAGAGTTTTTTCACACTTTAAAACTTAAGTATTTTCATTAACTCCAGCAGGAAATAAACTCTAAATTATTTAGCAGGCCGGGACTAACAGCAACCAGAGGAATCCATCAGGTAATAAAGCAAACAAGACTGTATTTTAAACATTCTAATGTATTATGAACTTTAGCAGCGGATATGACAAAACCAACATAACCTCACAAGTTTTTGTTTTTTTTTTTTTTAGCTATGATCTGCCTTTTCCTTATTCCTGCTTATTCTATTAACCACAAGATGATATGGAAAAACCCCAACAAACTTTTTGGCCAACCCACTGCAAAGTTTATTGAAAACCACTGACCATTTTAAATTGAAGATAACCAACCACTTACCAGCATGGACTGCAGGATGCAAGGTTTTTACACGCCCGCCTAGCATTTCAGGAAAGCCAGTTATCTCAGAGACATCTCTGAAAACAGACAAACTGAATATTGCTACCGTTTCTGCTGAGTTTCATTTTACATTTTATACCATTTCAAAGCATCTTCCAACATTTGTTCAGAGCCTGGATTTTCAGAATTCAGAAAATGAATCATAAGCCATACTAATGAAATATAAGAAATAAATTCAACTCACAAGTAATTTGACAATATATAACACAATTATTAATATCCTTATCTCAGGAACAGACTAAAAGGGATAGCAAGGATTTAGCCTTTTGGATTGATCTACATAAGTTAAAAAACCTTTACATTGAAAAAAGAAAAAAATAACATAAAAATGTAAGCTGGAAAAGATATTCACAAAGTACGACCCAGGGTCAAATAAAAAACAGCATTTAAGTATCAATCCATATCCCCAAATTGACCTGAACACTTTCTCTGGCCGAATTTACAAGCAAATTTTTATTTATTTTTCTTAAAAATTTATTCATTTATTTTTGGCTATGCTTGCTGGGTTTTCCTCGCTTCCCACAGGCTTTCTCTAATTGCAGCAAGTGGAGGCTATTCTGCAATTGTGGTAGACTTCTCATTACCATGGCTTATGTTGCAGAGCCACGGGCTCTGGGACACCCACGCTTCAGCAGCTGTGGCACAGGGGCTCAGCGGCTGCACAGCCTGTGGAATCTTCCTGGAGCAGGGATTGAACCTGTGTCCCCTGCACTGGCAGGGGGATTCTTCACTACTATACCACCAGCAAAGCCCCCCAAGTTTTTGAAAACCCACAACATGTGGGGATAAAAGCAAAACTATCTGTCTTCTGTATGAGCTATGAAATAAAGACCATGCTTATAAAAACCCTGGAAGAAAAGACATCAACATGTTGTACATGACTACCACAGATACTGGGGGAAGAGAGGTTGAATCTTAAGAGTTGAGTTTTAATGATGTGAAGTTTCACTAAATAGCCAGTCAAAACAGATCATGTGGGGCAAATAAGCCCCAGAGCCACAGCTTTCAGTGAAGTCTGTGAGCACTAGGGCCCAGAGCTTCTCTTATGGGTCCAAGAGAAGACAGGGTGATGAGAAGCCCCTGCACTATAACTAGACATTAGCCCCTAACTCACTGCAACTAGAGAAAGCTTGCTGGCAGCAACAAAGAGCCAGCACAGCCAAAAATAAATCATTTCTTAAAAAAAAAAAAAGATCATGAGCATCCTGAAAATCACAACTCCTTTCTTGCACAACAAACAATGCACCTAATTTAATGTGTTATAAGATTCGGCTGAGAGGGCAGGGGCTCTGAAATGAGGGCTCTGGAGGTCCCAACTCCTTACTCTGTAAACTTGAAAATAAGTTTAAGTTTAAGCCTCATCTTCTGCAAAAGGTGGTTTAACTTAACAATCTCACAGCACTGCTGGGAGGAGCAAATAACGTTATGTCATGCAGCGAATAGAATAGAGTACTTTCTGGTCAACGTCACCAAACTACGTTTGGATTGGACTTAACTGTTAAAAAGCAAGTTGTGCCTTACCTGACCGCCAAACCAGCATCTCTGAGGGCGTTTGCAGTCCCTCCAGAGGCGATCAGATTCAAACCAACAGAAGCTAAGTTCCTGGCAAACTCCACAAGGCCAGTTTTGTCAGAGACACTAAATAAAGCTGAAACAAAAGACATTTCGCATCACTCTCAGTACAAGACATTCTGTGCTTCAGAGCCCAGGGGGTCCAGGGGCGGCGGAGCGGCTTGGAGAGGGCAGTCGCGAATCTCACGGTCCCCACTACTCAGACTTTGGCCCGGGGTCGGGTCCGCCGCCAGCGAGCCGCACTCGAGCGCGCGGGCCCGGGCCTGCCGACCGCCGCGCCGCCCCTCACCCAGCCAGGGCCCCGCTGCTCCCACCCGGCCGCCGCCATTGCCGGGGTGAGGGCGCCGCGGGGCACGGAGGCCGACGGCGCGGCTCCGCAGGGCGCCGAGGACCTCACCGAGCTGGCCGGGTGCCATGGCTGCAGGCGGCAGGGGTCCGCGGACAGGCTGGGGACAACAGCGGCGACAACACGTGCACAAGGAGGCGGTGCGGCCAGAATTTATCCCGGAAGGAAGCGGGGCGGGCCCTGTGAGCACCTGATCCGTCACGTGATCCAACCCGCCCGTGTTCAATTGCAGAATTGGCGCCTCAGGGCTGTAAGGGAAAGAGGGATTGGCTGCAGCTGGCTGTCTAAACACTTAACTTTAAGGGATCGCCGCCAGCAGTCTCATACTCTGGGAGTTTTTATCCTTGCCATCAAAATGTGGTCGTCCCAGGCCCCTGGAGCTAACTCTTGTTGCCCAGGGCAACCTGTCCTAGAGGCTGAAGTGTAGTTAAAAGTGTTGAAAGCTCTGATAGAAAAGTCAGTTCAGTTCAGTTTAGTCGGTCTGTCGCATCCCACTCTTTGCGACCCCGTGGACTGCAGCACTCCAGACTTCCCTGTCCATCACCAACTCCCGGAGTTTACTCAAACTCATGTCCATGGAGTAGATGATGCCATCCAGCCATCTCATCCTCTATCGTCCCCTTCTCCTGCCTTCAATCTTTCCCAGCATCAGGGTCTTTTCAGATGAGTCAGTTCTTTGCATCCGGTGGCCAAAAAAATGGAGTTTCAGCATCAGTCCTTCCATTGAATAGTGAGGACTGATTTCCTTTAAGATGGACTGGTTTGATCTCCTTGCAGTCCAAGGGACTCTCAAGAGTCTTCTCCAACATCACAGTTCAAAAGTATCAATTCTTCCGCACACCTTTATTTATAGTCCAACTCTTACATCCAGACATGACTACTTGAAAAACCATAACTTTGAGTAGACCGACCTAGTCAGCAAAGTAATGTCTCTGCTTTTTAATATGCTGCCTAGGTGTGTCATAGCTTTTCTTCTAAGAAGCAGACATCTTTTAATTTCATGGCCACAGTCACTGTCCACACGACTAAGAAAGGTGTCACTTTCTTAGTGTTATGTTGATGGACAGTGTATCTCATGGGATAAGCAATGTTTGTAAATTACAGGATTTAATGTATTTTTTTATTAAGATGAAAAATACAGATATTACTTGTCCAGTCAGGGGGAAAAAATAGTGGTGTCTTGAAACTTAGCAAATACTTGACTCAAGCCTGGATGAGAGGAATGATAATGGGTAAGGAAGTGAGGGGAACTACCTTTCTTTATTTCTTATTTTGGCTTCACCTTGTGGCTTGAGGGATCTAGTTCCACCACCAGGGATCAAACTGCGCCCTCCGCAGTGAAAGCCCAGAGTCCTAACCACTGGACCATCAGGGAATTACTGGGGATGCCTTTCTTAATTCATTAAAAAAGGGAAACCAAAACAGAACACCTTCATCTCTTTTTCAAAGTAACATTTTTGCCACAAAATATACTCGTTGCTGTCTAAATTTTTAAAAAATGTTCTTTATTATAATTATATTACAAAATAACAGTGCTACCTATCTTATTGTTAGTCTGGGGCTCACAGCTGTGGAAATAAATGTCCTCTCTTACCAACATGCTATTTATTTCTGTTTTTCCTCTTCCCCCTCTAATTCTTCCAGTCTCTTCTTTACTCCACAAAGTGAATACCTACTGGCTAGAATTAAGGACTGTCTTGTATAATCTCTGAATATGTGAGCTCTTTGCTCTGAATATTACTCACATTTCTAAGAGAATTGCATTAACACAGTGTCTTCAGAGTGTGTTTGCCAACTTTGAATTTAAAAAGACAAGGTTCATTATAGTAATATGGAAAATTTCCTTGGCCAGTCATTGTAGGTTTTTATAGGAAACAAAAAGCAGAAAATAATGCAGAGATTTAGTGATAAGAGGAAAATAAACAGTACTTAAGCACTAAGCATTTTTCCTGCATGTGAATTTCAAATACTCAATTTAATAAATATTTATTGAGCCCTATCTGCCTAAATGGCAGAAATACAGTGTCAGAAAGACAAACATGAATATCAACTAACCATTGTTCTCAAGAAGCTCATGATAGAATGAAAGTGTAAAAACATAGTTAAGTACAACTAGAAAAATATTAATTGAAAGAGAAAACATGAGATTAAACTGATTTTTGCAGCAGTCCATTGGAATAGTGCCATATATACTAAAATAGAATGAACTGTGGGTTTCAGACCAAGACACAACTCTTTTCATTTAAAGATGTTTGTTAACATTAGTTCTAACTAATACTGCTATGGTATTAAAGTTTAGACTTTGATAAGTATCTCATATGTTAATAGCAAGAAGAGTAAATGAAATTTTTACTAACTTTGTGCTACAGCCACATCACCCCACCTTTGAGGACCTTAGTTGCCTTGAGCATAATATGGACATAATATTTATTCTGTAGGCTTCAGATTATAAGAAGCAAATTAATGTATTGAAGGTACAAACTGAGGGGTTTCCCAGGTGGAGCTAGTGGTAAAGAACCCACCTGCCAATGCCGGAGGAAGGCACAGCAAGCTACTGCAGTATTCTTGCCTGGAGAATCCCATGGACAGCAGAGCCTGGTGGGCTACAGTCCATAGGGTCACACAGAGCTGGGCATGACTGAAGCGACTTAGCACACATGCACACACATACTATAAAGTGACTAATAATGGTAATGTGCCTGGACATAGTGGAAGATATTATCTCTGACTCCCTACCCAAATTATTCTCCCTTTAAAAACTTTCATGCTTGAGCAAAATCTTCGGAGTTGGTTTCTGGACATGAGTTCACCTTCTTTTTAGGTTGCTGGCCTCCTGAATAAAGCAATACTTTCTTTTCCAACCAACACTTGTCTTGAGTATTGGCTTTCAAATAGCAAAGATGCTGAACCTGAGTTTGGTAATACACTCTATTCTCTACACTTTATGTAGATTAACTCATTTATCGGGTGTACTTTCTCATAATTTATTCAGAAAAGTCAACCTTTAATATTACATCATATTTTCAGAACTTGAAACCAAAATCCTGTGTTTGAAGAGAAAAGGTCAGTCTACAAGGTTAAACTATAATCTTCCATCTAACATCTAGAAAAGTTCCATATAAAAATCAATAGCAAAAGAAAAAATATTTTGGATCACTAGGAAAAATAAGAGCATAATAAAATACTTGGATAATTTTCTTGGAGCAAAAATTGTGCAGCCCTTCACGAGTAGGAACAAAACTCCATATGCTTAATTATAAATGAAACACAATTGTCATCTGTCAAATGTCTCATTTCCTCCCAAAGAACCTAGTTCAGGATTAACACTAAATATCAGGCTGAAGAGACCCCATAGTGCATCTTTTTATTACTGAACCTGAATGTCAAAACAACTCCCAAGCAGAAGAATTACTTCACCATAGCATCAATAAAATTTATTACCACTTTTTTTGTCATTAGCTGCTCAGTCGTGTGCGACTCTTTGCGACCCCATGGACTGTAGCTTGCCAGGCTCCTCTGTCCATGGGATTCTCCAGGTGTGAGATTGCTCGGGTTGCCATTCTCTTCTCAAGGTGATCTTCCCAACATAGGGATTGAAACCAGGCCTCCCGCATTGTGGGCAGATTCTTTATTCCCTGAACCACTTTATAGGTTTGCTTCTGCCCACTAAAGATTCATGTTTGCTAATACATTAAGGGCAAGGAGACTGTAATGGATGGATAAAAGGAGGGCGGGGTGTGGTGCTAAGTCACTTCAGTCATGTCCAATTCTTTGCGACCCTATGGTTTATAGCTGGCAAGGTCCTCTGTCCATGGGATTCTCCAAACAAGAATACTGGAGTGGGTTGCCATGCCCTTCTTTATGGGATATTCCCAAACCAGGGATCAAACCAGGGTCTCTTGCATCTTCTGTATTGGCAGGCAGGTTCTTTACCACGAGCCACCTGGGAAGCCCACAAGGAGGGCACTCAGGGCATTTAAGCTTAACAAGGGCTGAGAAATGGAAAAGTCCAAGAAAGTGCAATCACAGAATAATTAAACCATCGACTGCTTAGATTGGGATTTCCTGGTGGCTCAGACAGTAAAGCATCTGCCTGCAATGCGGGTAGACCTGGGTTCAATCTCTGGGTTGAGAAGATCCCCTGGAGAAGTAAATGGCAATCCACTCCAGTACTCTTGCCTGGAAAATCCCACAGATAGAGGCACCTGGTAGGCTACAGTCCATGTGGTCACAAAGAGTTGGACACGACTGAGCGACTTCACTTTCTTTCCTTCTTTCTGCTTAGATTATTTTCTATGTATTATTTATATAATGAGTTCATGCAGTCTGCACAAAATATTAAGCATGTTAAAAGAAAAGCA
Source organism: Muntiacus reevesi (assembly GCF_963930625.1). Taxonomy (NCBI): domain Eukaryota; kingdom Metazoa; phylum Chordata; class Mammalia; order Artiodactyla; family Cervidae; genus Muntiacus; species Muntiacus reevesi. The sequence continues at coordinate 133,120,687 of NC_089251.1, forward strand.
GGCCTCAAAGAGTCATGAAAGCAGATGATTTATTTCTAGAACAGTGTTCCCAGGAGAACATTGCTGCCACTAGGGAGCGGCAAAGGCTGTTCTCTGGGTCATCAACAACAAACGTGGAATCTCAAAGATCATCAGCTATATTTGCATAATGTTTTCAGGTTAAAAAAGTGCTCCTGTATCTCATTTTCTTTGTAACACACTAAGGGGCATTCTAGTCTTACCCCCATTTTTCAGATGCAGGACATGAAGACCTTAGAAGCTCAAGGTCACAGTGCTAGAAAGGGATAAGAATGGAAACCCTGAGGGTCTTGTGCTGGGCTTCACAGGTGGCTCAGTGATAAAGAATCTGCCTGCAGATGCGGGACAGGTGGCTTCCAGCCTTGAGTCGGGAAGATTCCCTGGAGTTGAAAATGGCAACCCACTCCGGTATTCTTGCCTGGAAAATCCCATGGACAGAGGAGCCTGGTGGGCTACAAAAAGAGTCAGACACGTCTGAGCACACACACATGTCTTGTACTAGATTAGCACCAGGAGCATTAAGGTAAAGAAACAGTTTTCAGACAAAAGAAAATTAAAAAACAAAAAACTTTCCAGGGACACATAATAAGATCAAGACAGTGTCAACATTAAATGCAAAATGTGTGTGAGTAGCTTTGAAGAAAATTCTTTATCCCACCTTTCTTATGCAAGAAAATACAGTTGACTATTAAACAACCCCGGTTTAATTTCAATGGATCCACTTCCACAAGGGCTCGCTAGCCCGCGGTGTTCTCCTGTTGGCATTTGTATCCGCAGATTCGAAATTCCCACCCACAGTGGGTTGAATCCGCGAATGTGAAAACGTGTACAGAGACAACGGCGTATGGGACTGAGCATGCGCAGATTTTGGTGCGTGGGCCTTCTGGAAACAATTCGCCTCTTTATCTGAGGTATGACCATAATAGCAAAGCACTGTTTAACGAATCCCGCGTTATCCATTCTTTTGACTGTATACAATGTGTTGTGCCAGGAAACATGGGGATAGATAAAACTGGCTTGCCATCGTCAGCCTCCCACGTAGTCTGCGAAGATGCCCACTTTCTGGTCTCACCTTCGTGGGGTCCTCTCTCACACTAGCAGGGTTGGTCTGGTGACGGACATCGTGGCAGAAGGGATGGGGCCGCTTTCAGCTGGGACTGTATGGCTTCCTTGAATGGCAAGCGGGGCGAGGCAGGCTGCTGGGCAGCAGGCAGCCCTGTGGAGGGGCCGAGCGGCTGGGAGCCAAGGTTGGGGTTTCTCCAGCTGAGGTGGCACCTTCAGGGAGTTGCGGCCTCCGTTTGAGACCTTATGTCTTACCACCCAGGACAGCCATCGCCAGAGGTGAACCCACAAATGATACTGAACCTTGTTTGAAGCCGCTCAATTGGGGAGTAATTTGTTACAGAGTAGCAGAGCGGAAGGGACTTTCTAGGCCCCAGACGGAGGCGCTCAGCCCCGGTGCCACAGGAGCAAATGGAAACGTTCAGGTCTCTGTCAATGCCTGGCTTGACCGGTAAACGCCGTCTTAGCGTTTCCTCATTCCCTCTCGCTTCCCTCTCGCTTCCTCAAACTGGCTTGACTGTGTGGCCCCAGCCAGATATTTTCTGTTTGTCTCTTTCTAGTTCTTTATTCTTTGTCCTAGAAAAGCTTCCCGCCTTTCACCTCATTTTGCAGTTCTCTAAGGAGAGAATATCAGCTTCGTGAAGTGATAAATAAAGGTGTTATATTACCTCAGTTGTCTTCTTTATTTTTTTTTTAACAGTTTTTGGCAACGGGGAATAAGATCCGAAGCTGACTGCTAACGATCTATGGGACAGCGAGACACAGGGGATCTGCATGCTGTACCCTCTGAGGTCACTGTCCCACACTTACAGGAGGTCGGTGGGTAAGTCACTCTCAAATTGGAGCTCCATCTCTTGAGTGAATATCTCCAACACAAACTTTATTTAAAACAAACAACAACAACTATATGCATGCATATATGGGGCTTCCCAGGGGGCACAGAGGTAAAGAATCCACTTGCCAGTTCAGGAGAAGCAAGACATGTGGATTTGAGACCTGGGTCAAGAGTGAGAAGATTCCCTGGAGTAGGAAATGGGCAGCCCACCCCAGTATTTTTTCCTGGAATATTCCATGGACAGAGGAGCCTGGCGTGTTACAGCCCATAGGGTTGCAAAGAGTCAGCAGGACTGAAGCAACTTAGCACACATGCACATCCCAGAAAGTTTCTGGGGTTCTGGAAAAGCTCCAGGGTAGTAATGTTGGAAGCCCCCAGAAGTAACAGTCATTGAAGGTGTCTATGAAGCCTTAAGGTAAGTCCACAGCATAAACTACCGGGGAACTTGGGAAAATAAATTAGGGCAAGAAATTTGAATTGTTTTGACCATCAGAATCAATATTTAGCAGAAAAGAACTGGTTTTCAGCACTTTTTTTCCACCCTCCCCTCCCCCACCAATAATGCCTCAGGTAATCTTTACATCTCATCACTGCATGTGTATCCAACCACTTTTCGTGGTCAAACACCTTGAAGTTGCCAGAATGTGAATTCCTTTCTCTCCTAGCCCACGTCCAGTCTGTCAGTAAATCCCATCAGCTCTGTCTTCAAATGTGTGCAGAATCTAGCCACTTTTTACAACAACCTATTTGGCCAAGTAATTGTCATCTCCTTCCTGGACTATTGCAACATTCTGATAACTGGTTTTCCCCTTTTCTGCCCTTCCCCCTGTAGCCTGTTCTGAACAGCGTGACCAGCTGAAGAAATCCTTTCAAAAGCATCTACAGTTGTCATTCATCTCTGCCCTAATCTTTCCAAAGGCTTCTCTCACTCTCAGTAAAAGCAGAGGTATTTATAAGGAGCCACAGACCATACAATCTTGTCTCTTAACTTCCCTTACTCTTCCACTGTTCTCGTTCTTGTCTGTTCCACTGCAAGTGCAGTGGAATCGCTGCAGTTTAGAGGAATCGCTGCTGCTTCAACATTCCAGGCATGCACCGACTTTGAGGGCTCACTCCCTCTCCAGTCTCACGTCTTTGCTCATTGTGAACTTTTTGGAGAGACCATTTCTGACTACACTTTTCATTCATTCCATATACATTTATTGAGCACCTATTCTGTGTCATGCAATGTTCTAAAATCTTGGAATACAGTAGTGACTCAAATAGACAAAAATACCTGCCTTCATGGAGTAAGAGGTTGCAGATAATAAGCAATGCACATAATAAAGACATAAATGCAGTCTTAAATCTCATAAAAAAGAAAAAAATATATAATTCTTTATAGAGGATCAAAAATGACATGTTTCAGTGATCAAGGCAGGCCTCACTAAGAAGGTGATATTTAAGGAAAAACTTGAAGGAGAAGTGGGAGTAAGCTACTCCAGTTCAGTTCAGTCGCTCAGTCGTGTCTTTGCGACCCCAAGAACTGCAGCACGCCAGGCCTCCCTGTCCATCACCAACTCCCAGAGTTTACTCAAACTCATGTCCATTGAGTCGGTGATGCCATCCAACCATCTCATCCTCTATCGTCCCCTTCTCCTCCTGCCCTCAATCTTTCCCAGCATCAGGGTCTTTTCAAATGAGTCAGCTCTTCACATCGGGTGGCCAAAGTACTGGAGTTTCAGCTTCAACATCAGTCCTTCCAGTGAACACCCAGGACTGATCTCCTTTAGGATGGACTGGTTGGATCTCCTTGCAGTCCAAGGGACTCTCAAGAGTCTTCTCCAACACCACAATTCAAAACCATCAATTCTTCAGCACTCAGCTTTCTTTAGAGTTCAACTCTCACATCCATACATGACTACTGGAAAAACCATAGCCTTGACTAGATGGACCTTTGTTGGCAAAGTAATGTCTCTGCTTTTTAATATGCTGTCTAGGTTGGCCATAACTTTCCTTCCAAGGAGTAAGCATTTTTAATTTCATGGCTGCAGTCACCATCTGCAGTGATTTTGGAGCCCAAAAGAATAAAGTCTGCCACTGTTTCCCCATCTATTTGCCATGAAGTGATGAGACCAGATGCTATGATCTTAGTTTTCTGAATGTTAAGCTTTAAGCCAACTTTGTCACTCTCCTCTTTCACTTTCATCAACAGGCTCTTTAGTTCTTCTTCACTTTCTGCCATAAGGGTGGTGTCATCTGCATATCTGAGGTTATTGATATTTTTCCTGGCAATGTTGATTCCAGCTTGTGCTGCTTCCAGCCCAGCATTTCTCATGATGTACTCTGTATATAAGTTAAATAAGCAGGGTGACAATACACAGCCCTGATGTACTCCTTTCCCTGTTTGGAACCAGTCTGTTGTTCCATGTCCAGTTCTAACTGTTGCTTCCTGACCTGCATACAGGATTCTTAAGAGGCATCAGGTGGTCTGGTATTCCCATCTCTTTAAGAATTTTCCACAGTTTATTGTGATCCACACAGTCAAAGGCTTTAGCATAGTCAATAAAGCAGATATAGATGTTTTTCTGGAACTCTCTTGCTTTTTCGATGATCCAGCAGATGTTGGCAATTTGATCTTTGGTTCCTCTGCCTTTTCTAAAACCAGCTTGAACATCTGGAAGTTCATGGTTCACATATTGCTAAAGCCTGGCTTGGAGAATTTTGAGCATTACTTTACTAGCGTGTGAGATGAGTGCAATTGTGTGGTAGTTTGAGCATTTTTCACACTGTCTTTCTTTGGGATTGGAATGAAAACTAACCTTTTCCAGTCATGTGGCCGCTGCTGAGTTTTCCAAATTTTCTGGCATATTGAGTGCAGCACTTTCACAGCATCATCTTTTAAGATTTGAAATAGCTCAGCTACTCAGGTATTTGCAAAACCCTTCACATCCTTCCACACTTCCTTCCCTCCCAGTTTTCTGTATACATAGTCTTACTGCCATCTAATATACTATAAACTTTACAAATAAATAAGGTAATTTTATTAGTGTATTATATCTTCCATAATTAAATAATGGAATAAAATTGGCTTCTGAGAAACCTCTGAGAGAAGCCTTCCTTATTTGAATCTGTGTAAAATATGATCTTTTAGATCATACTTTTTAGAGGATTGACTTTGGAGAAAACCAAGTATCAAATACTTCTACTTTTGATATGAAATTCTGTTGGACCTGGTGTAGGAAATCAATCAATAAAAATACTTGATAGGATGTAAGAATATTTCATGACATCATGAAAGGACTCCCTCCACCCCCCCACCTCACCCCCACCCCCGCATCTTTCTCTCTCAGGTTTTGTCACATGGAACAGAAAAATCAATTTCTTCTTTATGTACAGAAACCAAGGAAAATTGAGTCTTTAGATAGAGAGAGGAGTCCATTCTTTTTTTATAAACCACCAAAAGCCTCTGGCAAAGAAAGAACAGCTGTAGGGGTTTTTATCACTGTTAGAGCTGGTTTGGCGAAAGGGAATCCACATTCCCTGAATAAGTCAAATAAGTCAGAGTGAGCTAAATGTAAGCTGAGGATAAGTCAGCCTCCGATAAAGCTCCAGTATAACAACTGATAGTTAAAGCAAAATCAATTTTTCTATACAAGAGAAGTCCTATTAATATTTTGGAGAATGAACTATTAAAACTAAGGATGATTAGTGTTATTCTTGACTTTCATTAGTTAAAAAGTCATTGGCTAAAGTTGGCCATAGGTTTGATATGTTTCTGTGCCCCACATCATGATAAAGAATGCTGTCAAACTGAAATTTGGGGTGTACAACTGGAGTTACTTGGGGCTGATGGATTTATGCTGCTTCATCCAGATTCTTACTCATCAATAGATCCCTCTTGTGACTAGTAACCCAGCATGAATTTGCAAGACTTGTTTGATCATCTGGGGACCATAGCTGAGGCCTTGTCCTCGTTAGCATAACTAACAAGCTGCATGAATTGGTCACACACCACAGTAACTTACAACATGTTTATAAATGGATGTCAAAGACAAAATCTTAAAGCATATTTCCTGTCAAATACTTTTAGTTTATTTATAAAATTGAAAAGTAAGAACAATAGTAAATAGAATAGTATAGCATACGTCCAGGGCATAAAGTTTATAATACTGAACAATTTCGTAAAGGAATGTTTTTTTACTTCTTTCAAATCCATAACCCCCTTTTTAATAAACAAAATTATCATGCTTCATTTGCAAATCATTGCTATGTTTACATATTCCCATCAGCCAAAATACATTCATGAAGCTTTATTTACTGTAGTCAGATATAAAATATTATAATATTGTTTACTTTTACAAACTACAAATATACTTCCTGAAATGTCTGACAGGTTCTTTTTTCTTCTTCCTCTTCTATTTTATCTGTAAACAGCCAGGCTCAGAATTGAAAGCATATATCTGTTGATATGATTTTCTGTAAATGTATGCAGATTTAATGTATAATTTCAAAATAGAATTTGTATATAAGTAGATAGCATGGATCAAACTTTTATTTAGTTAGTAGGTTAAAAAAAGGCTAAATAAGAATATGAGATTGATATGTATAACAAGTAAAAAGGTAAATAAGGAATCATGAAGTTAGATTGCTAAATTATATGTAAATCTGGCTAATGCCCTACATGGTAATAAACCATAACCTTCAGGGTAGCTTCTCTTCAGGACAAAAATCATTTGCAATTGATTGGTTTCCACAAATTAAACATCTGACTTCACAGAACTTAGACCCTAATGAGTAGTGATGTTAAAAAACAACAGAATCATGTTTTCTTGAAGTTTCTGATAACTTTTTAAAATACAAGTTATAAAAATGCAAGTATATGATACAGATAGTAAATGATGAAGTTTTGGGGACAAGCTTTACAGTGATTATATAGTATCACACTACCTTTCCCTATCCATCTTCCCAAATCACTTTTTCCTGGAATATTTTGGAAAATTTTGTTTTATCCTACACCAATTCCTAAACAATCTTCTTAACTCTTGCCTTTCTCAGCTTCCTGTCCTTTCCATCTCCTTTTGTTCAGCCTTAGGACTGATCACTACTATTTTTGGTGCTAACAATGCTTATATATTCTGGAAAATAGACCTTCTATGATTGGATGCAGAGGGATAGATAAGCACTAACTATACTTCTCCTTATGACTCCTTTCCTTAATTTCATACCTTGCCACACTAGGCTATGCAAATGGATCTGATTCACCTATTGTGTTGGGAGGAAAGGGAAATTAGGACATACAGAAAAATCTTAAACTGTCTGCTGCTTTTTATTATTGCCATTCCCCAGAGTAAAGCTCCCAGTCTTGAACCTCTGTGAAGGACTGCTTTTGTGGACACAACTCCTTCCTTGATCTCTCAGTTCCACTTTTCTTGGCAACTGCTTTCTTCTTCATACCTACACTCTGTGAATTCCCCTTTGGGAAACCCTCTCTCTTAATCACCAGGACATGTCTGATCTTCCTCTAGCATGTAATCTCTAGGCATAACACTCCACAGCATGACTTGTCTGAATATTTGAGTTATTCGAACTAGAAAATCACCCTGGAAGTTTCACGATGACAGTCAAAGATGGGCACTACACTTCAAGTTAACCCCCATTCTCCCTTCCCTCTTTCCCACCCCTCCTCCAGTGCTTAATAAAGATATACTCTTTATTTGGAAGCCTCCCATTATCAAATCTAATACATACAGACACACCTGGTTCCCAAGGCCAAAAGTATTTTGTAGAGAGGAAGAGAAACCTTTAGCTAAATGTAACAATTTTCCAGGATCTCTGCTCTTTTATGTATGTATCGCTTTATATTTATTATGCTGAGTGATAATTTGGTCCCTTTATCATAGTTTCTCCCAAAGTCTGCTTTTTCCTGGCACTCTTGGGCCATCCGCCCTTGTTTTGTACCTTTTAATATAGAAGGACCTGAATAAACTTTGAAATGACTGCGTTAGTGAGAACAGAATGGTGCATTTCCATTTTTCTTTTTTTAAGCAGATTTTTTTAAGCTGATTTCTTTTCCTCATGCCCAGGCATCATTTCTACTGTGCCCTGGTATCAGCAAGGGAGTTCTTCTAGTTAAACTCACTCTTTTTGGCAAGAACATGGCAGAAAGTAAGCATTTTTAAAGCATTATTATGGGTTGAACTATGTCCCCCTAAAATATATTTTGAGGACCTAACTCCCAGTACCTGTTAATGTGACCTTGTTTTGAAAGAGAATCTTTGTAGATGTAATCAAATTAAGATGAGGTAGGGACCTAGTCCAATATAACCAGTGTCCTTATGATAAGAAGTGGAAAAGAGACATGGACATTACACAGAGGGATGACCAGGTGAAGACGGAGTCAGAGAATCGAGTTATGCTGCCACAAGCTAAGGAGTGCCTCGGACTACTGTGAGGTGGGCTGGGCGAGGAAGGATCTGCAGCTGGAGGCTTCAGAGGGATCTTGGCCCTGCTAGCACCTTGATTTTGGACTTCTAGCTTCCAGAAATGTGGGGGAATACATTTATGTGGGGTTTTTTGTTTGTTTTTTGGCCTTGCCATGTGGTTTATGGGATCTTAGTTTCCTCACCAGAAATTGAACTCAGGCCCTTGGCAGTAAGAGTGCAGAGTCCTAGCCTGGACTGCAGGGGAATTTCCAGTTTCTGTTGTTTAAAATTTCTCATTTTGTTTTACTTTGTCTGGTGGCCCTAGCAAACTAACAGAAGAACCATTGTCATCATCGGTCGTCGGTACCATTGATGACATCTGCTGTGTGTCAGTTACTGCATCGTTTGCTTGACTGAGTCGTGTGCCAGATGGAAATGTAGGTTCTGGAGTCAGTCTCTGGGTTCAAATTCTGGCTCACACTAAGCCAAGATATGTAACTGTTACTTATTATTTCTATTATTTTCTCAAATCATTTTAATAGCTTTAAAAGGTAGAAATTAATAACTTCATGTAACATTAGAGCCTTCTGAGGCATAGAGAAATTCACTCTTTACCCATGGAAACTTAGTTGAATATATTTGGAAATTTTTTAAACTTTTTACTTTGAAATAATTTCAAGTCATAGAAAAATTATAAAATTAACACAAAGAACTTTCATATACCCTTCACTCAGACTCCCCAGTTGTTGACATTTTTACATTTGCCTCACTGTTGATTTTGTCTCTCTATATAATTTATATATTTTATATTTTATTCCCTTAAGAAGTACAGACATGTGCCCTATTTCCTCTTAATACTTCAATATTCGGTTCCTAACAAGAGCACTGTCCTGTCTAATGTCCCTTCATGTTCAGTCATGAACATCAGGAAATTAAGGATAATATATTAACATGTAAGGTATTTTTTTCTAAGTGAATATTTTTTTATGTAAGAATAACATGCATATAGAAAAGTGCACAAATTGTAGATATACAACTTAATGAATTTCCACCAAATGAATACATCTGTGTAACTACCAGACAGGTCAAGGAATAGGTTATTATTAGTACCCAAAAGCTCCCCACCCTCCGTCCCTTCCCAGTCACTTCCTCCTTCTACTCACCAAAGGAAACCATTATTCTGACTTTTATCACCATGGATTAGTTTTGCCTGCTTTTGAACTTTACATTACTAGAATTACATTGATGTCTTTTTTTTTTTTTTTTTTTTTGCTTTAAAAGACTGGCGTCTTTCACTGTGTTATATATGCGAGGTTCATCCTTGTTGGTGTGTAGCTCTGTAATTTATTTTTTATAGCTGTATAGTATTTCCTTGTATGGATACATCCAAGTTTACCCATTCTACTGCTATTGGACATGTGAATTGTTCTTAGTGCTTGACTGTTAACATTTTTAACAGTCTTTTGGCATTTTTGACAGTCTTTTCTATTTGTCTTTTGGTGCATATATGGGTACTTTTCTGTTGGTTTTATTACCAGGAGTGGAACGGTTAGGTTATAGGGTATGCACAAGTTCACCTTTAGTACATACTATCAAATAGTTTACCAATGTGGCTGTACCCCCTTCAGTAGTGTATAAGAGTTACAGTTGCTTCATATCCTTACTAACACTGGGTGTTATCATTATTTTTAATTCTAACCTCTCTAATGGGTATACAGTTCTCTCTCTTTGTGTTTCAATTTGAATTACCCTGATGACTAGTGAATCTGAGGACTTTTTCATTTATTTACAGACCACTTGAATAACCACTTTTGGAATGTTGTTGGGGATTGCTAGCGTTTAATTTTCCCTACCTGATCTCAAAGTTTATTTTTTAGTTATTATCCTAAATTCTTTTTATACATCATGATGTAAAATTTAATTGGTCAATATGAACTAAATGAATACTGTAATACGGTAGTGCTGTAAGCACACCAGCTTTAGTTGTACCATCAATTTATCACTTCATCAGTGTGTCTCATTCCCAAGGCTGATGAGCTGATGCTTACTGGTGGCAGGAGACCTCAGCTCCTCACAACATGTACCTCTTCACAGGGGAGATTGTCTCACTTAATGTTTGGTGATTGGCTTCTACCAGAGTGAATTATCCAAGAAAGAGCAAGGTGGAAGCTGCAGCATATTTGATGACCTGGCCTCAGAAGTCACTTTCAGTCACTTCCACAGTATCTCGTTGGGTGCCCATGTTAGCCTTGTTTGATGTGGCCATACTATGGTCATCTTGGGGTTGGCTGCCACAGTGGTTCTTATAAACTCAATTTCCCAAGGTCTTTTAAAAATGTAAATGAAGAAAAAATTACTTAACATATGTGTATTCTTTTGACAAATGTAATAAATTGATTTATGGGTAACTAACTTCTCTTTCTTATAAATGTTTTAGAGATTTGTGGGAGTGAATGGGTTTGGATATTTTTGATAGTTCTTTCTCTTTTTTTTTTTTTCCAATTTTGTTCCTTTTCCCCTTTTTTATATTTCATGACTTATGGAGTAAAGAGACTTTGTGTGTATGAATGTATTTTGTGGTGAAGTCAGCATCTTTGTAGAAGATCAGCTGTCAGCAGCTGCTTCTCTAGGTTGTTTGTGGGGTGAGGAATGAGAAAGGAAAGAAGGGAAGGTTAAGACCGATGATGAGCTTAGGCAGGCGAGGATTCTTGCCCATTAAAGGTTTTATTTTTTGGAAAATATGCGCAAATTGGTGTATGCTTCCTATCTACCATCTATTTTTTAACATCTTTTACTGAGTGTACCAGTCACATTTTCATTTTTAACACTTATCTGAGGAATGTATGAATAATTCCAAGTGAAGTAGGCATTCACAAAATGTTTTTGTTCTTTTAGCATTTAGATCCATTAACTTTTTCTATATTGTCTTACTAGTTTGCTTATAATAATGTAGTTCTCTTGGTTGTAGTCAAAGCTGAAAAGTACTCTTTAAAATGTACTTTTCTATTTCTAGTCTTCTTGACATATGTCTAAACTAAATAAAAAAAAACACAACTAGACCGAAGCTGTATGACCTAAGATGTTCACCTCAGCATCAAAATAATTAACATTTGTTGAGAAAAGTCAGGGACTGTGCTTAGCTCTTTTATATACATCATCATATTTACTGTTGCAACTCTAAACAGTGACTGTATTATCCTAATTTTTTATAACTGAGAAAATTGCTGTTTAGAGAGATTAAGTAATTTGACTATAGTCACATAGCTAACAAATGACAGAGCCAGTCAGGAATTGAATGAAGTCTGATTTTAAAACTTCTTAACCTCTATAAAAAATTGTGTTCAACAATAGAAAAATACCCATGTGCATTATAACTTCAATACAATAGGATATTACGGCATTGGAAATTGTGTATCCAAATAATTGTGTTAAGTTTGGAAAATATATTTTAATAGCAAACACAAAAATAAGATACACACTGATATGATATTCATATTATTATCTCTGCTATATAGAAAATTAATTGTGTGTGAATATCTATAGAAAGGAAGGGCAGTAGTAAATACAAGCATTAATAATGTTTATCTCTAGATGTGATAAGACTATGAATGTTTTTGCTTTCTTATTATGCATTTCTATAATGAACATTATTACTTTTATAATCAGGAAAAAGATAATAAAAATCTTTAATTCTTACAATATGAGAGAGAAAATATAATGACTTGGTTTTTATGATTAAAGAAATGAGTTCATTTAATAACTTCTGGATCCATTTAAAGGTGTAGTTATTCTATTTGAGATCTGCTTTTGTTGTTTATGTCTACCGGATGTTCATACACAATGTGATATTCTCCTGCTTGCTGGGTTCTCTTTTTTATTTCTGTCTTATGTTGGAGATAAAGCAGAAAGTGTGTGTTTCTCATTGGGAAACTGGCATTTGAATGAGACAGTTGCTTTTCTCAGTTTAGAGAAGATAAAAGGAGTTATCAAATAATGTTTTCTTTCACCTAAGGATGTTGGTCCCACTTCAACAATTGGAATTGATTGAACTCCAGTGCTTGCAAATTTAAAAGTCTAACACAGGGGATCTGCTCACTCTGAACTTTACAAATCAATGGATAAACTCAAAACAAAAACCCATTACAAAGCACCTTAGTGTTTATCTGTTTGGCAAGATAAGCACTTGTAAACAAGCATTTTCAACTGTGAGTGTCAATAATAACACTATGAGATCTGTATTGGATGTTAAATTTGCATAGAACTATAAAGATAGGACAAAGTCAAAGGAGAAAATTACTTTTAAAAAAGTGGTCTTCTTTTCCATATTCTCAAATTGTTTTTCATTTATCTAAACTAGTGTCATGTCTCTTGACTTTTGATAGCATTTTTCTTATTGTCTCTGGAATGTAGCATCTCATGTGACAAGCATGCCTTTGGTATTTGATTAAATAGTATTGCTTCGTGGAAGCCTATAAACCAATTGAACCAGGCCAAATAAATGATACTAAATTGACTTGTATCTGATGAGTATGTGTGTGTATGTGTGTGTGTGTGTGTGTGTGTGTGTGTGTAGTGATTGCTAATTAGTTTACTATTTAGCTCTTAAATTGTCAAATCTAAATCTTGATATTAAATTTGGAGTTCGTGTTTTACTTACTGAAGTTAACCAAACTGCGGGGAAATTTAAGAAAAAATATTATCTTTGTGGAATCAGTACTTTTTCATAAAAAGATTAACTATTAGGTTTCAATCAATAGGTCTGAGGGCTCTGCCATCTAGATCAGTGTTTCACGTTGTCTTTGGATCAGACGATGGATCAGATCCCCTAGCACCCTCCAATTTGTTGCTGACCATTACTTTTATAAAATACAATATTGACATACTAGAACAATGGAACAGAGAAGGCAATGGCACCCCACTCCAGTACTCTCGCCTGGAAAATCCCATGGACAGAGGAGCCTGGTAGGCTGCAGTCCGTGGGGTCGCTAAGAGTCGGACACGACTGAGTGACCACTTTCATGCATTGGAGAAGGAAATGGCAACCCACTCCAGTGTTCTTGCCTGGAGAATCCCAGGGACGGGGGAGCCTGGTGGGCTGCCATCTGTGGGGTCGCACAGAGTCGGACACGACTGAAGTGACTTAGCAGTAGCAGCAGAACAATAGAAAAATGAAAATAAAGACATACAAAATAGAAACACACGTTTTAAATGATTAGTTTCAATAGATGTACAGTTATCAGCAAATTTTTCCAAAAATTTTAAATCCTTTCAATTTCTATACTTATCTTGTCATGAACCAGTTACAGATACTTCTCAGACCTGCAGCAGTGTACCAGCCACACTTTAGCTCTCCTGGGGATTCCTCTGCTCATTTCTCAGCCCCACATTGCTGCTTGGCTTGTGCTGGGAATCAGATTAGGGAGGGGAATGAGGCTGACTTCATTATCCTCACCTCCACCTCCCCTTGAGAAAGCCTGTAGACTATAATTATATCTGTGTGGTACTGGGGTCTATCAAGTGTGGTATCATGTTTTTATCCATGTATTTATAAACACTGCAGCAGGTGTTCCCAAGGTTCCGCTGCCTGTGGTTTCACATGATCACTTCAACTAATAAATGGGCCAGTGTCGGGGGATCCACCCAAATTGAATACACAACTCAACCGGGGGAAAATATTACTGAGTGTTTTACATCTGTATGGATGAAATAGCTAATAGCCTCTGCAGTGTGTAGGACAATCATGGCCACAACAGTGAAGTTTTAAAACATTGTTAGAACTCAGTGTAATTGCTGATACTGAGTCCCTTGCTGTGGCTCATGTAGACAACTTAAGCTAATTCGTTTAATTTTCTCCCAGTTTAAAACTGAGTTTTCAGGTTACCTCAGGAATTAGAATCCATTCAGCATTTTAAAACTTCTTCCCCCTTCCTCACTAGTTGATTCTAACCCCTCAGGGAATGAATGCAGCCTACAACCCAAGTCTGCAGCGGAGCAGGAAGGTGGAAGAGGTTTCTCTTGCTTGATCTTTTCTACCCGAGGTAGGTGACACTGGCTGCCATGCTGTTCTCATCACAGGCAGCGTGGCAGTTGCTTCATGAGATGGAGAACTGGCATTTCTGCAGCTGTTCCTGCTTCTGTTGAATAACTCACTGGTCGTAAGATCCCCCAGATGCAGTTGCATCCCCTCACCATGCTAGGGTCCAGGTACATTTCTCTGTGGGGCAAGAGCTTCTCTTAACTGACATCTAGGTTCTTGGATAACTTTTGTCCTTCACTCAGAGCACTATTGGAAATGTCAAGACCAGGTTGTCAGACTTTGGAGCTTGGCCTTGACCCTTCAGCTCTTCTCCTTTATAAACCCTACCTTCATAAAGACCAAGAAATAGGAAATCCATCTAGTGGAGCTCTAGCCATCAGGAGTCTTAGTCAGAAGTAGAGGTGTATGGGTTGAGATGCCAGGGAGAGAGTGAGGGATGAGGGAAGGGAGGATCCCTTCTACCCTAATACCTGGGCCCCAGGGTCAGAATCTAGTTGCCCTCATGGCTCTTTTCCCAAGGTAGGAATGATTTTCATTGAATCATCCAGCCAGGAAGCTTGGTATCGTCCATGAAAACCTCATGTGATGAAAATAATCTATGATGTTTAGAAATCAGGATAGTGAATACCTTTGTCAAGGGTAGAATCTGGGGACTTCTGAAGATGCCATTAACATTGTTTCTTGATCAGCATGTTGTGTTCTATGAGATTTTAAATTTCATAATATTACTGAGCTCTATGCTAATTATTTGTATACATTTTTGTATTTATGCTATACTTGCAATAAAATTAATTTTTAAATTGTACTCCTTTTAATTTATATTAATAAATGTTGGCATTGACAGGTGGCAGACTAGTATGACTATGTAATAGTTGTATTTGTTTTCTACTTTGCTGTCATTGAACTCAATCAGAAAACATCTGTGATTTGTCAGCATTTTGAGTCACTTGTTTTGAATTTAATACAATGAACTTCTTCATCTGTGACAGGGACTATACCACCTGAACTCTACATTTTGTTCTCAAAAGACTTGAATTTTGGCATTTTTCAAGTGATGTATTCTAGAAAAGAATTTCTTAAAATGTAGCCTAGGAATCCCTAAGACTCTTTTAGGGGTTCTGCCAGGTCAAATTATTTTCTTAGTAATAATAAGATGTTGAAGAAGGAAATGACAACCCACTCGAATATTCTTGCCTGCAAAATCCCATAGACAGAGGAGCCTGGCGGGTTACAGTCCATGGTGTCACAAAAGAGTCAGACATGACTTAGTGACTAAACAATAAGATGTCACTTGCTTTTCCATTTTCCACTCTTATTCTCCCATGAGTTGAGTTTCTAGTGGCTCCATGATATGTGATGACATCATCTTTCTGACAACTACTGGAGCTTGTACTTATGTATTCTCTTGTGTATTCTTTGTAAAGTGTTGAACGTGTTAGTCACTCTTTGTAACTTTTTGTAAATTGAAAGTGAAACTTGCTCAGTGGTGTCCAGCTCTTTGTGACCCCATGGACTATATAGTCCATGGAATTCTCTAGGCCAGAATACTGGAGTGGGTAGCCTATCCCTTCTACAGCGGATCCTCCTGACCCAGGAATCGAACCAGGGTCTCCTGCATCACAGGCAGATTCTGTACAAACTGAGATATCTAGGAATCCCTAACTGAGCTATACAGGGAACTGTTTATAATCCCACTCTTAGTTTTGAATATGACAAATATTATAGATACAGCCTCCATAAACTATAGTTGTTCAGAGTCTTCAATAATTATTTAGAGTGTAAAAGCTTCTGAGACTTTCAAAAAAGTTTGAAAGGCGCCACTCTGAAAGAATCAGGCAGTTAATTGTGTTTACAGTGAAATGCAGAGACAATTTTTTTTTTTTTTTTGACAATTTTGACTATGAGAAATTTAGGAGGTTTTGCTATTTGAACTTGGTGTCCAGTATGCCATAGTAATAGTTGGGTAGTGTCCAGACAAAGAAACAAATTCTTCCTTAGAACTTTCAGAAGAAACACAGTCTTGCCAATTCCTTGATTTTAGGACTTCTGACTTCAAGAATTATAGGAAAACAAATTTGTGTTGTTCTAAACCATGAAGCCTGTGGTAATTTGTTGAGGTAGCAATAATAAACTAATATAGGCTTGTTTCAGAGGAAACTATGATTTGTTGAATTTCTCCTGTATACCAGGCCCTGAGCAAGATCACATAACCAGCAATTAGAAAATCTGAGGTTCAAATTCAGGTTTACCTACAGTCAGAGACTAAGCTTTTTTCACTGAACTACGTTTTCCACCAAAAATATAATGTTAACTTTCATAGGATCAGTCCTGGAAACTTTTGAATTCTCTAAGGACGATGATCTGTGTTGCTATGTATCATTAACACAGTTAAGGTCCCGATGCCACATTGATCTTGCACCTTTACTTGGCTGTTAATGATCCACTCAATATATATAGTGCCATGAGTGACTTTATTGCCATTCAGTATCTTCCAATTGGGAGTTATTTTCCTCCACATTCCTCCATTTATTCCTAAGTAGAAATTAACTCTCAGACTGCAGCATTTTCATTTACCTTTGAAAATGGAATGTATGAGTGTTGAATGTCAGGCTCTCTCTCATGAGATGGATATTCTAGAATGAATTCGCATTCAACATGGGTAAGATAAGATTATTTGCTTTATCTTTTAAAAAATTTGTTGGTGAAATATGCTGATTCTTCTAGTCTAAAGCTGAATATTTACCTATCATATAGATATTCACCACTGGCTTATCTGGAGGAATATTTTAAAGGTGGGATGGGTTTTAAAACAAATCATTTAGGATGGATAGAGCTTGCTTTTTTTTAGGTAGCTTAACTGTAAACATGTTTAAAAAAAAAAGCAGTTCAAAATATCCAAATATTCAGACATGTAATTTATTTATTTATTTTTAAAAATTTTTTATTTTTCAGTGGGTTTTGTCATACATTGATATGAATCAGCCATAGAGTTACACGTATTCCCTATCCCGGTCCCCCATCCCACCTCCCTCTCCAAAATGCTCCAGAATTACCATGTATTTGGGGAAAGCGAAAATGAAAGTCGCTCAATTGTGTCCAACTCTTTGCAACCCCATGGACTATACAGTCCATGGAATTCTCCAGGCCAGAATACTGTATTTGGGGAAGCCACATAGATTGGCCCATATCTTAAGGTGGTGGTAGAAAACAGGATATTTTCATTTTGCCTTAATCTTTGCTTTTCCTCTACTCCTTCCCACACTGTTCTAAGAGTTATGATATTAATTTCTGAGTTGATATTAGGCAGGACTCAAGATCACTAAATCCCTAAACAGCTACCTGTTGTGATTACAGCTACTTCTACTAGATTTCCCATGGGAGATCCTTGCACTGAGGATGAGGCCAAGCCCATGAGTACTGTTTATTACTTTATAAGTTTGGTGGCAGCATCCTATATGGAATTCCTAGGCCTGATGAATTATGCTGGGCTACATAAGGGCTGAAACCATTCCTATATGTCTTTTGCTTAAGGCCTAACTAAAAAGAGTTCCTTCTGATCTTTTCACTTTAATGGCAAAGGAGAAGGATAAATACAAAGAAATAAGGGGGTGGAAGGGATGATTTTTCTCCCTCTAGGACCCAGAGTAAAGCGGTCTAACGCGTTGCCCCAGGCCAGGCCTTCTTTTCACAAGACGGGAAGCAGAGTTTGGGTGGGTGGTCAGAGGAGGCAGTTGAGGGAGTTGACTAGAGGTGGAAAGCAGGGCCTCATCTTCTTTCTAGAACTGATGGGAAAGTCATTTTAATGAGACAAGTCAGAAAGGACAGGACATCTGAGGAACCAAATCCCGCTGGAGAGCATCACCAGGCGATGTGGTACCTTCACCTTTCCATAACACTGGGAGTTCTTCCCTCTGTGCCAACACCAAGGCCCGACGAAGATCATCAGAAATTAGCACTGCTTCTCCTTAAGAGTGGAGGGCAGGGGGGACTGGAGCCTTGATCCGACCCCAGAGGCCAAAAATGTATAGGTATTTTCCAACAGATGATTAATGCCTGGTCAAGCCTTACCTCCGCAGGCATGTCTAGGGTCTGTCAGGTCTATAGGGAGGTGAGACAGAAGCTGGTGCTCTTCCCTACCAGCCTTCCACAGAGCCTGTGCGGCCTCATTCCTCCAGCACTCCATTTAAATCAAGGGAGGCACAGAATCTTGCCAGTTTGCATTGTTATGTGGTGTGTGTGATAACAGCTTCTGAATGCTCTGGGATGCTCCATGGCAGTGCAGCAATAACATGGTTGGTTTAGTTGGTCTGTCATGTCAGACTCTTGCAACCCCATGGACTGTATCCTACCAGGCTCCTCTGTCCATGGAATTCTCCAGGCAAGAATATTGGAGTGGGTTGCCATTTCCTTCTCCAGGGGATCTTCTGGACCCAGGAATCAAACCCAGGTCTCCTGCATTGCAGCAGATTCATTGCCAACTGAGCTACAAGGGATTGATGCAACAATGAGTGTGAATCAATTAAGCTGTTATTAGGTTCAGAGTCTCAGGCAATGGCATAGTTGGCTTCACACTGACTTTGTTATATATGAAATCCCCATAGCTTTCACAAAATTCTCAACTCTATTTTTGACCTCCTAAATCTTTCTTCAAAATTTTGAGATTCCATTAATCTACAAAGCTTCTTTCTAACTGTGATGTGGGAGTAATTTTCTTTTTTTGTCCTATAGATTCTATTGTGGTTCAGCATTTTAAAAAATTGATGACTACTGTGTGTGTGTCTGTGTGTGTGTGTGTGTGTGTGTGTATTGCTTTTTTTTTTTTTTTTCCTTCTCTTTTGGGTAGTCAAGCACGTTTTGAAGGCAGCTATTGTTACTGTTCAGTCACCAAGTTGTGTCCAACTCTTTGCAACCCTATGGACTGCAGCATGCCAGGCTTCCCTGTCCTTCATCATCTCCCAGAGCTTGCTCAAACTCATGTCCATTGAGTTGGTGATGCCATCCAACCATCTTGTCCTCTGTCATCACTTTCTTCTCCTGCCTTCTATCTTTCCCAGCATCAGGGTCTTTTCCAATGAGTCGGTTCTTTGCATCACGTGGCCAGAGTATTACAGTTTCAGTTTCAGCATCAGTCTCTAAATTTTGAACTGGTTACAACCATCTGAAAGCAGGGAATGATTTAATAAAATGGCAGGTACCATACTGACCGCTGGAGGGCACTAGCATTACTGAAAAAACAAAGAAGGCATCTTTTTGGAGTAAAGAAATACAAATACCAGAGGAGTTGCTTGCAAGATCTTCACATATTTATCTATCTCTATTTACAGATTTCTACACAGATTTTCTAATGTGTTCTAAAACTTTCACGTTTAAACTATTTTAATGTTATCGGTCTCATAAAGCAAATTTAAAGCAGGCCTGAAAGCAGGACTTTAAATAAATGAAGAACATTACAGCTCGATTCTGGCTACTTATCTGGTCATTGCTAAATTTTTGGGATACCAATTACTGGTCATTTAATTGCTGTCTTTATTAATAAAAATAAATCACATGATTTAGGAATTTACATAGAAAAAGCAGCCTCTTCATTTAAGACTTTACTAGAAATGCTTTGTCATCATTTATGTGATCTTTCTACATATTCATTCTTTGGAACATTCTGTATATTTCTTTTGCCAATTAAGAAGACGGCTGTGGCATTTTGCATCCTTAAGGCTGTACTGCTGGAAGTCTAGCAGAAAGCAATTATTTCACGAGAGACCTGGCCTGTCCATTACCCACCATCTTTTCTTTGTCTTCACTGAAGAGCTAAGATAGGCAGGGATCAATTTTGCTTCTCCTAAATGAGAACTACTCAGGGATTTTTATGTTGTAACTGCCAATTGTCAATTGCCAAGAAAAGCCAGTCTAAGCAAATATTTCAACACCAGAACGTTAAAATAATTCATGTTTATAAAGCACTTTAAAATTTACGAGTATTTGCCTACAAGCCTGTCAACAATTTCTTGAGATAAGAAAGTGATAAGTGGCTTTTCCCATTTTATGGATTAGGAAACATGGACATAAGTTTGAGTAAAGTCCAGGAGTTGGTGATGGACAGGGAGGCCTGGCATGCTGCAGTCCATGGTGTCGCAAAGAGTTGGACACGACTGAGCTACTGACTGAACTGATTGCTAAAGTATTCCGTGCCGTGAACCATTCCTGATGTTGGTTATCCTTATGGTTAACAAGTGCAAGAGTACAGTCTTCTCTGGACATCTTCTGGTTTCTCGTCTTTGCTGCTAAGGTATTTAGAAGTCTTTTCTACTCAGGTATCTATTATTTTCCTTCCTTACTTTTAATGCATTTTTTTTAAGTTTAAAATAATGTTATTTAACCCATTTTCTTTATTTTTTCCTGCATTCCCCCCCAAATCTTTATTCTATTTTAATCATTATTTTGACACAGTCTTAGAATTATCTAGTGAGACTGTAGCTACTTACTAATTCATTTACTCTGTTGGACAAAACAAAGATCCGCATCCAGTTGGAGTTTATATTCTAGAGGAGGAGGACACATAATAAATAATAAGAATACAAATGCATAAATTACATCATATATTAGAAGGTACTAAGTGCATAGAAAAGTGATAAATGGCAGAAAATGGAGCATGGAGAGTTGAGGGGGGACAGCTATATTTTAAGTAGGTTGGCCTTCCTGAGAAGGAGATGAGGGAGCTGGCCCTATGAATATCTAGAAGAAGACAGAATAGCTAAAACAGGCTCTCGAGGCAGAGAGAACCTGGCTCATTGAGGGTCTTAAAGAAGGAGACCAGCATGGTTGGGGTGTGAAGTGAATGGAGGGGAAAACATGAGGGGAGGTGGTCAGAGAGGTGTGATGTGGGGCAGCCCACGCTAAGACTCTGTGGGCTGCTGTAAGGATTCTGATTCACACTGAGTGAAATGGTGGTCAGAGAGTGGAAGGACATGATCAGAGCAAATATTTTCACAGGATCTTTCCCGCTGCCGTGTGGAGAATAGACTGTATGTGTAAGTCCGGGGAGAGGTTAAGCGTAAAAGAAGACAAATAGGTCTGTAATTATAGCAATCTAGATCAAAGTTCATGGGCTCGGAATTGGGGCACTGTGGCCGAGGGGTGAGAAATGGTCTGCTTCAGGGCACTCTTTCAAGGTAGAGCCAACCCAGTTTTCCTGATGACTGAATGTCTGATACAAGTGAAGGTAAGAATGGCTTCCAAGTGCGCACCTGAGCAACCAGGAAGCTGGCATTGCCGTCAACCTGCCGCGAGCAGCTTTATGGGTTGAGGTGGGTAGTTCAGGGGTTTAGATCTGAATGATGTTCACTTTAAGATGCAGTTGGCATGGAGTGGAGAAATTGACTCGGTGGTGAAATGTGGGAGCTCAGAGTTTCAGGAGACAGGTCTGACCTGGACGTGGTGTGAGAGCCATCCGTGTTGAAGGCATGGGGCTGGGTGTCCCCGGGGAGAGAAGAGCACCAACACTCTCTTCCTGGTTACTCCACAGTCAAGAGAATAAGCCGAAGGAGAGGAACCAGCAAAGGAGACTGAAAAGGAGTGAGTGGTGATGAGGCAGGACAACCAAGAGTCCAGCGGCCTGGTGAGGACGTGCAGCTGCCTATGGCACTCCTCCTCTAGACCCTGCAGCTCTCAGGCCTTTTCCCACCCAGGAGAATTATTAAGTGGCCTTGGAGCATGGAAATTTTTCTCTGAAGGGAAACAGAGATGGGGATTTTGTCTTATTCCTGCTGTCTTTTTTCCCCTTCTCAGTTACACATTTGCATATTTTTAAAAAGTTTAGTATCAATTTTCATTATCTAAGGATGAAAGACAGTAAATAGAAACTTGCTGAAGTAATTTAAATCATCAGGTCTTACTTCTGAGGTAATAACTCTGCATTTTATACTTTCTTCTTATGCATTTGTTACTTCAATTATTTCAATATCTCTCAGATTAGAAGAGTTTATATTATTCCATTTCATAGGTGCAAAAGACTGAGGCTTAGAAAAATTACTACAAGTACTTTTTTCATGCAGTCAGTATATTTGATTTCCATAAAGCATATACTTAAAAAATTTTTGAATCACTTTTTAAAAAATATTTGTTTATTTATTTGACTCCACTGGGTCTTGGTTGTATCATGCGGATCTTTTGTTGTGACACATGGACTCCCTAGATATGTCATGCACGAAAGCTCAGTAGTTGCAGCGTGTGGGCTTAGTTGTTCTGAGGCATGTGGAATGTTAGTTCCCTGTTCAGGGATTGAACCTGTGTCCCCTGAATTGAAAGGCAGATTCTTAACTATGAGACCACCAGGGAAGTTTCATTCATAAAGCTTATACTTTTTAAATGCGCATCAGTGACCAAAATTTGAAGCATATCTATAAGAAGAGTATATATTTTATCAAATTCTCTTAAGGGTAATTTATAAAGATACATATTTAAAAAGATTTATTCCAAATGTTCAAGAAGAACCTTTGGGGAATTTTCACCTAAGAAATATACAGTCTTTTTACATTTAAAATTTATAGCAAGTTGGTTATAATATAAATAGGGAGAACCTCTTTTTGGGGCAATTTTGCAAAACTTAACCAAGTCTGAAATCTTGGTTATCTACACTAAGGAAATAGAGATATAAGCAAAGGTTTACAGTGAAGACTTTTTATTACCTAAAAAATTGCAAATGACCCACACAAATTTTGTTATATCCAGGTGACAGAAAGCTACATAACTTAAAAAATAATGCCCTAAAACGTTTAATGACATGAAAGAACACCCACTATATAGTATAAGAGAGAGCAGAAAGCAGGTTACTAAGCAATATGTATGCTATCACTGTCTTTTATTGCAAATTTTATTATATTAAAAAGCTAGAGGTCAGCAAGCATTTTCTGTAATGGGCCAGGCAGTAAATATTTTAGGTTTTGTGGGCCACAGTTCTGTTGTAACTATTTAGCTTGGTTATGTAAAAATATGTAATATGTAAATAAATAGGCCTGGCTGAATTTAACTATTGGGCTGTAGTTTGCCTGTCCATGTGCTTTGGTAGTTTGCTGACCCCTGATCTATAATTGTAAACAGTGATTAATATCTAGGAGCTATAATTCTACATTTAATTTTCTTCTTTTTGCTTGTCTACAAGATCATATAGATAGTTCTTTGTTGCCAACAGAAATATAAGATTTGATGAAATTATGATAAAGCATTTAATTAGATTTCACTTTTATATTATCAATGATATATTGCTGTGGTTACTAATTCAGTCAGAATAGGATTGATTTTTATCAGAAGAATAAATTAAAATAAAATAAAGGCAATGTTGGTTATTCGGATACCGAGCATATTGTGTTATAGCCTAGTTGTTTGTGATGTTGAAAATTCAGGACCAACTTTCCTTATGACCCAAAATACTTCTTATGATGTATGTGCTCCCAAATAAAAGATGATTTTGATTTTAGCTTTTGAAAAAAACATGATGAGGAATTAGGAAGTTTGGTTGTAGGCCAAATAGACATGGCATTTCAAAGAATTTTCCAAAAGCTTCTAAATTTTGGAGTATTAGCAGCATTCTTTGCTTTACTGAAAGAGAGAGCAAAGCCAATGGATTGTGTAAATCAAATATGTGCCAGAGTTCTCAAGTCTTTCTGCTTTATGGAGCCGTCAGTGCTGTGTTGGTAAATACTTAACAACCAACCTCGGGCGGGGGAAGGTGGGAGTGAGGGGTTGCTGGCTCCTCTGTAGCATTTGCCAATTTCTTTAGTGTAAATATTTCTAACTGTAGGCAATTTCAAACTACCAATGGGACTCATAAAATTCCTGAATATTTAATAATTCCGTGTGAGCCAGCTCTAACACACCACTGGGTCAAATTACAATGAATCCCAATCCCAGTTACTTACTATAAAGACACTAGCTGCTACTCTTTCTCCTCCCTCTCCTCCACCAAATCTCTTTTGGAAGCCCTAATAAGGATTCTCCTAGTAAGGATAACCTGCTGCTTGCTTGTTCAGAATTGCTCTGCTCTTATCAATCCCCGTGGCTGCTGAAGGTCCTGCTGTTTACTGCTGTGTGGGACTCAACACTCCTCCTACCTTATGAGGGCTGTTGGAAATAACTGCCTAGGTGGTCCTCCTTGCCTCTATTCCATTAATTCTTGCCAACTCAGCTTGACTACTGAACAGGACTTTTTGTTAGAGAGGTCACCTGAGCAACAAGAAGGAATCAGAGTCTTCTCATTGGCCTGACCTAGTGCTGGTCATTATAGATTCCAGGATGGCGTTGATAGGAAGGACCAGAGAAGTGGAATGAGGGCAGAACTGCACTTTAGGAAAAACCATGAGGGAATCTGAACGCATGTTTGTGGTGGTGATGAATGCCTTCCAGAAGCCCAGGCTCTGGTCTGGCAGCAAAAGTGTGATTCTCTTGCCAGCTTTGATTATGCATCATAGTTTCTACTAGACCACAGAAGGTTGACGCCACCCAGTCACTGAAACCGGGGGATGGCACCAGAGGAGTGGAGTAGAGAATGACAGTCGCCCATTTGCAGCACTGGGAGTGAGGGACAGACTCTGGGAATTGTGTGGTCATGGGGCTGTGACCCGCTTCTGCCTGAGGCCAATCAGATCTTTTATCATATAGCTCAGGTATTTCATCAGCTTCAGTCTGCTCCACACCAAGCTGCACTTTGTCTAAAGTTTCCATTTACGCTTACTCTAGGGCTGGCTATGGAATCATGAGCATCATTTAAATACAACTTTCACAGTAAAACTACAGGGCATTGAGCTATGCTATCTTTGTATTTCAATTTTATTATAATGGAAGAAAGGGCTTATTGACAATATTTTTTTTTCTACTAACAATAACTCATTAGGTGCTGTCAACAGCAAAAATTTTAATGGGCTTCAGCTACTTGAGCCATATGTGTTATTTCTTTCTCACCCCCAGGGCCATTTGGAATGAAGGATACTCAGGAAATGGACAACATATTGTTAAATTTAAAACCATATGGGGCTGAACAGGATGCTACTGAAGGCTCATAGTCTTATAATCTAATATTTATAAGCAATTAAAGTTCACCAGAGTCTATAAAAACATGCCATAGCTATGAGCCAAATTAGTGCCTTGACCTACCCAATTAGACAAAGAAAACATCAGTATCATCATTAGATGGCCAAGTCCCTTCTTAGAATTAATGTAAATAGTGATTATGCTTAAAAACCAAGTGAATACTGTGTTTTCAAACCAGAATAAACAAACTTATGCTAAAAAAACACAAAAATTCTGGGTGGGAAAGAGTTTGTTCCTGTTTGATTAGTGATCTGACAAAGGGGAATTGTCTTTTGGTATCTGAGCAAACTTTTCCTTTTGATTTCAGTCAATCTCTCACCTCTTTTATGAGGACTGACTGCTTATAGATTTAAAGTCATTACTTTGTCAGTTGAGGTTGAAGAGCAAAGAGTTTCAAGCCTTCCAGAGAGTCCTTGATGAATTAGTAATTTCAAACCGCACCCAGATGCAGGTGTAACAACCAGTCATCTCCCTGCTGAGGTCTTTCATCCTGGTAAGTGAGAGAAAGATGTTTCAGAGCTAGGGCGGGAGCTTCTATTGTGACAGAACAAGTAAAATTATACAAGTGCTCACTTCCTGTCTCTAATTTCCTGTTCTCCTGCTCTCCTCTCTGCTTTCTCTATTCATTGGTCAGAGTTTCCAATTACAGAAACCATTCAAGAAGATGAGCTTGCCAATAAATTTAAGAAAGGTGAATGAGTGTAGAGTAAGGAAGTTACTGTAAATTATCAACTTTTCAATTGCAGGAATATTTTGGAGACTCTTCTCTAGAGAAAAATAGGACTCTCATCAAAATCACTTTGTTCTTTAAGTAGAACCTGAAAGATGCTTTGCTTTAAAATGTATGAAAATGAACTTTTAAAAATGTTTTGCTATGAAAGAATAGTGGGGCAACAGTAGAAATCTTTTTGTTGTTTTTTATGATATTTATTTAATCTCTGTATATACAAAATAACCCTAAAATTCTATAAAATAAGTTGGTCTGATTATTCTGATTATCTTCAGTAAGGCCATTAATAGGTTTGTAGGATGTTTTACCAGCAGCATGTGGCGTAGTCTTGACATCATTATTCTTAGGATTTAAGGATCACTTTATTCTTTATTGGGGCCTCCCTGGTGGCTTAGATGGTAAAGAATCTGCCTGCAATGCAGGAGACCCAGGTTTGATCCCTGGGTTGGGAAGATCTCCTGGAGAAGGGAATGGCTATCCACTGCAGTATTCTTGTCTGGTCCAGAAGCCTGGTCCATGGTCACAGAAGCCTGGCAGACTACAGCCCATGGGGTCGCAAAGAACCAGATACAAGTGAGTGGCTAACGCACTAACGCTTATCCTTTATTATCTTTTTTCCCAGGGTATACCTGGTGCTGTACAGACAACTTAAAAGACACACCTTTTTTTTTTTGAGAGAGAGAGAGATTTGTATGTCAACTGTAAAATAATGCTTTCAGCATGTTAGATAAATCTCTACCTGAGAGGGGCTTAGAATATAACACATCTTACCAATGTTGTGACTTTATAAAAAGTATTTGAAGATGATTCCAAAAGCAAGCTCTTTAAAAATGTTGTCATTTATCCTTTGAGACAGTGTATTGTGTTAATCACTGAAAGGTTGAAGGCAAATTATTTGCATTCTCACCTTTTTATACAGAACTCATTGTTTCAATAAGTCAAACTTGAGTTCTGTCTTAAACTATCTCAACTTTCACTTTTTGCATAGTTGCCTGTTTATAGTTCTCATTCCTCACAATATCATAGAGATTGTTAGTTATAGCTTGTTTGTATTTCTTAACCAGTGGCTAGTTCCCACACTGAATAAAAATCATGTTCAGTATTTTTGGGGCTTCCCTCATAGCTCAGTTGGTAAAGAATCCGCCCACGATGTAGGTAGACCCTGGTTAGGTTCCTGTGTTGGGAAGATCCGATGGAGAAGGGATAGGCTATCCACTCCAGTGTTCTTGGGTTTCCCTTGTGACTCAGCTGGTAAAGAATCCGCTTGCAATGTGGGAGACTTGGGTCCGATCCCTGGGTTGGGAAGATCCCCTGGAAAAGGGAAAAGCTACCCACTCCAGTATTCTGGCCTGGAGAATTCCAGTCACAAAGAGTCGGACATGACTGAGCTACTTTCACTTATAGTATTTTTGCCATAGACATCTTTGCCACATTTTCTCTGCATAACTAATTGGCCATAAGACCATTTTGTTTTAAAAGTTACAATAATTGGTTGACCATTTGGTTTGACAGTATGATTTTGTTTGTCCATTGGCACAGGACTCCTATTTTTATATTACCTAAATTTGAAGAAGGCTGAGGGCCTTGAAAGTGAAATATTGAACCCACATTTCCTGCAGAACTTTGGAACACCTGACAACAGAACTTTGGATTGTGACGACATGCCAAGAACAAACACCAGTGTAGAATGGGCTTTCACAATGCAACATAAAACTCAGTTACAAATATGCATCCTAGGATTTGGAAACCGATACTTCTCTTAATATAGCAGGAAATTCTAGTGGCAAAGAAAAAAAAAAAGAAGTTCAGTGCTGAACAACGAGAACAAGTCAACAAGCAAAACAAATGTATAATCCTGTGAACAAAAAACTTGACACAAGTGCTTAGGTTTAACCCACAAAACAAAATTAGTTATTTGTGCAATACTGTCAAACATCTACACACATTTTAAATGTATTCAAATATTTTGTATTTAACAATAAAGCATTTTATAATTTGTTTTTCATGTTTCATTATGTCCTTTTAAATGTCCCTCTTTTATTTTTTGTTATTTATCTCTTATGTCAAAGTGGCCTTATGGCCAATTAGTTGTGTGGCAAAAGTGCTTGCGGAGAAGATGTTTATGGCAAAGATAACAGCCAAAGTACCTAGAACCCAACAACCCGTTCTATCATCATATTCAAAACCGTTGCATTTGCACAAATAGAATTGTATCCTAGTAGTAGTTTTCTGTGTGAAACAAAACATCGAAACAATAGCATATTTCCTGAACGTCCCTGGTTGTTTATTGAACGTTGAATAACAGAGTGAATTTATTCAATGTCATGCTTTAGTCATTCTTAGTCACCATGATGCTATACTTATATTTTCAGTTTAAATAAAATTTGTAGACATTCATGAGGCATTAAATTGAGTGCTTTGTGTAAGTCATGCTGTCGTGCATTGATGTTCAGTTAACATTTCATTTCTCCCACTGTCCATTCTTCCTCCCCCTTTTCCTTTTTTCTCTTTCCTTCTTTACTTCCATATATTAATATTTGCTAAATATCTATAGTGTGTTATTCAAAGTGAGCAGACATTCTCTTTTCTCCAAGGAGTTCTCAGTTGAGTGAGGCAGCTGATGATTTCCTCTTTGAAAATCTAATCTATTTTATGACTCACGAATGTTTCTTGATAGGGATGTGTTACCTATCATTCATTTGTATACAGCTTTTTCCTATTATTTTCTGCTGCGTTGCAAGCTATTTTTTGTGACCCATTTGATGTTAATTGCTTCAATCACCTGTTTAAAAGAAACAATTACATTTGTTTTCTCTCAGTCTCCTAGCAACTTCTCAGTTCTTTAAGACCTTACAAAAATAATTCAGGCTGTGGTGAATTCATTAACAAATTCGCTTCATAATTTAGGATTCTTGTTGGATCTACTAATATGTGCAGAGCATATTCAAAATGACCATTTTCCTGAACTGTTTATATAACAAAAATATCAAACTCCTATTTTTTAATATTCTTACTTTAATATTCTTTACTTTGAAATTGTTCACTGTTGTTTTCTTTAAAATGAGAACATTTTGATTTTTTCTCAGCCATCTTAGACCATAATTGTTTTCAGAATTTTCGTATATCACTAGATGCAGTGTTTTAAGGAAAGCATGGTTTATGAAAATCTCATTTATTTTCCTAACAATTATTGAGCTGACATAAGTTTTATGATATTTTTCAATTGTTAATGATAATAATTCTTAATTTGAGAATGATTCAGGTCATTTTCCTTTTGATTTTTCTAGAAATTAGATTTCTTGCATAAGTTTGCATGTGTATGTGTACAAATATAAATGTATGTATGTATCTAGAAAGATATACACACACACACACACACACACACACACACACACACAGATTTAAATAGAGATATAACTTTTCTCATGAAACATTTGAGAGTAAATTGTAGGGATCATATTTTATTACTGCTATAAAGACCTCAGTGTGCATTTCATGAGAATAAGACCTTTAACTTACATAACTGCATTACCAAAATTAGGAAATTTAATGTGAATCCAATAGTATGATATAATCTACAAAACATTTTTAAATGATGTAATTTCCACTAATTGTTTCAATAATGTTCTTTATGTAGTTTTCTACCAGTCTCAGATCCAATTCAGGAACTACATTACATTCAGTTGTCATATCTCTTTAGTCTCCTTCATCTGGAACACTATCTTGGTCTTTCTTTGTCTAAAAATGACATTAATATATATATTTTCTGGTTTTAGAGTAATTTTATCTATCCTTTAAATCAGAGCATAATTGATTTATATTTTTATATTAATTTTAGTTATACAACATAGTGATTCAATATTTTTATAGATTGTAATTCACTTAAAGTTATTACAAAATAATGGCTATATTTCCTTGTGCTACACAATATGTCCTTGTTGATTATTTATTTTATATGTAGTAGCTGTGTCTCTTAATCCCATATCCCCATTTTGCCTCTCCTACCTTCTCTCTCTGCGCTAGTAACCACTAGTTTGTTCTTTACATGTCTGAGTCAGTTTCTGTTTTGTATATTTGTTTGCGTGTTTTCATTTTTAGATTCTACATGTGATAACATGCAGTATTTGTCTTTTCTGTCTGACATTTCACTAAGCATAATACCCTAAGCTTAATAAACATAATTTCTGCATCCATGCATTTTTCCACACCTGATAGGATTTCATTCTCTGTCATGGCTGGATAATACCATTGAATATACCACATCTTCTATATTCATTGATTCATTGATGGACACTTAGATTATTTTCATACCTTGGCTATTATCAGTAATGCTGCAATGAATATATGAGTGCAGATATCTCTTTGGGATCTTGTTTTCATTTCCTGTGGATGTATACCAACAGTGGGATTGCTGGATCATATGGTATTTCTATTTTAAATTTTCTGAGGAACCTCAGTACTGCCTTCCATAATGGGTGCACCAGTTTGTGTTCCCACTAACAGTGCACAAGGGTTCCTTCCCTTTTATCCACATAAAATGATATGATTACTTTTGAAGAATACTCATTTTTTTATAGAATGTACCTCCATTTGAATTAGTTTGAGACTTCCATACAGTTATATTTAGGTTACCTTTCTTGGGAGCAATACTTTTGAAGGGAAATTTTTGTTCTTTTCAAGATACATACCTTCCCATATCAAAATATCTCTGTAATTTATATTACTTTGTAATTTATAACTAGTTGATGAGATGATAATTTGAGATTATATAAATATCCTGTTCTTCATGAAATCATCCACTAGTTTAAGCATATATTGATGATTCTTGCCTTAATTATTTATTAATTATTGATGGTTTAAAATGTGATTTTCTATATCACTTATTCCTTCTACATTATAATGTAAAGAAGACTTTTCTTTTCTCCCTTATGCATTCACTAATATCAGCATGTATTCTTGGATTCTTATTTTAGTTATTCAGGCTTTATGCTTTTGTTTTCATTTTTTAAACCAAATCACGGATTGTCTCAGATATGGTTGATAGAAGCTCCTTTTGCACGTTGTTATTCTAATTTTCTTTTATTCATTGATACATTGATCTATAAGGGCTTTCTTTGCTTATATTCACTTACTGTTTGAGTCACAAAAGTGCCTGCCATGTTAATGAAATTATCAAAGACTATTAGGTAAAATATAATTTTCAAAAGGTTAAAAATGTGACTCATATTTAGTCATGATGAGTGTGTATTAAATAATTATTTACCTCATTAGTGAAGGGAGGAGTAGGATGGTAAATCTGAGTGAAAGGTGAATTTGAGAATCTGAATACTTATAGTCAGTAAAAAAGAATGCTGAATAAGATTGCAGTTAAGTTTTCAAACTCGTTAATGTGCTACAGAGCAATAAAATTGTAACCATTTATATATCCTTTCTATGAACAGAAATCTGCAAATTAACATCTAATTTCACAGAGACAAGACAGTTAACAATATAAAACAGTAAATTAAACAAAGATGCAATTCTCCCAGAAATTTAAATAATCCTTGGATGGGTCTGTTAGGCAGTGGTTCATATTACATTGCAACAACAGACAGTATTTGTTGCCTTATTTCTGAATTTCAGATAATTTTCCTTATTACCTCAGAGTTATATTTGTTTTAAAATGCCATGTCAGACCTTTTGGGTTCTAGTCATCAATTTTAATAGAAAATCTAAAGTTTCCATTGCTCTCTTATGTGGATCTTTGTATATTTCTCTTACTGCAATGCAAGCCCATTTCACCCGTGAAGTTAGATTTGTCTGCTATAACAATACAGCTTGAAGATGAAGACCAAGTAGACCCTTGGCCTCCTCTTCTTTAAAATAATTAACTCTCCATCATTTTATTCCATCTACCTTATCTTATCATCTCTAGTATTTTTCTTCTTAATATTTGCTTCTGAATATACTGGTGGCTACTTATACCATACTCCTTCAGAGATGATTTACAAGTTTTCCCCTTCAGTTACTTATGCTTATCTTTTTATAATTCATTGGATATTATAATTGAATTTCCTTAAGTCCCTAATTGACTGGAGTAAAGCAAAATAGATCTCTCCAGCTTACTTCAGTCACCACACTGTTTGTGACCTGTCATGATGTCTAGGACCTGACATATTACCTCACTACCAATTCCTGAACGCTATAGAAATTTCTTATCTCTGCAACCAACTTAAAATACCAATATTTTCTCCTTCAACAATTGGTCTATATACCTTCTGCAGTGTAAACGTGACTCAAACACAGTACCGCATTTTTTCTGTAGCCCTTACTTCCTCATCGACGTGGAGTCAGGAAGAGTCAAGAGAGGGAAGAATGCACTAAAATCTGAGAGAAGATCTTTTAATAGCATGTGACCAGTAGACCTGGGGTCCTGCCTGTACTCATTAAATGATCACTGATCTTTAAAATATATATATATATATATTTAAATATTAAAAAAATTATTTTAATCTTTTATGTTCTTGCCTGGAGAATCCCATGGACAGAGGAGCTTGGCAGGCTACAGTCCATAGGGTTGCTTCAGTCCATACTGAAGCTACTTAGCACATGCACACATACATCATACTTACACACATTAATATGTGTGAAAGTTGCTTAGCTGTGTCCAACTGTTTGCAACCCCATGGACTATAGTCTATGGAATTCTCTGCGCGGCACTGGAACAGTAGCTGCACGGCGCTGGAACAACTTTGAGGAGATAGCCCACGTCCAAGGTCAGAGAAGCCCCAGCAAGATAGTAGGCGCTGGAGTGACTTTGAGGAGATACCCCACGTCCAACAGCAAAGGAGAAGCCCCAGCAAGATGGTAGGAGGGGCAAATTCACGTTTAGAATCAAACCCCATTCTCACCAGAGACGCTCACAGGGCTCAAATAAACCTTGTGCGCACCAGGACCCAGAGACCCCACAGAGACTGAGACAGAACTGTGTTTGAGCATCTCCTGTGGAGGGACGGGTCAGCAGTGGGCTGCCACAGGGATGGGGCTCTGGGTGCAACAGACTTGGGTATGGCATAAGCCCTCTTGGAGGAGGTCGTCATTAACCCCACCACAGAGCTGCCAGATCTTACCCAGGACTGGGAAGTAGACTCTTGGAGGGCACAGACAGAACCTTGTGCACCAGGGCCCAGGAGAAAGGAGCCGTGACCTAACAAGAGACCGACCCAGACTTGTCCGTAAGTGTCCAGGAGTCTCCAGTGGAGGCGTGGCTTGGTGGTGGCCTGCTACAGTGTGGGGGCAGTGAGTGTAGCAGTACATACATGGGACCTTTTGAAGGAGGCTGCCATTATCTTCATTACCTCCACCATAGTTTGGCCCCAGGTAAATGACAGGGAAAATTCTTAAAGAGACGGGAATACCAGACCACCTGACCTGCCTCTTGAGAAATCGGTATGCAGGTCAGGAAGCAACAGTTAGAACTGGACGTGGAACAACAGACTGGTTCCAAATAGGGAAAGGAGTACATCAAGGCTATATATTGTCACCCTGCTTATTTAACTTATTGCAGAGTACATCATGAGAAATGCTGGGCTGGAGGAAGCACAAGCTGGAATCAAGATTGCAGGGAGAAATATCAATAACCTCAAATATGCAGATGACACCACCCTATGACAGGAAGTGAAGAACTAAAGAGCCTCTTGATGAAAGTAAAAAAGTTGGCTTTAAGCTCAACATTCAAAAAACTAAGATCATGACATCTGGTCCCATCACTTCATGGCAAATAGATGGGGAAACAGTGGAAACAGTGACAGACTTTATTTTTTGGGGCTCCAAAATCACTTACAATGGTGACCACAGCCATGAAATTAAAAGACACTTACTCCTTGGAAGAAAAGTTAGCAGCATATTAAAAATCAGAGACATTACTTTGCCAACAAAGGTCCATCTAGTCAAAGCTATGGTTTTTTCAGTAGACATGTGTGGATGTGAGAGTTGGACTATAGAGAGGGCTGAGCATTGAAGAATTGATGCTTTTGAACTGTGGTGTTGGAGAAGACTCTTGAGAGTTCCTTGGACCTCAAGGAGATCCAACCATTCCATCCTAAAGGAAATCAGTCCTGAATATTCATTGGAAGACTGATGCTGAAGCTGAAACTCCAACACTTTGGCCACCTGATGCAAAGAACTGACTCACTGGAAAAGACCCTGATGCTGGGAAAGATTGAAGACAGGAGAAGAAGGGGATGACAGAAGATGAGATGGTTGGATGTCATCACCGACTCAATGGACATGAGTTTGAGTGAACTCCGGGAGCTGGTGATGGACAGGGAGGCCTGGCATGCTGCAGTCCATGGGGTTTCAAAGAGTTGGACATGACTGAGCAACTGAACTGATCCTCATACTGATTCTCCAGGCCAGAATACTGGAGTGGGTAGCTGTTCCCTTCTCCAGAAGATCTTCCCAACCTAGGGATCAAACCCAGGTCTCCTGCAATGCAGGTGAATTTTTTTACCATCTGAGCCACTACAGAAGTCCAGGAATACTGGTATGGGTAACCTATCTTCTCCAGTGGATCTTCCCTACCCAGGAATTAAACTGGGGTCTGCTGCATTGCAGGTGGATTCTTTACCAGCTGTGCTTCTGGGGAAGCCCACTAATATGGTATGTGTGTGTGTATATATATATATATATATATATATATAAATATGTATGTATATACATATAATACATATGATGTAATATATACACAAAACCTACATGTTATGTGTATATATTACATCATATGTATATGTGTGTGTATGTTATATATAAACCTAATGTGTTATGTTATGTTTTATGTTATGATAATAGCAGTCCATTCATTTTCTCTCAGGAAGTAAATTGTGGTAGAATCACACTAATGTAAACCATAAGCTAACAGAAACTCAGAACAGATCTCTGAGACAACATCTTTTGAGTATAAGAACACAATACTGTTTATATTTTTTTAAATGAATGAGAATAAATGCTAAAAGTCGCTAACAGTTGAACATGACTGTGAATAAGACCAACAGTTGAATATAACTTCCAAAACTTAAATTGTGACTTAAAATATATATTAGGGACAATATTTAAGAATTTGGTATCATTATACTTCCTGAGATCTATATACTGAGAGATTTTTGGCTGTAAATTATAGTAAATAAAACAGAAATCTATTATGTTCATGACTGTAGCATTAAGCACAATGCTATCAAAGTGTGTTCTTATCTGGTAACGTCTCAATATCTGGGAGCTTTTTTATAAAGGCAAATTATCTTTGAAATGGAAAAATTCACTTTGAAGATAGAAATTCCCAAATGAACCGAAGAAAAAATAGAAAACTTGAATGACCTTATAATTATGGGGAACTATATGGATACTGAAGCCGAAACTCCAATACTTTGACCATCTCATGCGAAGAGTTGACTCCTTGAAAAAGACCCTGATGCTGGGAGGGATTGGGGGCAGGAGGAGAAGGGGATGACAGAGGATGAGATGGTTGGATAGCATCAACAACTCGATGGACATGAGTTTGAGTAAACTCCGGGAGTTGGTGATGGACAGGGAGGCCTGACGTGCTGCGATTCATGGGGTTGCAAAGAGTCAGACATGAGTGAGCAACTGAACTGAACTGATGTGGTAAAACTTTGCTGAAGGTAATTAAAGAAGTTCAAAGGAAGATATTTACCATGCATAAATTGAAAGTGCCAATATTATTAAGATGGCAGATTGCACCATAGTGAATCAATACAATACCAATCAAATCCTGGCAATGTATTTTTGAAGAAATTGGCAAAATAGGCTAAAATCTATATGGAAAGTCAAAGAAGCCAGAACAGCCAAAACAGTTTTGAAGAAGAAGAATTTTTAGAGGACTAACTCTACCTGATTTCAAGGCTTACAGTAGAGCTACAGTATTTACACAGTTTGGAACAGATAGAGAATCCAGATAGATTTTAGCATATGGAGTTCAGCTGATTTTCATGGATATGCTAGAGTAATTCATTGGTGCTAAAACAGTTGGATATGAATATGGGAAAAAATGATCCTCAATTCTCACTTAATGTTATATCAAAAATTAACTTGAAGTGGACCTAAAACTATAAAACTTCTGGACAAAAGCATGATAAACAGAGCATAATCATTGTGACATTGGCTTAGGCAAAAATTTCTTAAAGAGGACAGAAAACACAGCTATGAAGGAAATATAGTTTCATAAACCTGATTACACCTACAGAATTAAAACCTCTGATTGGTGGAACTCAGGAATCTCTTTTAACAAGTTCTCCAGGTGATTCTTTTGCATGCTACAGTTTGAGATTCACCATGATATGTGTAAAAATATATTAACATATGCATGTTCAAATCTCTCCTCACTCCTCCCTTAAAATATTTGAGGGTAGGAGAAGCTTGGAAAAGAAAAGATCTGTGTTTCTTCAAAAAATAAAATACTGCCTCCCCCCCAAAATAATGAAACAGTGAGAATTGAAAAACTACAGTGTGTAGCATGAAGTATATTCCAGGAAGCAAGAGACTTGACAGAAGAAAAGGCTATATATGTATTAGGATTTAAGGAGTAAGAACCATCAGGAAGTTGTCTTGAATATTGAATGTTTTTTTAAAGAGAGAGTAAGGGCCATTGGATTCACTTTAGCAGTCTTCAAGAAACTAAAGTTAATGATTTTAAAATGTTTTTGAAGATTTTTTGGTGACTGGATCATGTTTTGTTGAACTCAGCATTACTATAAAATTTATCACATGGGTCTCTGAGTTTGTAAGAATCACAGAACGTCTTTTTATTTGCTCCTCAATTACCTGACATATATTCATTTCATGAATGTGTAACATAGTTGAAGGCATACTTCTCCCAGCATTGTCAGATATTGTTTAGAGAGAAAAATCTCACACATGGGTCCACATCAAGATGGGTGTATTGCCATTAACTTCAGAGTTTTGTCATCTCTCTGCACATTGTAATTTGGGTGTTAGGTGATATATTTTAGAGTGGTATGTAAAGTTCACAAGAAAGCCTTCTAAAAGTTCATCTTTATAAAGGCCCAGAATGTCCATTTAACATGTGTCCTTCAGGTCACAAATTTGAAGTAATTGTAAAATACAGTCCAAAATCGGCAGCTGAGGGTACTTTAAAAGAAGCTAATAGAACATATAGATTATGTAATTTAACATTTAAAAAATATTTGGAATGGTGTCTAGCAAATGGTAAACACTGTACAAGTGTTTGATAAGGAAATAGATTCAATAAAATGCATATACTTATTTATTATTGAAAGTATACCATATGTATACTGAGCAAAATGCTGGGGTTAAAATGATGAGCCAAAAAGAGAAGACCCTTATATTCATGGAATTTAGAATCTAAAAGTTAGACATCCTATAAGTAAAGGTATGGTTATTCATAAGAGTGGAATAAAAGATAACTGGTACAGTGAGAATATATGATGTAGTCTGATGAGTTAAGAAGGCTTCATAAAGGAAATAATATTTAAGCTAAGTTCTGAGTTAGGAGTAGAGGTTTAATTAGGTCAAAGAAAGAGCATGGGTTTATTCTCTGGGTAAGGAATAAAACTGGTACCTTTCTGAAAATGGGGGCAGATTTGTTTGACTCATGTAAATAGAATGAAACATAAGGGGCTTGCAGTGAAGTTGGGGGAGGTAGGCAGGCGTCATTTTATTCAAATTATTGTGAACCATGCTAAAATAAGGATGTAGATCTCCATCCTGAAATCAGTGAAGGACATCAGAGGTTTTAAAATACAGAATGAGTGTGTCTGTGTGAATGTGTGTATAATTGCAAGTATGCATGTGTATGAGAAGAGACAGAGAGAGAGATGTTCTAATTGAAAGAGAACTCTGGCCCCAGTTTGGAGAACGGGGTACAGGGGCAAAAGTGGATGCTGGGAGATAGGTGGCTAATACTGTCATCCAGGAGGAAATAACGTCCTCGACTAAGGAATTAAAATGGTGACTGTGGCTTTAGGGAGTAGATCAGTTTGCCTGATTGAATGAATAGAATTTGTTGCTGGACTGGATTTGGGGGAGACCTGATGAAGAAAGTAGTATCAAGAATGACTCATGGATTTTCTTATTATGTCCTTCATTGATACAAGGAAGAGGGGGGGAAGCTGAAGGTTTTGTGGAGGAGGTAATATATTAGTCATTTGATTTTAGATATTTTAAGTTTGAGGTAGCTTTGTGACTTTTCAAGCAGAGCTATCAAGCAGGCACTTTCCATTTGGGATTTGTGCTCAGAGATGGGGTTTGGGGTTAGAGACATACATTTGAAAGTTAACTATGTTAAGATGGTAATGGAAGCCAAGTGCATGCATGGGTTTGTATAGAGATAGAGTGAGAGAAATACAGACTTGATGCTGAATCCTCAGGACCTTCAATGTTTAATGACCAAGTAGTGGGGGCAGAGCCTTGCAGAGAAGACAGATGAGTAGCAGAAAAACAGGAGGCTATCAAGCGAGGAAGTATTTCTAGAAGAAAGAAATGTTCAACAGTGTTGAACGCTGGTGAAAACTGGTGGAAAAGGACTGAAACAAAAAAGAGCAATTAAGCAATCACTGCTGACATTGGACAGAATAGTTTTGGGCAAGAAACGGGGTGGATGATAGACTGGAGTGAATTGAAGAGTATGTTCTGGAATGTAGCTGATTGGATAAAACAGACTAATTTCTATTTAGGAGTGAAGAAGGCCTATTTTAACCATCTGCTTATAGATTACAAAATGTGTTG
This sequence comes from Muntiacus reevesi, assembly GCF_963930625.1. Taxonomy (NCBI): domain Eukaryota; kingdom Metazoa; phylum Chordata; class Mammalia; order Artiodactyla; family Cervidae; genus Muntiacus; species Muntiacus reevesi. The sequence goes on from NC_089251.1 coordinate 133,159,611, forward strand.
TACTAGGAACTTGTAGACACCATCTTAACCAAGTGATCCGAGTGATTCTCATCTTCAGTAATAGGGTAAACTGACATTTTGTGCCTCCTAAAGTGATTATCGTAGAAGGGTCCAGGATTACTTATGTAGACCCTCTGCCAGCAATGCATAATCCGAATCCATGAGTAAACAATTAGACAAACCCAAATTTAATTCTCCTATTCTGAAAAATCCATGTCATGAAAGAAAAGGAGGGCCGAGGCACTGTTTCAGCTTGAAGGAGACTAAACGGTCACATGACAAAATTCATGTATGATATTGAATTAGATCCTGAATCCAAAATGAAAAAATGCTGTAGAAGACATTATTGGGACAACTGATGAAATTTGAATATGTACAATGTATTAGATAGTAACCTTACAACACTGGGCTTCCCTGGTAGGCCATCCATAGAGAATCCGCCTACAATGCAAGAGACCGGAGTTTGATCCCTGGGTCAGGAAGATCCTCTGGAGAAGGAAAAGGCAACCCATTCCAGTATTCTTTCCTGGAAAATTGCATGGACAGAGGAACCTGGTGGGCTACAGTCCATGGGGTCTCAAGAGTTGGATATGACTTGGCAACTAAACTACCACCAATGGTAAACATGCTGAATTAGATTTTTTTTCTTATGGTCATGTAAGAGAACATCCTGTTCTTAGGAAATACATGCTGAATTATTTAGGATATATATAAAGTGTCACAAATTGCAATTTGCTTTCAGATGATTCAGTAAAAGTAATATGTATATAAATGTACAACGTGCACACACACACACGCACACATAAAGTAAATGTGACTGAGTGTTAGCAGTTGCTGACTCTATTCTTGCAACTTATGGTATCTGCAATATTTCTATAAATCTGAATTTTTCACAATAAAAGATTAAAAATTCAGGAAATATCAGAGCTCTATATCATCTGCTAGTTTTATTATTCATAAAATGTATCATATATATTAGATTAGAAAAAAGCATTTTGGATATTTTAAGTGCTAGTAACAGCATTTATTTATGGCCATCAATATAATTAGGAACCTAATTTCAGTGGTTAACAGGACATGACCTTTCTTTAATGAAGTATTCTACTGAAATTTCAAGATTAGCTTTTCTGTCAACCATCATCACAATAATCCTACCTGAGAATTTAAGTAGACTCAACTAGCATCTGTGGAGAACATGCTAAGCATAAAATGTTGGATTCTAGATACTGTAGGGAATGTGGAGATGAACGTGGAGTGATCCAGTGTGGAGGCTCAGAGAAGATCACACTGTCACAGAAGGTCATGAAAACACATGACCTTCAAAGGAAGAGGATGGCTACACAGCAAAATTTTCGATTCTGGAAAAATGTTCTGCAATGTGGTACAGTGTCATCAACAATAAAATGTTGGGGAAATTAACATACAAGAAGGATATCAGAAAACAGCCACCACTGTCCAATTTCAGTAGAGAAAAGTAATTTTAATGTGAAAAAACTATGAAGGAAATATCAAAGATCTTAAAAAGGAAATGAATTTCTTTTATTAAGAAAAAAAGCACTTATAAAAACTGCATGAGTGGTGCCAACCAAAAAACAAGAAGTTCTAAGAAAGTTGAAGCAGTTTTTTTTTTATTTTTTATTGAGAGGAAATAAAACTTTTTTTTGGACAATTCAATGAACTCACCATTTAATTAGAAAGGAATCACTTGCATGATAATAAAGCAAGTTTGTTGAAAAACAGAGAAAAAGGGGGCTTTTTTGTGTCTTGTTCCATTAATAGCATATTTGAAAGCAGCTAATTTACTCAAATCCTAGAAGATGATGCTGTGAAAGTGCTGCACTCAATATGCCAGAAAATTTGGAAAACTCAGCAGTGGCCACAGGACTGGAAAAGGTCAGTTTTCATTCCAATCCCAAAGAAAGACAATGCCAAATTATGCTCAAACTACCACACAATTGCACTCATCTCACTCATCTCATGCTAGTAAAGTAATGCTCAAAATTCTCCAAGCCAGGCTTAGCAATACATGAACCATGAACTTCCAGATGTTCAAGCTGGATTGAGAAAAGGCAGAGGAACCAGAGATCAAATTGCCAACATCTGTTGGATCATAGAAAAAGTAAGAGAGTTCCAGAAAAACATCTATTTCTGCTTTATTGACTGTGTGGATCACAATAAACTGTGGAAAATTCTGAAAGAGATGGGAATACCAGATCACCTGTCCTGCCTCTTGAGAAATATATATGAAGGTCAGGAAGCAACAGTTAGAACTGGACATGGAACAACAGACTGGTTCCAAATAGGAAAAGGAGTACATCTAGGCTGTATATTGTCACCCTGCTTGTTTAACTTCTCTGCAGAGTACATCATAAGAAATGCTGGGCTGGAGGAAACACAAGTTAGAATCAAGACTGCTGAGAGAAATATCAATAACTTCAGATATGCAGATGACACCATCCTTATGGTAGGAAGCAAAGAAGAACTAAAGAGCTTCTTGATGAAAGTGAAAGAGGAGAGTGAAAAAGTTGGCTTAAAGCTTAACATTCAGAAAACTAAGATCATTGCATCTGGTCCCATCACTTCACAGCAAATAGATGGGGAAACAGTGGAAACAGTGGCTGACTTTATTATTGGGGGCTCAAAAATCACTACAGATGGTGGCTGCAGCCATGAAACTAAAAGACGCTTACTCCTTGGAAGGAAAATTATGACCAACTTAGACAGCATATTAAAAAGCAGAGACATTACTTTGCTAACAAAGGTCCATTTAATCAAGGCTATGGTTTTTCCAGTGGTCATGTATGGATGTGAGAGTTGGACTATAAAGAAAGCTGAGTGCTGAAGAATTGATGCTTTTGAACTGTGGTGTTGGAGAAGACTCTTGAGAGTCCCTTGGACTGCAAGGAGATCCAACCAGTCCATCCTAAAGGAGATCAGTCCTGGGTGTTCATTGGCGGGACTGATGTTGAAGCTGAAACTCTGATACTTTGGCCACCTGATGCAAAGAGCTGACTCATTAGAAAAGACCCTGATGCTGGGAGGGATTGAGGGCAGGAGGAGAAGGGGACGATAGAGGATGAGATGGTTGGATGGCATCACCGTCTCAATGATCATGGGTTTGGGTAAACCCCAGGAGTTGGTGATGGACAGGGAGGCCTGGCGTACTGCAGTTCTGGGCTTGCAAAGAGTCAGACATGACAGAGTGACTGAACTGAACTGAACTGAATTTACCCATGGTTAAAATGAACTTGCAGACTTTGAATGTGTATCTGTTTTGCATTGTGTTCTTAAATTACTTTCTGCCAAGTACCCCAATAAAAGCTGTGTAGTAAACTACATTTCAAACTTTCCCAGTTATAAAATAGGTTCAGTATTAAAATTCCTTCATTCTGTAACATCTTGGCAAAACTTCCAGCAAGTTCACTAATGGTGAACGTTGTCTTCTGGTTTTCTGACTGTTGTATCCTGGAGATGTTTCATAAAGAGCAAAGTGAATATTTATCAGTCAAGAGGAAATCCTGCACCAAGGATGACTGTCAATCAAACCAGCTCTCCTGCTCTTTTTATTTTCATAAAAATGCAGATAAAGATGAATGCAACTGACAAAATAAACAGGAATACAAAACTGCAAAAATCTGACATCTCTCTTACTGTATCATCTTAACGAATCATCGAAATGCAGTTCTATTATGAAGTCATTAGAATCAGAAATGTATTTTATTATTGGCTTTGGTAGACAGAAATATTGCTTAATATTCTCAAAGCATTTTGACTTTGCATCACTTGTCTAGTCCAGCCTCTGGGATTGAATAAGAGACTTGTTTGCTGATCTTATCCACTCTGTCTTTAATGAATGAGTCCATTACTATAGTTTCCAGTCATTGCTACCAATATCTGGGTTTTATCTGTGCTACAACTCCTGGCAGAGGAAAAGGGGCTATGAAAGGGTGATGTCTGCATATTGTTTTTTTATCTTGCAATCTTGATAAATCATCAATACTCTGCCTCAGTTTCTTCAGCCTCCTCCACTCCCTCCCCCATCCAGGGTATGAGCTAATAGCACCTCCAACATTGTGCACACTAAATTAGTACCTTCTTTAATGAAATGCCTAATCTAGAAAAATTACTCATGTGAATTGCAAGTTTTGAATAGAATACAGGAAAATTTGTGCTACAGTGGCCCTGGGATAGTGCCCTTAAGGATTTTACTGAAAGCTGCAATGGAAAGACCAATAGCACAAGAAATCAATTTTAATTGATTATATATATTACTCTGGTATTTACTGAGTTTTTCTTATCTACCCATATTAGAGAGGAAATTTTGTTGTTGTTCAGTCTCTCAGTTGTGTCAGGCTCTTTGCAACCCCATGGACTACAGCACACCAGGCTTCCCTACCCTTCACCATCTCCCATAGTTTGCTCAAACTCATGTCCGTTGAGTCAGTGATATCATCCAAGTATCTCATCCTCTGCTATCCCCTTCTTTTACTGCCTTCAATCTTTCCAAGCATCAGGGTCTTTCCCAATGAGTCAGCTCTTTGTATCAGGTAGCCGAAGTATTAGAGCTTCAGCTTTAGCTCAGTCCTTCCATTGAGTATTCAGGGTTGACTTCCTTTAGGACTGACTGGTGTGATCTCCTTGCAGTCCAAGGGACTTGCAAGAGTCTTCTCCAGCCCACAGTTTGAAAGCATCAATTCTTTTGTGCTCAACCTTCTCTATGGTACAACTCTCTCATCACATGACTACTGGAAAAACCATATCTTTGGCTATACGGACCTTTGTCGGCAAAGTGATGTCTCTGCTTTTTAATATGCTGTCTAGATTTCTCATAGCTTTTCTTCCAAGGAGTGAGTGTCTTTGAATTCCATGGCTACAGTCACAGCCCACCGTGATTTTGGAGCCCAAGAAAATAAAATATGTCACTGTTTTCATTTTTGTCCCCCATCTATTTGCCATGAAATGATGGGACCAGATGCCATGATCTTAGTTTTTTGAATATTGAGTTTTAAGCCAGCTTTTTCACTCTCCTGTGTGTGTTTATACATATATACATATATATGCATACACATACAGGCAAATGGTCTTATATAAACTTCTCTGCAGCTGATTCATTTGAACAAAATATCAGAGACACTTTTCCCATTTTCTGGGTATAATTATGTAAGCAATCTTATAGTGAGATTGTCATCTACCTCCATTTTTTCCTATTTAAAAACATTTTTTATTGAAGCATATTTTATTTACAATATTAGTTTTAGGGGTACAGCTTAGTGATTCAATATTTCTAGAGATTACACTCCATTAAAAGTTTTTACACAAAAATGGCGATAATTCCCTGTGCTATACTGTATCCTTGTTGCTTATCTGTTTTATACATAATAGTTGATATCTCTTAATCCCATACTCCTATCTTGTCTCTCTCTCTTAATCTTCCTTAAGATTGTTGATTTTTAGGCCTTGCTTAAGAAATCCCTTTCTACCCTGAGGTCGTGAAGATATTCTCTTATATAATCCTCTGAAAGTTGTGTATTTTGCCTTATAATGAATAATAAATCAGCCTGAAATTGATTTTTTTATACAGTGTGAAGTAGGAGCCAAATTTCCTTTTTTTCCCATATGGATATACTAAATTATTTTGGAACTATTTGCTGCGGTGGCTTTTTCCCACTTCTCCAGTGCCAACTATATAATATTGTCTGTGTGGCTCTGTTTCTGGACTCTGTTATATACCATTGGTCTGTTTGTCACATGGCACCAATACTGCACTGTTATAATTATATAGCTTTGTAATATGGCTTGAGATCCGATAGGGCAGTCTTGACCTTGGTCCTAAGCTTTTCTATATACATTTTTTCAAGTAAGTTTCATGATTTCCCAAACATAACCTTTGGAGATTTTGATCAGAATTGCATTTAATCTCTAGATCAATTTGGAAAGATTGATTTGCTTTAGAAAGTTTTCCTAGCCCTGAAAATAGTTTAACTACCCATTTTATTTAGATCTACTTTAATGTCTGTTAATATGTTTAATCATTTTCTCCACAGAGATCTTTTCACTTGGTGAATTCATTCATAAATGAATGAATTATATGTTTTACTACTATTGTACATTTGTTGTATAAACAGTGCAGTGTATTTTA